>NC_138773.1:219226555-219536555 GCF_965119305.1 Pelophylax lessonae
TAGTTGGCAGTGGCTGCTGCGATGCTGGTGTGTATCCGTGTTAGTCTGTTAGAGGGAAGGGAGGGATCGTCGGGTGCCACCGTCATGTGAGTGTGAAGGAGATCCGCCGCGCAGCCGCCGCTCGCTGGACATGACGTCATGCCGCTCACAGCGGCTGGCCGGCGCAGCATAAGAAAGAATCCGTCGCTTGATTGAGTGCAGCGGGGCGGGCAGGCAGTGCCGCAGCCACATCTCAAGGCGGCGGCGGCCTCAAGGCTGACGGCCTACCAGGAAATTTCCCGGTATCCCGGTAGGCCAGTCCGGCCCTGGGCATCATCACATATGTAAATCAACTCTCCCCTTAAATACCCCAAAAAAGAAAATGCCCTCTCTGGTATGCAACTTTTTTTTTTTTTTTTTTAAAGTCTACCATTAAGAACAAATAATAAAGAAAAGAAAAGAAAAGAAGAGAAGAAAAAAAAAAAAAAAAAGAAAGGAGAGAGAGAAAAAAAAAATTTAAAGGGGAAAGGAAATAAAATGTATCCCCAAACTATGTTTAACCCTACCAACAGACCACATACCGCTTTAGACATAACTGCCTATTCATTTAATCATTCTGCCATAAAACTTACCCCTTCACCAGAGGTAATAAATAGATCCCACATCTTCCATTTTTCCACTTGTCCATCTCCTCTATGCTGGGAGGACGCGATCAGATTTTCCATCCTATTTATCTCCTCCACCCTCTTGAGCCATTGAGCAATCTGCGGAGGGGTTGTCTGTTTCCACATACAGTAGATGGTATACATGCCCGAGCGGCATTCAAAAGAGGACAGAGCATAGATTTTTTAAAGGCCCCGAGTGGAGCATCTACCACTTGAAGCAGAAAAAAAGCCGGGTCGCCTGGAATCTTCAATTCCGTGAATTTTGCTACTATTCTTCGAACCTCTCCCCAAAAAGTTAACAATATTGGGCACGACCAGAAGATATGTAACAACGTACCCTTTTCGCCTCTACATCTCCAACATCGATCTGATGCCTCAGGGAAAAAATGGTGAAGACGCTCCGGAGTATAATTCCAACGTGTTAAAAGTTTGAAATTTGTCTCCTGCGTCTTCGTACAAATTGAAGAGTTCAGAGCTAGGTGAATCATGTTCTGTTTCTGCTGTACAGTAAACTGACGTCCAATATCTATTTCCCACTTCTCCACCCAGGGTAGTACAACCTGGTCATTCTGAGGCTGCAGCAAGCTATACGATTGAGAGAGGGTATGAGAGAGCACCTCTTTTCCCATACATAAAGCTTCAAAAGTGGTCAAGGGCCTAGAATAGGCAACTGGCGTCAGGAGAGAGGCTAGAAAATGATGAATTTTAATGGCAGACCAGAACTGAAGTGCAAAGGGCCCCCCTTCTGACATCAGTTCTGAGACAGTTGGACAATGAGTCCCTATCAAAAAATGGGAGGCCTGATGAATCCCTCTGTCCCGCAAAGCCACCAACTCACGATCCGAAGTTCCCGGAGGGAACAACGGATGGCCCAATACCGGTTGAATGGGGGAGGGCAAGGGGGCCAGATGGAAGCGTTCACTCAGATGTTCGATCACTGTAAGAGTGGCCCCGATCAGAGGATGTCGGCAAACCCAAAATTGAGTATTACGGATGTAACATGGTGCTCCCTGTATTGGAAAGCCACATTGTGCCTGTTCCAACTGGACCCATAGTTTGGAAGTAGCATGTCTACACCAATCCAGGGCCCTACATAGGTGGGATGCTTGTTGGTATTTATAGATATCTGGGAAGGCCAAACCCCCCATGCATTTCGGCAATGTAAGAAGATTTCTGCGTAGCCTAGGTTTTTTACATGCCCACACAAAACAAACAAAAAGAGAATTGGTCTGACGCAAGAACTGTCTAGGAATCCTTACAGGCAGAGCCTGAAACAGATACAAAAATTGAGGGAGGATGCACATTTTTAAAATGTTGCATCTTCCAAACCAGGAGTGTGTTCCCTTCACCCATTTATCTAGTAACAGCCGGGTCCGGGTCACAAGAGGGGGGAAGTTAAGAGAGTATACTTTTGAAGGGTCCGGGGGTATCAAAGTACCTGGATATTGAAGTGCATTATCCGTCCACTGCAATCCAAAGCTAGTCTTCAAGATTTTTGTCATAGCCATGGGCAACCGGACCCATCGCCTCTGACTTCCCAAAATTGATTTTTAAATTAGACAGTGTACCATACAGATCAAATTCTCTCATCAGGTTCGGTAGGGACACCACTGGGTTAGAAATTGAAAAAAGCATATCATCGGCATAAGCCGAGACTTTATAATGGCCCCGTCCTACACAAATCCCTCCTATGTCAGGGTTTTGGCGGGCCCTGCTGAGAAAAGGTTCCAGAGTAAGGGCAAACAAAAGAGGTGACAGGGGGCACCCCTGCCTTGTACCATTCCGGATTGCAAAATTATCAGATAATATACCGTTTGCCTTCACTTGCGCGCACGGGTCTGTATAAACCGACTTAATCCAATTAGGCAGAGTGTCCCCAAGGCCAATGTGCCGTAGTACCAGAAACATAAACCGCCAGTTCACGCGGTCGAATGCCTTCTAAGCATCCGTACTGAGAAAGACACTCGGGATGTCTCTGGCACTTGCTGCTTGTATCAAATTAAGTACTTTGACCGTATTATCCCTGGCCTCCCTCTTAGGGACAAAGCCCACCTGGTCAAGGTGGACCAAAGATGATAGATGTCCACTCAACCGAGATGCCAAGATCTTGGTGAAAAACTTAAGGTCTAAGTTGAGGAGGGAGATTGGTCTATAACTACCGCAGGCCGAGGGATCCTTCCCTTCCTTGAAGAGAAGGGTAATGTGCGCTTGTAACGTATCAATCTGAAATGGAAAGTCCTCTCCTACTGAATTAAAGAGCCGTATTAAATGAGGACTTAAGATGGGGAACAGTGTCTTATAGTAAGCTAACGTGAAACCATCAGGTCCCGGAGCTTTCCCTGGCTTAGTGGAAGCAATGGCCTGCTCCACTTCTATGAGAGTAATTGGTTCCTCCAATATCTCCACGACCTCTCCTGTAAGACTAGGCATCTGGGAAGAAGTAATATACTCCACCATCTTGGATTCTGGCAAAACAGGTAGTTTAAGGTTATATAATGATGCATCGAAATCCCCGAAAGTTTGGACAATCTGTTTGGGTAAGGTAAGTTTGCGTCCCGTAGAGGACATAACATGTGGTATATAGTTAGACCCCCGAAGGTATCGCACTGTCCTAGCAAGTGTTTTCCCACACTTATCTCCTGACTCAAAGAAAACTCGCCGGCAGCACTGGAGAGAGGCCTGCGCTTTAGATAACTGCAAGTCTAAAATAGACTTGCGAGTAATGTGCAATTCCTCCATTATCGCAGGCGTAGGGGCATGTTTATGTCTAGCTTCAAGTCTATGCAGGTTATCCAGCAGGATAGTTGAGCTGATCGTTCACGTTTTAATCTTGCACCATGCTTAATGAGGACGCCCCGTATCACCGACTTGTGAGCTTCCCAGAGAACCCCTGGATTGCAGTCCAGGAGGTTGTTCAGCTCAAAATAGGTACAGAGTTCCATCTTAACCTCTGCCAAGACACAAGAATCCTGCAGCAGGCTTTCATTGAGCTTCCAAAACATAGATTTGGAAGCTTGGACCTCCCGGCTTGGTGCCAGAGATTACCCTGAAGAGTATTGGGGGTGCCAGTGGTTGGGCCCTGAAGTGTAAGGTGTTAAGTGTTGCAGCATCATTGCTAGTGGCTACCTCAGTCAGAGAAGACTGCAGGGAGCAGTGCACAGGACTTTTAAGCTGTGAGGAAGCATCAGAAGTCAAGTTTCAGTTCACAGACAGCAAGTCAGATTTACATGCGCCAGTAAGCGTTGGTCGGCATCCAGCGCCAAGACAGCGCTAGTTGGCATTTTTTTTTGTCAACTGTCCCAATTCTGTAACTAGTTGAGCCAGAGGAGTATCCCACTCATTCTATTCTCCCATCCAAGTTCCTACAATAAAAATGCTGGAAATACTGCTACATATACTATACTATACTATACTATACTATACTATACTATACTATACTATACTATACTATACTATAACAGCTTCAACTCTGCTGGGAAGGCTGTCCACATGGTTTAGGAATGTATCTATGGGAATGTTTGACCATTCCTCCAAAAGCGCTTTTGGGAGGTTATAGGCACTAATGTGGATGAGAAGGAATGACTCACAGTCTCTGTTATAATTCATCCCAAATGTGTTCTATCGGGTTGAGGTCAGGATTCTGTGCAGGCCAGTGAGGTTCCTCCACCCCAAACTCGCTTATTCATATCTTTATGGACCTTGCTTTATGCACTGGCCTAAATCATTTGGTGGAGGGGGGATTGTGGTGTGGGGTTGTTTTTCGGGGGTTGGGCTTGGCCCCTTAGTTACAGGGAAAGGAACTCCTAAGGCGTCAGCATACTAAGACATTTTGGACAATTTCATGCTCCCAACTGTGTGGGAACAGTTTGGGGATGGCTCTTTCCTGTTCCAACATGACTGTGCACCAGTACACAAAGCAAGGCCCATAAAGACATGAATGAATGAGTTTGGGGTGGAGGAACTTGACTGGCCTGACTTCAACCCGAAAGAACACCTTTGGGATGAATATATCAGCCAGGCCCTCTCTCCAACATCAGTGCCTGACCTTGCAAATGCGCTTCTGGAAGAATGGTCAAACATTCTCATAGACACACTCCTAAACCTTGTGTACAGCCTTCCCATAGGAGCTGAAACTGTTATAGCTGCAAACCGTGGACTAACTCAATATTGAACCCTACGGGCTAAGACTAAGGTATATACATACAGTATATAAAAGCCCGATTCCAAAAAAGTTCGGACACTGTACAAATTGTGAATAAAAACAGAATGAAATTATGTGGAAGTTTCAAATGTCAATATTTTATTCAGAATAAAACATAGATGGCATATCAAATGTTTAAACTGAGAAAATGTATAATTTTAAGTGAAAAAATAAGTTGATTTTAAATTTCATGGCATCAACACATCTCAAAAAAGTTGGGACAAGGCCATGTTTACCACTGTGTGGCATCCCCGCTTCCTTTTATAACAGTCTGCAAACCTCTGGGGGACTGAGGAGACAAGTTGCTCAAGTTTAGGGATAGGAATGTTGTCCCATTCTTGTCTAATACAGGCTTCTAGTTGCTCAACTGTCTTAGGTGTTCTTTGTTGCATCTTCCTCTTTATGATGCGGCAAATGTTTTCTATGGATGAAAGATCTGGACTTCAGGCTGGCCAATTCAGTACCTGTATCCTTCTTCTACATAGCCATGATGTTGTAATTGATGCAGTATGTGGTCTGTCATTGTCATGTTTGGAAAATGCAAGGTCTTCCCTGAAAGAAACGACATCTGGATGGGATCATATGTTGTTCTAGAACTTGGATATACCTTTCAGCATTGATGGTGCCTTTCCAGATGTGTAAGCTGCCCATGCCACACGTACTCATGCAACCCCATACCATCAGAGATGCAGGCTTCTGAACTGAGCGCTGATAACAACTTGGGTTGTCCTTGTCCTCTTTAGTCCAGATGACATGGCGTCCCAGTTTTCCAAAAAAGAACTTCAATTTTTGATTCGTCTGAACACAGAACAGTTTTCAACTTTACCACAGTCCATTTTAAATGAGCCTTGGCCCAGAGAAAACGCCTGCGCTTCTGGATCATGTTTAGATATGGCTTCTTTTTTGGCCTATAGAGTTTTAGCTGGCAACCGCAAATGGCACGGTGGATTGTGTTCACCGACAATTTTTTCTGGAAGTATTCCTGAGCCCATGTTGTGATTTCCATTACAGTAGCATTCCTGTATGCGATGCAGTGCCGTCTAAGGGCCCGAAGTTCACGGGCATCCAGTATGGTTTTTCGGCCTTGACCTTTACACACAGAGATTGTTCCAGATTCTCTGAATCTTTGGATGATATTATGCACTGTAGATAATGATAGCTTCAAACTCTTTTCTGATATTTTTCCACTATTTTTCGCTGCAGCATTGGGGGAATTGGTGATCCTCTGCACATCTTGACTTCTGAGAGACACTGCCACTCTGAGAGGCTTGTTTTATACCCAATCATGTTGCCAATTGACCTAATAAGTTGCAAATTGGTCCTCCAGCTGTTCCTTATATGTACATTTAGCTTTTCCGGCCTCTTATTGCTACCTGTCCCAACTTTTTTGGAATGTATAGCTTTCATGAAATCCAAAATGAGCCAATATTTGGCATGATATTTCAAAATGTCTCACTTTCAACATTTGATATGTTATTGGGTTGTACATGCAATATATATATTATATATTATGATATCTGTATTGTATATTTTATGCTTATGTACATTATATCTTTTCATTTTCATGTTTCTGCATGTACCAATAAATGAGGCACTTTTATTGTACCAATCTTGCCATGTCATGTCTTTCATATAAAGTCCCGACCTGCTTTTTTATTGACCGCTATTAGGGATGAAGATGCACGGCAAATCCCACCGTGCGCCTCATATAAAGTCCCGCCCTCCCCCCTCTTCTATATATATATATATATATATATATATATATATATATATATATTATATTGTTTTGGGATTTATTTTGATGTTCACACTTTTAAAGAATTGTTATTGTTATCAATATTATTTTTATCATTTTTAGTCCTTCAATGTCTTTCTGATATGTTGAAAAAACGAGTGCGCTCAACAAACAAGGTATACTAGCCTCAAATGTGCATATGTGTGCTATAAATACAATCAGAAAAAACCTGATGGGCTTTAAAAGTAAAGGCTCATATGTGACAAAGGATCATACAATGTAAACCATTTAAGAACTCCATAACATGAAAAAAATAAAGTCTGTGCAAATTAAAAAAACTTTCCAGGTTTTTTACATAAACAAGTGAATAAAGTCTTTAAAAAATGAAAGTGATGTAGTTGATTGATGTTTTCTTCAGATTAGCGGCAAAAAACAACTTTTCATGCAACACCACGTGGCAAAAAACAGAGATTATCCATGCAGTGGATGGATCCATGCAATCTAATCCATGCAGGGTGTAGAGCCTGGATTAGATTGACAGAAGCTTATCTTTATTGCATATCTGGTAAGAAGCAATCTATTTACATTTTGTCAGGTGACGCATGCAGCTTGGGAATCACTCAAACTCTCTCCCCAGCCGTTTAACCCTGTGAGGGTAATTAAACAGGCTATGTGGTAGTGGAGATCTGGTAAGGAGCCACCTAATCTCTGTTTTTGGTCACATGGTGTTGCATGAAAAGTTGGTTTTTGCCGCTAATCTGAAGAAAACATCAACTACATCACTTTCATTTTTAAAGACTGTATTCACTGGTTTATGTAAAACACCTGGAAACGTTTTTTTTTTAATTTGCACAGACTTTATGTACGTTATGGACTTCTTCAATGGTTTACATTGTATGATCCTTTGTCACTTATGAGCCTTTACTTTTAAAGCCCATCAGGTTTTTTCTGATTGTATTTATAACACACATATGCACATTTGAAGCTAGTATACTTTGTAGTTTTTGAGCATTTCACTTTCACTCCTAAATTCTTGGAGTTCTAGGTGCTGCCACAATTTTTCACATGAGGCTAGCGCAGGAATGGGCAAACTACGGCCCGGCGGACCTTTTAATCCGGCCCGCGGAGCGCGCAGTGTTCCCCAACCCCCAGGCCGCGGACCTGTACCGTGGATCAAACAGTACCGGCCCGCCCGAGGAACGTTGGCAGGGGCGGCCGTTGTGTGACAATAGCGAATGAAAATTCGCTATTGTCACACGGATCCTCCTCTTGGCCAATCAGGAAGCGGGTCATCCCCCTTCCTGATTGGCCGAAAGGCAAATCCCATGCCATTGGCCGAGGAGGAGGCGGGAGGACTGAGGAAGACTCGAGAAAACTGGGACTGAAGGGGGCACGCTGGCATATCTGCATTGAAAGGGGGCCCCCTGGCATATCTGCATTGAAAGGGGGCACGCTGGCATATCTGCATTGAAAGGGGGCACGCTGGCATATTTGTATTGAAAGGGGGCACGCTGGCATATCTGCATTGAAATTCACACATACACACCATCCATCTACTCTTGGTCCGGCCCCCGGGTCCAATGTATGAACCCATTGCGGCCCTCGAGTCAAAACGTTTTCCCACCCCTGGGTTAGCGCATCCTATTTCACTTTACAATGTCCTTCTGATGTTTAATTATTTAAAATGTAGGTTGTGGTGACATGGTCTCTTTAAGGACACAGCACCGTCTTTTTTAAAGAAGCATTTTAGACCTAGGAATTATGTGATCTATGTGAAATATGATGCTTGTAAATGAGTAACCAACTAATTTATTGACCTAATATTGCTGTTCGGCAGCTTGCAGGGACTGACATGCATTACAGTCAAACAAGCAGTAAACAAACCTTAAAATGAGAGCTAAATGACCACTGTAGTTACAGCCACTGTAGAGCAATCCATCCTCAAAGCTCACAACAGAAGCTGTGTAGCTAATCAAGTTTGGTCTCACCCCTCTGCTCTCTCCTCTTCACTTGCTCTGCATTTATATTAGAGATTAAAAGCCTGGCAGATAGCAAACTCACTAGCAAGGGGGAGCTAAGCAGAAAAGAGAATGTAAAAAGTAAAGCTAAAAAGCTCATACTACAAACTTTAAGGAGTAACTGCACTTTTGTTGAAAATAAAAACATTCCTCTTTAGGTGATCTGTGTACATTGCAAGGATTTTACCACACTTTGTTGCAGATTTCTATCTTTTGATATTCTGAATAAATCCCTGTGTTCTTGTCTGTGTCCATGTGGTAAGTGAATCTAATGGGCATGGTTTCTTAATTAGCAACCAGCTGCTGCACCTGCAGGGCTCTAATGAGGTAAATTGCAGGATCTGCATCCCTTTAGATGCAATTTCCTATTGGGAGCATGTCACCAAAAATAAAAAAAAATTTGCAGTGGATTCCTGATATCTGACTTGTATGTTAGTGTAGACTTCAGGGAAAATCAATGAGCCGATCACACAAGCAGGAAATGATGCTTCTGGGGGGCGATCTGTACACATTCTGGTAGCCGTATTGCATTTTACAGGAAATTACAGAGCTGCAGATTAAAAAGGTAAGGTCAATTTGTAACTACTTTCAGACCGGAAGATCCGAAGATCCGGCCGCTTCCTGGTCGTTTTACCCGCTTACCGAAGCCGTCAGTAGTGGTGAAAAGGATCCGATACTGTACACTGATGAGCAGGAAGTCGCGTTAGGGCAAGATGGCTTCCACTCTACTTTATGCCCCTGGAGGACTGGAGCGACGTCAAATGTCTCTTCTGTCCAACGGCCTTAAAGAGCCAATTTTTTTTTTTTTTTTTTTAGCAAAAGTAGAATTTTTTTTGCTTTTAAGTGTAAATGAGAGATCTGAGGTCAGATCTCCCGTTAAGCACCTGTCATGCATATTTCTATTACAAGGGATGTTTACATCCCTTGTAATAGATGTAAAGCCAGATCAATAATTCTAGCACAAGACCTCCTCTGTAACTCTAAACAGGTAACCTGTAAAAAATTTTAAAGCGTCCCCTATAGAGATTTTTAAGTACCGTAGTTTGTCGCTATTCCACGAGCACGCGCAATTTTGAAGCGTGACATGTTAGGTATCAATTTACTCAGCGTAACATCATCTTTCACAGTATACAAAAAAAATGGGCTAACATTTCTGCCCTACTATTTTTTTATTTTTTCCAAAACAATTGCGTTTGTAAGACCGCTGCACAAATACGGTGTGACGTAAAGTATTACAATAATCTCCATTTTATTCTCATCTAAAAAAAAATATATTATATCTAACAGTATATATATATATATATATATATATATATATATATATATATATATATATGTGTAGCAGGTTTTCCAGGCCTGTGGCCTGATGTGGTAACAAACCAAAAAGAAAAAGAGGTTGAGAGACCATGAGAATACAAAGGTCTGTTACTCACTACCCCAACCGCCAACTAAGGGCAGCCCCACAGGCGTGTATTCTGGTTAAAAAATATAAATTTATTAGGCACGTATGCCTTAAAATGCAAATTCAAGACAAAAACAAACATGAAGGCAGTGAGCCATAGTGTTACAAAACAACAATTAAAATCAACGATTAGCACCCATGCATGTTGAAGAATACCATCTGATCATAAACACTTGGACCCTGCGGACACCAGCATACAATGTAGGCTGGATAATTTGCAAGGTACAGTGTGAGGACCTCAAATATAATGGAGTACCCCTCTGTCTGTCATAATAAACGGACCTGGCTGGAATTCACCAAAATTGTGGATTCAGTATGAATAAGATATTTCCTGGAAAAAATATTGATGGTGCAAAGGAATTCCAACCTTCCAACCTGCAATTATCTGCCGACAAGATTGTCCAAAATGGTTCGTTAGCTGTGGTCAGTTAACCCACAAACATTAAAAGGTATTGGAAGATGTAGACTTGATGGTCTGCGAGAAGTTCGAAATTAAATCATCAAAACAAGGAGAGTCCTTGATGTTGAGAATAGATGAAAACCGCAGATATCACTTGATGGAACTCAAAATAGGTCTCAGGTTGACAGTAAATATGAATGGAAGCACACCGTCCGTGTAAGCGGAATCAAAGAGTATAAGTATAACAGGTCATGGAATTACCTTGGCGTGAGCTTCTTCGAATAGCGGTGTGTTGGTCATGTAGAGAGGGAGGATGGATAGCGGTATTTTGCGGTATGGTCCCCCAGGTCCGGTTAACCTGTAGCTGTCACTCTAACCCGTCGGCGTTCTACCCCTCCATGTGGCTGAACCGGCGGCTGCGGAGAATGACTTCCGGGTCAGAGGTGTCCTCCCGGTCGTCACTTCCTGTAGAGCCGATCAGCCGGACGCCTTCTCGGGGAACAGCCTGGGGAGCGATAGGTGTTGGATCCTGTACAGGGGACTCGATTGTCGCTTGTGCATGGGTGCTCAGTGCACAATGCTGGACGCTGACGCGTTTCACCAACAGAGTTGGTTTCCTCAGAGCTACTGAATGGACTCAAGATGCATCGATATATACCGCCCCTAATTGGTAATAATTACTTAATCATTCACTGATGTGCGGGACTGAGGGAAAATGTACTACCGCACATTTCCACAAGATGTCCTCACTCTTTAATGACAGTGCGGATTAGTTCGATGTAACTTGCCATTCTGCCAGCAAAGTTATTAGCACTATCTCCATGTATATCACCATGTAGACAGTGCCAAATCCTTAAGTTGAACAAAGTGAACATATAATTAAGAGTGATTAAAAGTTACACAGCGTACTAAACATAAGAAGATGTAAATAACTAATAAGATCTGCATTCTCTAATATGGAAAACAATAATTGAATTTAGTATGGGTTACTGGATAGTTGCAGGTAGAGACCCATTATGTAATCCATAGGTTATGTCCCGAAGTAAATATAGGGGAGAAAGGGGGGCAGATGAAAGAGAAGGGGGAAGAACCTCTAGATTCACTATTTATTGATTTTAATTTGGTCCTAGCTCTTAGTTGGTCATTAATGTTGTTATTTTAAATTGATTGTGGTCCAATATATATAGGAGATGTAATTATCATTGACATAATGACTATCTAGATTCATTCATGGTCTATATTGTAGGGACAATTTATCCCCATTCTCTATCATCCTCAGAGTTTGATATTATGTCCCCAATTTATTAGAAAACACAAAATAATGTTGGGAACCTATGGGAGGTAAAGATACCCCCAAGAAAAATTAACATTTAGGACATCATACAGACAGCAGTATTTTTGCTGAGTATGTGGCAAAACATGGTTGATTCAGTGAGAGGAAAGAATGCCAGGTAGCATCACGATGCCAGTCACGGGGGGCCAAGGGTTCAGGGGTTCAGGAAGGGCTGTAAACTGAATTCCACATTGAGTCCCACCGGTGATAGGGATCCCATCTTAAAGATCCACATCTTCTCCTTCTGGAGGAGGATCTTGTCAAAATCTCCCCTCCTTGCGGGCAATTTAAGGGCATAGATCCCCCTGACCCTTAGCCCCTCAGGATTGGCATCATGATGTTCTATAAAGTGGAGGGGTATCGTCCTCTTGTCTATCCTCTTTTTAATGTCAGCAACATGTTCAAGGATGCGTGTTTTGAGTTGACGTTTAGTTTTGCCAATATATGATTTTTGACAGGGACATATGATTTCATATATGACTCTTTCTGTTTGGCAATTAATAAAGTCATTGATGGTGAAGTTATTTTGCCCGTTACAGCTTGTAAAGGTTTTTGACTTTATGACTAACTTGCATATCTGGCAGTGGCCACATGGGAACATTCCTTTTACACGTGGTAGGGAAGTTAACCAATTATCGTTACTTCGTGACCTGACAAATTCTGAATGGCAAAGTGTGTCTTTTAAGTTTCTTTCCCTTTTAGCAGTAAGTAGGGGCCTAGGTCCTACCAATTTTTCAATGAGAGGGGATACCGTAAGAACCTGCCAGTGTTTGGTTAGAATTGTCCTGACTTCTTCCCATTTGGTGCCGTACTGGGTGATAATACGGGGGTATTTGTCACCCACAGTCGTCACATGTGGGGTACGTGCTTGTTGGTCATCAAGTAAAGTAGATCTTGGTCTTAACGCTGCTCTTTTACGCGCTCTCTTGATTGTACCATGAGAGTAGCCCCTCTCCCTGAATCTTTGGTGCAATTGTTTTGCCTCTTCCTGGTAATCAGCCGGTTCCGAACAGTTCCTTTTGAGGCGTAAGAACTGTCCGACCGGTATATTGTTAACCAGGTGTTTGGGATGATGACTACTTGCGGCCAAAAGAGTATTGGCCGCAGTGTCCTTCCGATAAGTTTTGGTCCTAATTCCCCCGTTGTCCACAGAGATAAGGAGATCGAGGAAGGGGAGACAATTGGTACTAGCTGTGTATGTTAACCGTATATTGCGATCATTCTGATTTAGATCGCCCATGAATCGGTCCAATTCAGCAGAGGTACCCTTCCAGAGGAGCAGGACATCATCAATGTACCTCAGCCACATGTGTGCGTGGCTGAGGTACATTGAGGATGGATAGATAACCTGCTCCTCCCAGAGGCCAAGATGGAGGCACGCGTAGGCCGGAGCCCACGGTGCCCCCATCGATGTGCCCCTGATCTGCTGATAGTACCCATTCATGAATTGAAAGAAATTATGACCCAGGAGGAATTCCAGGAGTTCGATGACAAATTCATTGTGTGCGCCGAGTTCAGGGAATTTGCTCTCTAAGAAGTGTGTAACTGCCCTCAGGCCCCATTCATGTGGGATAGATGTATATAAACTCTCGACGTCAATGCCTACCAGAAGTATATCTGGGGGGGCAGAGGTCAGAGAAAGTCTACGAAGTACATCCCTTGTATCCTGTACAAAGGATGGGAGGGCAGTCACTAGCTCCTTAATAAGGGCATCAACAAATTTGCCTGTTCTTTCTAGTGGGCCGCCCACTGCCGATACGATGGGCCGCCCTGGGGGATGATTAAGCGATTTATGCAACTTGGGTATAATGTAAAACGTGGGGATGTTATACGTTTTGACATAAAGATATTCTGCTTCCTTTTTAGAAATGAGGCCTTCTTCTTTGGCAATAGAGAGTTTATAGTTAAGGGCAGAGACAAGGGCCTGATGTGGGTCTGCCATCGTTACCGGTTACCTCTCCAGCCCATGTGAGCTGTGACCCTGGGTGTGAGAACTGACACATTGACAACTCCGGCATCTTTGTTTTGTTGTTTTTATTGTATTTGAAGGGGATGGGAGAAGGGAATGAGTGGGATACTTCTTTCGGCTCAACAAAGTAGAACTTGGGACTTTTTTAAAAAAATGCCTGTTAACGCTGTCTTGACGCCAGCCGACGCTAGCCAACGCTCACTGGCGCTTGAAACACACTGTAACTTGGAAGAAGTGCTGAATCCTCGACTTTAAGTCCAGAAGACCCAGGACTGTGGAGTACAGAACTACTGACACTGCTTCACTGCAAAGTCACTGACTACTCCCTCCAGCCTTGCACTGGCTTGAGGTAGCTTGACGTGAATTCCTGTATGGCTGCAACTCTCAACTGGCACTCTGTACAATTCAGGGCCCAAACTGCAGGTGCCCCCCTTTACACTTTTAGCTCTTCGGGGTCCACTGACTATGCACCCCCTCTGTAACTTCAGGGTCCTCAACTTAGGTACCCCCTTTACAGTTAGCTAACACTGGATCCCAGAACCTCCTCTGGAGTGGTCTCCTCTAACTCTTCAGGCAGACCCCCAGGTGCAATCCTCAGTACTCACGACCTATGTAGGCTTTCCTGGGACTGGACCCCTCTCCCTCTCCGCTGGTTCTCGGCACACCGGATCCCCTCAGCTCAACTCAGCACTCTCTGGATTCTCAGGCGACACCCTGAGACATCCGCTTCCTCAGACAGGAGGAGAGACAGCCTTACCCCCCCCCCGGGACTCTTCTTCCCGCCAAAGACCACGAGTCATGCACCCCCTTCAGACTTATACCCCTTCCCAGATTCCTCTGCGGCAGAATCTGCCTTCTGGGGTATATACAAGTCTGAATGTATCTCTTATTGGGTTTCCTCCACTGCCCTATCAGAAGCCTCTAATAGAGCCGGTGGGGAGACTCCCCTCTCACACTTGGAAACCATGACAACCTGCCTAGCAAAAGAAACCTGGCACTGCTGTTAGGCAGACAAGGCCCACTGTGCTTTTACCTAGCACCTACCTGTAGGGTGCTACATATATATATATATATATATATATATATATATACATATATATATATATATATATATATATATATATATATATATATACACACACACACACACACACATACATATATATATATATATATATATATATATATATATATATATATATATACATATATATATATATATATATATATATATATATATATATATATATAAAATGTTTGGGGTTCTATGTAATTTTCTAGCAAAAGAATACAGATTTTAACTTGTAGACATCAAATGTCATAAATAGGCTTGGCCCTTATGTGGTTAACATTCAATTACAATATAACTTGAGTCACAATTGTACATGCTTTATCATTTATTATTTTTTTATTTGCCATTTTATTTTGCCATGAAAGTGGAGTTACCCTTTAAGGATTCATTTAAAAAATACAGGAGCAATTTATTAATGCTGTCACTACTGAGGCCAGTGAGGACTTTTTAAGTTTTAAAGTTTACTATTTGTTAAAAATATGTATAAATAGTATTTGAATATCTATAGCCTGGCCACAGTTTTTGTTTTTAAATGGTCAGCAGTGGCACTTCCCATTTCTCTTTTCATTGGCCCCCTTTAATTAAAATGTTTTACAAATTTATCTGAACTGTCCAAAAGATAAACCACCCAATTTATGTCACATTTCTTATCAGCTACACCTGTTTCCTTATCATGGAGGGGTTAATACGATTGGGGTTTTTTATGTATAGTTGGCATACAGTTGGAAAATTGCTATTCGGAGCATAAGCCATCAATCAGTGTTCTTATTCATGTCACAGGTAATTTACAAAAGGGCTCTATTGTCACTGCACAATAGGAAATGGCTGCAAAGTAGAAGACTTCTTAATTTGGGGGATGGAGCCTGTCTCATGAATGTGCATTTTTTGCTCAAGGGGTATAATTAATAAAATATGCAGTGAATTAACTAGTGATGTACTGGAAAAAATAAAAGCTAACACTCTTTTCTCCATGTATAATAGTTCACTTATATTCAGAAGTAAAATGTAAAATTATTTTTTTTAAATTATATATATTACTAAATACCATGCTACTTTATTTAATGAGATAGCACAAAAAACAGCCAATAGACAAAATAATTCTGCATTGTTCTATGGCCTGATTGAACAATCACTGCTGCTTTCCCCTAGCTAATTGGGAGCTGCCCGCACTTCACAATTTATTGATTTGTAATTGATACAATTGATTACAACTGACTGTACAATCCTATCTATACCTAACAACAACTGTCTAATGCAGCCTTTTTCTACTAGGGTGCCTTGAGGTTTATTGAGGGCTGCCTTGGCAAAATGCCTAAAAATGTATCAAAAATTGTATAGAAGCCAGCAGGTGGATGAAGTCTGCCTTTAAGTTATACAAAGCCATGGGTTTTCATCGTGCACCATTTTGACTTTCTACACACTGTCATCCTAACAACCAATGATGTCATCAGTTGATAAGAAGGATGTCTGTTGCCTGCATATTATCCTTGTTTGACCCTCCTGTGCCCCTCTCCCTCAGCACTGGGGTCATATTAGCTGACTGATGGATAGAGACTGAGGGAGAAGAGAAACATTGGAATACTAGTCACTACCAGTGCGCAAAAGTGTATTTGCTTTGGAAGCATAAATCCCCTCTAACGTTGGGTGTCCTATGTGTAGATGTTGCTGAATTGTGTAAAGCTATTAGAATAATTTTTTACATTTTAGAATGGGGTGCATCGAGACTGTCCATAATTTTAAAGGGTGCCTTAACTGAAAAAAGGATGGGAAACACTGGTCTAGTGAAACTGCCTGTCTATTTGGAAACAAATTGAATAGACTGTGTGTGCAAGCCCTCACATTACATAGTTTTGGTAAATCTAACAGAGAATATTTAGAGATTGTATAATCAGATTATAAAAAGAATGGGCAGTTTAAGGCCTCATGCACACTGGCTATTATAAAAATGGCAGTAGCGTTAGCTGTAGAATGCTGCATTAACACGAGTTTTGTAGTTTTTTTGCATTAGCGGTTTTAAGCAATTTTTAGCATTTGTGGTTTTTAGCAAATCTAAACCCCCACAGAAGCTTGAGGCTGGAGAGCCACATTTTTTCAGCATTAGAGCCTTTTTACAGCTGAAAGACTCCTCTTCAAAATGCCGTCATATTGGGTTTTTTCCAGCCTAAAAACGCCCCTGCTAAAAAACGCTGATAAAAGCCTATCTGTGCATTGACACATAGGATAACATGCTGGAGAGTGTACTGGCTGTAGAAAAAAATGCTGACTCCCAAAACAGCAGCTGTAAAAACACCCACTGTGCATGAGGCCTAAAGAGTAACTTCAGTCTGCCTGCTTTCACTCCACCCCCCCCCCCCCCTCCTTCCTGCACCGCCATTATCACCCCTGCACAGATGTACTGAAAAGCTCTGCCCAGATGCTGGGTCCTTGCAGAGCCCCTTGGCATATATCCATGCCAATATTCCCTGGCAATGTGCAAGGACAGGGGATGTTTTTGGACTTCTGTGATATCCATCTTTGCACATGCACAGATAATCCACATATGTGAAGATAAAAAAGGAGAGTGGAGCCAGTAGCATATCCATTTATCTAGACATGATGTATCCAAATTCAGTCTCATACTGTGAGGTAGTATAGAGCAGCGCCAATACCCACTCTCCTTTTTATATTCATTTATTGGACACTATCATGGTAGCTAGTCCTAGTGGGGGCAGCAGCTATATATATATTAGTCACATCCATAATGCGGAAACATACAAAATGAACCAATCCACGTAGGTGCACAGATGTATAGGGAAACCCCCCTTATGCGCAGATGTGCTGCAGCGCTGTCGGGACCTGAAACCCTGTGACACATCTGTGCATGTGCAGAATCAGGGAAGGGGGGAGGAAGAGTCCCAGATGATATTCTTACATAGTTACATATTAGTTGAGGTTAAAAAAAGACATCAGTCCATTCAGTTCAACCTGTGCAGGTGTGTGTGTCTGACCTGATCATTTCCCATAACCTTGAATATTGTGATCTGTGAGATGCACGTCCAAGAGTCCTTTAAAAGTAGCCATACTCCCTGCAGCTACCACCAATTGTGGAAGAGAGTTCCGAATTCCCACATTACAGTGAAGAACCCTTTACGCAGCTTAAGGTTAAACCGCCTCTCCTCTAATCTCATTGTGTGGCCACGTGTCCTCTTGCACTCCTTGAGACTAAATCATTTTTTACCTATGCTGGGATCGCCATTGAGGTATTTGTAAATCGCTATCATGTCCCCTCTCAGGTGTCTCCTCTCCAAGGAGAATAAATGAAGCGCTTGTAATCGCTCCTCGTAATTAAGGTCCTCCAATCCCCTAATTAGTTTAGTCGCCCTTCTTTGGACTCTCTCCAGTTCCAGCACATCCCTTCTGAGGATCGGCGACCAGAACTGGACAGAATGCTCCAGGTGTGGCCGCACCAGGACTTTATAAAGTGGTAGGATTATAGCTTTGTCTCTGGAGTATATCTCTTTCCTTATGCATGCTAATATTCTGCTGGCTTTGACAGCTGCAGCTTGATATTGCATGCTATTACTTAGTCTATCTTCTACTAGAACCCCCAAATCCTTCTCCATCCTGTATTCCCCCAGAGGTTCCTTCCCTAGAGCATAATTTGCATTTATGTTTTTTGCCCCCAAGTGCAATACCTTACACTTCTCTACATTAAATCTCATTTGCCACGTAGTTGCCCGCTCTGTTATTTTGTTCAGGTAATTCTGTATCTTGATGAGAAGTTATTGCCCTGCATATCTTTGTGTCATTCGTGAAAACTGAGATTGAGCTACTGATTCCGTCCTCTATTTTATTGATAAATAAATTGAACAAAATTGGTCCCAGGACTAAGCCCTGGGGGACCCCATTTACCACTCCAGACCAGTCTGAGTACACGTTATTTATCACCACCCTTTGGACACGCCCATGTAACCAGTTTTCTATCCAAGAACAAACCTTGAGGTCGATGCCTGCAGACCTTAGTTTGTAGATTAAGAATTTGTGGGGAACTGTGTCGAATGCCTTAGCAAAATCCAGATACACCACATCCACAGGTCTCCCCCTATCTAGCTCACAGCTCACCTCCTCATAAAAAGTTAACAGATTTGTTTGGCAAGAATGTTCTTTTGTGAACCCATGCTGATTACTGCTGATAAAACTGTTTGCAAATTCTTGAATATAGTCCCTTTTTTGAATATTGGTATCATATTAGCTTTTCTCCAGTCACCTGTTACTGTTCCTGTAGATATACTGTCTGTGAAGATTAGGAACAACGGTCTAAAAATAACCCTACTGAGTTCCTTGAGTACTCTCGGGTGCAAGCCATCCGGTCCTGGTGATTTATTAGTGTTAATGTTATCAAGTCTTTCCTTGATTTTGCCCTCTCATAGCCACTGCAGCAAGTCTTGTGATGTTGTGTTAACCAGACAGTCCTGGTCTGTATACCCCTCTTTTTGTGTGTAAAAACCGAGAAGAAGAAAGTATTTAGCACAGTTGCCTTCTCTGTGTCCTCTGTAACCATCTTCCCATCATTATCAATTATGTGTACAACGTGCTATGACCTCGCTTTTTTGCTATTAATGTATTTAAAGAATTTCTTAGGGTTTTTTTTTTTTTACTGTCCTCTGCTATGTGTCTCTCGAAGTCATTTTTAGCCGTCCTGATTCCGTTTTTACAATTCTTGTTAGATTCCTTGTATTAGTGGAAAGCCGATAATGTCCCTTCCATTTTATCTTTCTTGAAGGCCATTTTTTCGCTCTAAGAAGCATTTCTACATTACGGTTTAGCCACCCTGGTTCGACCTTGGCTCTTCTAAATGTATTTCCTATTGGAATGCACTGTGCGATACTTTTGTTTAATATGTTCCTAAAGCATTTCCATTTTTCCTCCGTGCTCAATGATCCAAGGGTTAAGTCCCAGTCTATGTTCTCTATTATTGAGCACATTTTTGGAAAGTTTGCCTTTCTGAAGTTTCTGGAGTCCTTATGTTCCCCTCGTGCCTTGTTGTCCTATGATTTACTTTAAATGTAATCATCCTGTGATCACTAGAACACAAGTTGTCCCGTATGTCTAGATCTGAGATTAGACCCGAATCGTTCGTAATTAATAGATCTAGCAATGCTTCTTTTCTAGTAGGAGAATCTACCATCTGAGACAAGTAGTTGTCCTGTAAGACATTCATGAAATGACGGGCCTTTACTGAGTGAGCTGTCCCCTCTTCCCAGTCAATATTGGGATAATTGAAGTCCCCCATTATGATGACTTGTCCCTGCTTTATCGCTATTCTCAACTGTAAAAGAAATTCCAGCTCTACCTCCTCGCTTTGGTTGGCGGGCCTATAACATACCCCCACTATTATTTTGCCCCTTACCTCTTCCTTATGGAGTTCTAGCTACACCGATTCCACCTCCGCCCTCGTCCCTTCCATAATGTCACTCCTCTCTACCACCCTTACATTATTTTTTCTATAGAGACATACCCCTCCCCCTCTTTTGCCTTCCCTGTCCTTCCTATACACAGAATACTCTTCAATATTTGCCAGCCAGTCGTGTGATGGACTTTTCCACGTTTCTGTTATTCCCACAAGGTCTATATCCTCCTTGTGTAATAACAGTTCCAATTCCTCCATTTTATTAGCTAGGCTCCTTGTATTTGTGTATACCCCTCTTAGTGTTTTTGGAGTTAATAGTGATTTATCTTTACATTTATTCCTGCTTGGTTTGTGGTTTGTCCGCTCATTCCCCCAGTAGTTGTCATTATGGTTATATAGTCACTGTTGACCCCCATAGTAGCTTCTGTCCTTTGTTGACTACTAACTGGCACTACCTCTGAGCCCCCCCAACACCTAGTTTAAAAGCCCCTCCAACATTGTGGCCATCTTTCTTCCCAATAGAGCTGTACCATCCCCATTAAGGTGCAGCCCATCCTTACTAAAGAGCTGGCAACCGACTGAGAAGTCAGCCCAGTTCTCCAGGAACACAAACCCCTCCTTCCTACACCAGTTCCTCAGCCACTTGTTCAGCTCCCTAAGCTCCTTCTGCCTCTCTGGTGTGGCTCAAGGTACAGGTAGTATTTCAGAGAAAACCCCCTTGGAAGTCCCTGAAATCATTTTTTAGGATCCTCCACCTTCCTCTTACTTTGTCATTAGTGCCTACATACCCCATGATCACTGGATCCTCCCCAGCCCCACCGAATAATCTGTCCACCCGATCCGCGATGTGCTGAACCCGAGCGCCCGGTAAACAACATACTGTTCGGCGCTCACAGTAATTTTGACAGATAGCCCTCTCTGTCCTCTTAATAATTGAGTCCCTTACTACCACTACCTGTCTAACCTTTCCTGAGTCTCTGCCCTCCTCCTTCCCGGAGCTGTCGCTCCCCTGGCAGCTAAGGGAGGGTGCCTGCTCCAGCACTGCCATCCCTGAGCTGATATCTCCATCATTATATAACTTGGCATATTTGTTGGGGTGTACTAACTCAGGACTGGCCTCCCTAGTGCTCTTCCCTCTTCCCCTACTTCTAACTGTCACCGAACTGCCTATCTCTGTTGCCTGCATCTCCACCCTCCTCTATGCTTGCCCCCGCCAGCACCTGATGGGTAATGTCCAAGCTCCTTTCCAGGTTGTTAATGCTGCAACCTTGTTTTCTAGATCTAGAATCAACGCTTCCAGAGAAACAAGTCGCTCATATCTCGCACAGCAGTATTGGCCCTTTATTGGTTCATCGAGGAACGCATACATGGAGCAAGATGTGCACTGAGTGGCATCCCCAATCCTGTTGGACATTATTACCCTCTATTCTATGGGGATAATAATCCTGCTAATTTGTTACCTACCCTACTCTAGCTCCCCTGATACTATACCTATTCCAGTTACTTCCCAGTCGCTCCTCTCACCTGGCTTTCAGTCACCGAATGCTCCCACTTTCCGGTTACTCCTAGTCACCAGGTGCTAAGGTACTCCCAGTCGCTAAAGGTACTCCCGCCCGCTGGTCTGATGTCAGATCCTGCAGCCTTTCCCCCCGATCGGCCTCTCTTCAATCAGTCTGTGCCTGTGTGTGATACCCCTCCGGCTCCCCCTCAATCAGCCGAGCAGCTGATAAGCCCAGCACACTCACAGTTTACTGCTGTCTCCTCTCCTGTCAGAGCCCATCCATTCTCGGCTTCCACTCGCCGCAGCCACCTGTCACTGATCCCGGTCTCAGCCTGTCCCGTCTGTCACGCCGCCCAGTCACCTTCCTCTCAGCCCCTCAGCATCTCCCCCGTGCACTCGCTGAACAGGTCTCCAATCTCTCTCTCCTCTCTCCTTGTTGCGCTCTCCTCTGCCTCTAGCAGTCGCCGGAAGCAATTACAAAACCAGCTGCTGGTTTTATATTTGGGCTGTCGCTCCTAGGCGAGAGATGCAGAAGAGCTGCTGTGCAGCAAAATAAATGTTAACAAATTAATTAGTAAATTTAAAAAAAATAAGCAATTTAAAGAAAGGGAGGGAAGAGGAGGGAGGGCATGATGATATTAGGTTTAGGTTGAAGGTCCGCTTTAACTAAAGTGATGGGGAACTGCTGTATTTGTTCCAAATTTAAACAAAAGAATGACTCATGCAGAGCTCTGTTAATCTGATATACACTATATTACCAATAATATTGGGATGCTTGCCTTTACACGCACATTAACTTTAATGGCATCCCAGTCTTAGCCCATAGGGTTCTATATTGGGGTGATCCACCCTTTGCAGCTATAACAGCTTCAACTCTTCTCAGAAGGCTGACCACAAGGTTTAGGAGTGTGTGTATGGGAATGTTTGACTATTCTTCCAGAAACGTATTTTTGATGTTGGGCAAGAAGGCCTGGCTCTCAGTCTCTGCTCTTGAGGCCTAATGAGGGCAGGCCAGTCAAGTTCCTCCACTCCAAGCTCGCTCATTTATGTCTTTGTGATCCTTGTTTGTGCACTGGTGGGCAGTCATGTTGGAACAGGAATGGGCAAACCCCAAACAAACAAAGTTGGAAGCATGAAGTTGTCCAAAATGTCTTGTTATGCTGACACCTTAAGAATTCCTTTCACTGGAACTAAGAGGCCAAGCCCAAACCTTGAAAAACAACTCTACACCATAATACCCCCTCCACCAAATGATTTGGATTGTGCACAAAGCACAAAGACATGGATGAGCAAGTTTAGGGTGGAAGAACTTGACCGGCCACAACAAAGTTCTCACCTCAACCTGAAAGAACACCTTTGTGATTATTTAGACCAGAGACTGCGAGCCAGGCTGTCTCGACCAGCTCAGTGCCTGACCTCACAAATGCGCTTCTTGAAGAATGGTCAAACATTCCCATAGACACACTCCTAAACTTTGTGGACATAAAAATTAAAATATTGTACCATACAATGCAGCTGTTTTAATATACTGTAATGGTCCCCTGCGCTTAAATGTATAATGACCTAATATTTAGGATGAACCTAAATTAAGTGTATAAAAATACTAGCTGCCGCTACTTATAAATGAAAGTACAATATTAAAAAAGATCACCAACTTATCCTCATAAAACAAATAGGAGAATCCGTAGCGCAAACAGATAATGGCCTTGGATTGCACATTACAATTGAAATGTATAGAGTATAACTCTGAAATTACAGAGTACCCGCCTAGGCGGGATACATGAGGGCTTGGGAAAACCAAAAGTGGGACTTTACCGGTACCAATAGACATAAAGTATTCACGAAAGAGTTAAAAATATTGGAACTTTATTAGTTTTATTAAGTGTATAAAAATACTAGCTGCCGCTACTTATAAATGAAAGTACAATATTAAAAAAGATCACCAACTTATCCTCATAAAACAAATAGGGGAATCAGTAGCGCAAACAGATAATGGCCTTGGATTGCACATTACAATTGAAATGTATAGAGTATAACTCTGAAATTACAGAGTACCCGCCTAGGCGGGATACATGAGGGTTTGGGAAATACAAAAGTGGGACTTTACCGGTACCAATAGACATAAAGTATTCACGAAAGAGTTAAAAATATTGGAACTTTATTAGTTAGAATATAAAAATCATCCACATAAAATATGCTAGATGAATAATTTGGACAGTACAAAAAACAAAAACTAAACAATAAAAATCAAAAACTACACATAATGGATAGAATACATCACATAGATAGATACAATAATGTATACACGACCATGTAACAA
Source organism: Pelophylax lessonae (assembly GCF_965119305.1). Lineage (NCBI taxonomy): Eukaryota > Metazoa > Chordata > Amphibia > Anura > Ranidae > Pelophylax > Pelophylax lessonae. The sequence continues at coordinate 219,250,600 of NC_138773.1, forward strand.
TAATAGGACTGTAGCTACTTAAAGTGAACACTCCTAGTTGCGTCCACTAGAGCAGCGCCCGACATGTTTCGCCGGATGGCTTCTTCAGGGGCTTTGGTAGCTAAAATCAATGGTCGTGATACTACATTGAATTATGAAAAGAGAAAAAGAGTAAGTATAACAGACATTCCATGATAACGTAATATTAATTAGATGGACAAAACATCATGCAGGTCCAGGGAGGAAAGCCACACCCATAGAACAGATAGCCAAAACCATCAGATAGCACCCCCAAGGCTGCATGCACGAAATAGAAAGTGGCAAGAGACGCATAAAAACAGCTGGGGGGGGGGGGGCCAGTGCGGGAGCGGGTATTAAGTAATATCACCAAATGTCATAACCACGTGGTAAGAAAAGATAGAGTGCGGTATAATGGTGTAATGCATGGAACATGCATAGATATTATTGTAAATGAAGACCCATACCTTAATAGATATCTAAATAGGCTGGATTCATCACATAAGGTGTATTATAATCTCAGTTTAAAAGAAGTATTGGACAAATGAGTCTCATGGGGGAGTTGAGTGGAGACACCTCAAGGGGTTAGCCTTGGTTGGGTGGACAAATAACCGCTCTGTAAAAAGATATAGGTATATATGTTTGTATAAAACAGTAATAGGTGGCTCATATAATAGGAAAAAAACAATATGTGTCTCCTACAGCGGAGACAGGGAGGCTATATACCTGAACTTGCACTTGTATTCAAAAAGGCTAGTGCAAGAGTAGAGAGTAGCACATATGAAAGCTAGAGTGCTTCATTGTATTCATAATTGCCAATTGATTGAAGCTGATGGCGGTGAATGACACAGTACTGCAGAGGTATAAAAGTAAGAAAAGCAGGCTGTTGAACATTCCCATTGAGCATATGGATAAAGTGCCATAACTATCAAAGAAAGCACATAGAGAGTGGTAAAGTTGGACTGAGTAGCGGTACTTGCCTGGGTGTACACTACGCAACGATTCCCCATGAACTGACACCGTGATGCACGGTGCCAGTTTAAATATCCGCTCCAACCCGACCGCGCGCTAACCAGGAAGTGACGACAGTCGGGCCCGGCCTTGAACTGCGCATGCGCCGCATCGGCGGCGCATGCGTAGTGCTAAAAAGGGGAACAGGGGATGGCCGAATTCCTACAGCCAAAAGGCAGCCGAGGGCGCCAAACGAGGCGCTTCTGCTGCCCAATGAGGAGGCCGCACACCCGTCCCCCACCAGATGGCGCCCCGTGCACCAACCAGGATGTGCATGTCTCCCTGAGAGCCTTCCAAGGGGTGACACTCCAAATGGACCCGCATGATGTCAATATGTGCCACAAATTGGACTGTCATACATATGCAATACAATGACAATATCGGTGTAAACCAGCACAGGCGAATGCTTGGCAGCATAGAACATAATTATACAGACTAAGATCATTACAGCATAATTAGACAGGAAAAATAAGTGTGTAAGTCAGACAATAAATCATGATATATTGTAAAAGATATAAGGTATACATGGGATAACATATATTCGTACATTTAGAACCTTAGGCGATTCTAATAGTCTCAGTGTTTTCACCAGACAAAGGGACATGGTCACTGGGACATGCCAGATGACCCAACCTCATGGATCACAATAGGATCTCAATAGGAGGTCAGTGAGAAATGGCACGTCTAATAGACCAGTCAGAATGGACACACATCGGTAAAAGGGGAAAAAAGGTGGGAAGGAGGGGGGGAGAGAAGGATAAGAGGAAAAAAGGACAAAAAGAAAAAAGAGGATGTTGAAGAGTTTGAACTTGAACCCGCTCATATGAGCGCACAGAGGGCTCTGTGACAAGTTGGAGAGTGATAGAACACCCTAGAAGAGGTGTCGGTAGGAGCTGCCAGGGATTGAACCCCATAACACATCATACTGTCACTTATAAAAAAGGTTTGTATGTGAGTACCTCATTGATGCCAGGAGGTATAGTGGCATCTAGGTACTCTATCCAGTAGGTTTCCCGCTGCAAGATTTTTTTATCCCCATCCCCACCACGGGGGTCAGGGGATATCACCTCTAGGACAAAGAAGGAGATGACTGAATTGTCATATTTATGATGCAGGCCAATATGGTGTGTCACAATTGTAAGGATTTTTCCTCCTTCTGAGTAATAGAGGTGATCGCCTATACGTTGGTTGAACTGTCTGATGGTTTTACCTATATAGTAGGCTTTACAAATACATTGCATCAGATAGATGATACCTCTAGTGGTGCAGTTTGCATGTTGCCTAGCTCTATACCCACTGCCATTGGGTAGGCGTATTCCCCTGCCTTCTGTAACCCAGCTGCATCGTGAACATTCCCCACATCGATAGGTTCCTTTACGTGCCAATTGATGTGATACATCAGTTTGAAAGTGGCTAGATGTTAGGTTAACTCTTATTGAAGGGGCACATCTGAACACTAATTCGGGGTAGGGTTTTAGATATTTATTGAGCGTGTAGTCATTGGTTAGAACATGGCAATGTTTCTCCATGATAGTTCGCAGTTCCCTTTCATGGGCAGAGAATTTAGTGATGAATCGTACCGTATTGCTCTGTGGTTTAGGGCGGGTACTGTATATTAACTCCTCTCTAGATCGTTTCTTTGCTCGGTTAAATGCCTTTCTCAGCATAGACTTGGAATAGCCCCTTTCCAGAAGACGATCCCTAAGGGCGTCAGATTGAGTTTGAAAAGTAATTTCGCTTGAGCAATTTCTTCTCAAGCGGATGAATTGTGAGTAAGGAATTCTTTTGACCAAAGGGGTGGGATGGGCACTTGCTGCGCAGAGTACGGTGTTACCCGCACTTGGTTTTCTAAACAGATCTGTTGCCAATTCGCCGTTCGGTAAGATGTTGATAGTGAGGTCGAGGAAAGAGATCCTCTCAGGACTTATGGTGTGGGTAAATTTTAAATTAAGATTGTTAGTGTTAAGGCTTTCAAGAAATATATTTAGATCTGCAGATGTTCCTGTCCATACAAGGAGCAGATCATCTATATACCTATGCCAACATAGGATATAGGGTAGCCAGATTTCCATATAGTCGCTAGAGAAGATCTCTCTCTCCCAACCCCCCAAATAGAGGTTAGCATAAGATGGTGCGCAGCAAGTGCCCATAGCCACCCCCTGGGTCTGTAAGTACAATTGGTCTCCGAAAGGGAAATTATTTCTTGTAAGCACAAAGCGTAGAAGCTGTAAAACAAAGTCTACCAAAGGCCATTCTCTATGATTGGTCTCTTTAAGAAAGGATTCCGCCATCCGGATACCCCGCTCGTGCGGAATTCTCGAGTATAGTGCCTCGATATCCACTGCTATGAGCAGGGCATCCGGAGGGACCTGAATCCCCTCGAGATGTTTAAGTAGATCTGTTGTATCACGTATATACGATGACAGTCTAAGTACGTGTGGCATGAGATGAGAGTCCACATATCCACTAATTTTTTCTGTTAGAGATCCTATCCCGGACACTATGGGCCTGCCAGGTGGCCGGGTAAGGTTTTGTGGACCTTTGGGATAGTATAGAAGGTGGGGGTCCTAGGGTGTTTGGGTATAAGGAATTCCATAGTGTCCTTGCTGATCAAGCCACGAGCAAATGCTTCTGTGACCATTTCAAGCAATTCACCAGTGAAGTCTTGTATGGCCACATCTTCTATTGGAGTGTACCAAATAGAGTTGCTGAGGACATCAAGGCACATGTTTTCATATTGGTCATAAGTCATGACCACAATATTGCCCCCCTTATCAGAGGGTTTAATAATTATAGATTTATTAGTCTGAAATTGTTTAAGTGCTACAAGTTGTTCGTCATTCATATTACTTTTCAAAGGGTGGCCATTGCATGTCCTTGATGTCCCTAGCAACACACTGCACAAATGTCCAGATGAGGGGATTCTGCGTCAAATCAGGAGAATGTTGGGACTTGCTTTTGAATTTGTCCACTGATGCAACTGGGTTAGCAGATGGGTCCGGGGCAATATCGGTGTTTACCCCATCAATGATGGAGATCACCACCGGATTGCCCCCCTCATAGAGGAGGATAAGGTCCCTAATCCTGGGGTGTTGGCTTGGTGCACAAAAGTGTCCAGACTCCCCTGTCGTGGGTTTCTGGGAAGAGGGGTTGTAGGTTGACCTAAAAAAAACCCCATCAGTTGTAGTTTGTGTATTGGCTGCTCCTGCAGTGCCCTTATTGAGGACTTTCTGTAGTATCGGAGTGAGATTCGTGTGTGGTGATGTCTTATCTTGTGGAGTGAGGGGCCGTTACTAGTGCGTCCTCTCTTTTGTGGCTTTTGACGTGAATTTTGTGTTCCTAATTTTTTAGATCTAGTGCTTTGTGACATAGTGCTCAATAAAGATGAGTCAGATTCCATGGTATCTTCCATTGTCTCACGTGCCTGACGTTGGTCAGGTTTACGTGTTCGAAGGGAACGTCCTCTGTCTGTCCAGCGGTAAGCATGGCGCTCGCTGAAGGCCTGCTTATCGCGGTTGAATTTGGTAAGTTTTTTAGATACTAATTCTTTGTTGAGGATTTCTAATTTATTTTTAATCTCTTGCCACTGATTGGCAAAGGATGGTAATTCAAAGACATGTTTGAACTGGACACCCAAATTATCGATCTCGGTGTCCAGTGCAACCATGTCAGTAGTGTAATATGTGATAAGAGATTTCATCAAATCTCTGCTACAAATACTAAGGATGGATTCCCATTCCTTTTTAAAAGTTTCTGTGGGGTCCTTGATTGTGGGAAACGTTTGTAATCTGAGACCTTGAGGACTGATATTTTCACTTTTTTGAAGAAGTCAAGGTGCCAGTATAGATGGGATTTTCTTTTAAGAAGTCCCTGTACCTTGTTAAGATAAATTTAAAAGATCTTCCTCGTTTTTTGATCCTGAGGTACAGCTGGACTGTATGTCAGTCATGAAGCCAACCCAGGCCTTACCCGAGAGGTCCATATTAGAAGGCTCTGTATGAGAAAGCTAATAGAGGAGAGTTAGAATGTTACACTAGACCATAAAAGTGGGCGTAGAGACAATAGTCTAAACACATAAGAAAAGAACAAAAGAGGGGGGAAGGGGAGGGGGGGACCGGGGAACAATGGGGTGGGAAGGCACAACAGTATAAGGGAAAGAAAGAGAGAAGGAGGGCAACAGGGAATACACAGAGTATACACCAAAAGTACTAGTGGTAGTTATATTGTATTGTATTATATATATTGTATTTGTACTTTGTTTTTCGGCTCATTGTTTACCCTTACATCACCGCTGTGCATTACTCTTCCTCTGCCTTCCACTGTTGGGGGGCGTTCTACGGCCATTTATGGTCTGATGGGCGAGTGTGCGCTGTCAGGAGGGGGGGCGGCGGCTTTGTGGGCGGGTTCCGCCCGTGGCCACCACCTCCTCTGGTTCGTCTGGCTGTGGAGCCTCGCTCCGTCGGGCCTGTTAACGTACAGTGCGTGCGCGCATCACCGCGCGTGCGCACTTTTGACAGCGGATCCGGCGCATCACTTCCGGTCCTTCGGGATTGGAGAATGCCCGGATTGTGGCGCGGCTTAAGACGTTGCCCTAGCGTGATTACAGACACAGGCGGCCATCAATGCAGTGCGGTTCAGACACCAGGTAATGGACTCCTTTCTAGATGTTTTCTGCTTTCAGGCCATATTTTGCCATGATATGGGAATACTAGTTTTATCCCTATGGTACTTTTTTCTCACTTAGCTCCTTCATTTTGGAGCTGTGACCATCTTGAAGACAGCTATAACCCTCGCTAAGAGTTTTCTATTGGCATGGATTACTATTACAAACGGCCAGGTGTCCAAGCCGTTCAATCAGCTGATGGCCCTGCATGCTGGCTCCCTGAACATTCTAAGGATTATATAGATGGTAGGAATCCACTATTACTCCATTATGCATTCTAATTAGAAGTACCCTTGTGATAATCTTCTTACTCTATACATTCTTGTTAGATATAGGACATAACTGATGACACCTCATCATGTTATGGGTCATCTCCCTGACTCTATTCCAAATCCCAGAGGACATATGAGTATATAGGAGCTATATGCTTTATTTGCCAACCTACAGGTGGGCTATGTCCCTTCACATATTCAAACTCTTTCTTCATTATCCTCTTTCCACTCCCCTATATTTTTCTTGATTATCGGGCTGGTCTTTTCTTGCATGCCACCACACTCGCCTGGGGGACCTTTCATTTGGCTGAGGGCTCCCTTTAATGGTCTTTGGGGTGTAAACAATGAGCTGATATATAATGCGTTAACCATGTGTGTTACTGACGCTGTTATCTGTTTTATTTGTGTTTTTAGCATGTATATTCCTTTATAAAATAAACTTATGAAGAAGTGGTTTCAACACCGCGAAACATGTAAAGTCTTGTGGATGGACATGGATCTCCTCTGTTACCAGTCTACCGGATACTCTGGTTTTTTGGAAATATTTACTCTTCCATGTCCCATCTGTTATAATTAGGGTTGAGCGGACACCTAGATGTCCGTGTTCGACGGGTTCGGCCGAACTTTAAAAAAAAGTCCGGGTCCGTGTCCCGGACTTTTACCGAACTTTTCCCGGACACCGAACCCCATTGAAGTCAATGGGGACCCGAACTTTAAGGCACTAAAATGGCTCTAAAACACCAAAGGAAAGGGCTAGAGTGCTGCAAATTGCAGCAAAACGTAATTAAGAGCATGGAAAGTGCTCTGCAAACAAATGTGGATAGGGAAATAACTTAAAACAACAAAAAAAAACAGAAAAATAAAACAATGTTCTTCTTCATCTCTGAAGGACGAGGCCCATATGGAGTAGGAGGGAGGTTGAGGTGGTGGTGGATGTGGCGGTGACATAGGCATGCGCACAGGGTGTGCCGGGTGTGCCTGGGCACACCCTAATCACCTAGGGCACATAGCATTGCCAGTGAGGAGATGGGAAAGATCTCCCTCGGACCTGCTCTGCTCTATTTCTCTTTGCCTACAGGTACATGGCCCCGATACATTACTCTCCCTGCTGGCAAACACATGCATGTGTATTTCAACTTTGGGGTGCACACCTTAATGCAATAGGCTGCGCACACCTATGGGCGGTGTAGGTGGAAGCGGCGGTGGAGGAGGACCAGGGCCGGATTAAGAGCATCATGGGCTTGGTGCTGAGGATTTTGAAGGGCCTTAAGGGCCGTGCCTTGCCATGCACCCAGAGGAGGAAGGGTGCAGCCATGCATGCCTAATTCAACATGGGATGCTGTCTCTGAAGCCCATAAACACATCCATGCATCGGCAACTGTCCCTCCTTGCCCGGCCTTCGCGCTGTGTGGGGAGGTTCTGAGGGTGCTGCCTGGGGAAGCGAGCATAGAAGCCAGACTTCTGTGTTTACAAGTGACAGAAGAGCAGTAACAGTGAATATGGCCAACCCGGGGCCTATATAAAAGGTAGGGGCCTGGAGCTGCAGCTCCAATAGCCCCTACGTTAATCTGGCCCTGAGGAGGAGGACGAGGTAGCCAACACTGCTTCTTTTCACAAATTTTAAATGAGGGTACACCCCAAAAGAGTGAGAAAGAGCAAAAATGGAACAATGGGTGGGTAAGGTCGGTATCCATTGCTATTCTGCACAAGGTACGGAAAAGTCCCGTGGGATCCATGCCTGGTTCATTTTAATGAACGTGAGCTTGTCCACATTGTCTCTGGACAGGCGGCTGCGCTTGTCTGTTATAACGCCCCCAGCCGTGCTAAATACCCGTTCAGATAATACACTGGCTGCAGGGCACGCCAGCACCTCCAAGGTGTAAAGGGCAAGCTCAGGCCATGTGCCCAATTTGGAGACCCAGAAGTTGAAGGGGGCAGACCCCTCATTCACTACATGTAGGCGTGTGCACACATACTGCTCCACCATGTTGGTAAAATGCTGCCTCCTGCTAAGACGTTCCATCTGAGCTGCTGGTGCTGCTGTTTGTTGTGGCGTGCTGACAAAGCTTTTCCACATTTCGGCCATGCTAACCCTGCCTTCTGAGGTGCTGGCGGTGCCCTGGTTGCGTTGGCCACCTCCTCCTCCTCCTCCTCCTCCTCTGCCTTGTGCTTCCACTGCGGCCCCGCTGTCAGATGGGAATGCCAGCAGCATGGCGTCTACCAGCGTGCGCTTGTACTCCCGCATCTTGCGATCGCGCTCCAGTGAGTGAATTAAGGACGGTACGTTGTCCTTGTAACGGGGATCCAGCAGCGTGGCCACCCAGTAATCAGCACAAGTTAGAATGTGGGCAACTCGGCGGTCGTTGTGGAGACACTGCAGCATGTAATCGCTCATGTGTGCCAGGCTGCCCAGAGGCAACGAAAGGCTGTCCTCTGTGGGAGGTGTATCGTCCGTGTCCTCTGTATCCCCCCAGCCACGCACCAGTGATGGCCATGAGCTGGCCTGGGTGCCACCCTGCTGTGAACATGGTTCCATCTCCTCCTCCAGCTCCTCCTCCTCCTCATCCTCCTCATCCTCCAGAACTGTGCCCCTGCTGGACAATTGTGTCCCTGGCATTTGTGTGTGCAGGAACCCACCCTCGGAGCCCCTTGCGAATGACTGCCCTGAAAGCCTTGGAAATGTTACCTCTTCATCCTCCTCCTCCTCCTCATCCTGTGCCACATCCTCTTCCATCATCGCCCGAATTGTTTTTTCAAGGAGGCATAGAAGTGGGATAGTTAAGCTGAGAACGGCATCATTGCCACTGGCCATGTTGGTGGAGTACTCAAAACAGCGCAACAAGGCACACAGGTCTCGCATGGAGGCCCAGTTATTGGTGGTGAAGTGGTGCTGTTCCGCAGAGCGACTCACGCGTGCGTGCTGCAGCTGAAACTCCACTATGGCCTGCTGCTGCTCGCACAGTCTTTCCAGCATGTGCAAGGTGGAGTTCCACCTTGTGGGCACGTCACATATGAGGCGGTGAGCGGGAAGGCCGAAGTTACGCTGCAGCGCTGCCAGGCGAGCAGCAGCAGGGTGAGAACGCCGAAAGTGCGCACAAACGGCCCACACTTTCTGCAGCAGCTCTGACATATCGGGGTAGTTTTTAAGGAACCTCTGCACCACCAAATTCAGCACATGCGCCAGGCAAGGGATGTGCGTCAAACCGGCTAGGCCCAGAGCTGCTATGAGATTTCGCCCGTTATCGCACACCACCAGGCCAGGCTTGAGGCTCGCTGGCAGCAACCACTCATTTGTCTGCTGTTCCATGCTCCTCCACAACTCCTGCGCGGTGTGTGGTTTGTCCCCCAAACAGGCAAGTTGTAAAACTGCCTGCTGTCGTTTACCCCTGGCCGTGCTGAAGTTGGTGGTGAAGGTGTTACGCTGTCCGGATGAGGAGGCGGTAGAGGATGAGGAAGCGGAGTAGGAGGAGTTAGGAACAGGAGGCAAACTGAAGCGCCCTGCAATCCTCGGTGGTGGAAGGACATGCGCCAAATTGCTATCCGCCTCAGGCCCATCCGCCACTGCATTTACCCAGTGTGCCGTTAGGGAGATATAACGCCCCTGACCGTGCTTACTGGTCCATGTATCGGTAGTTAGGTGGACCTTGGCACAGATGGCGTTGCGCAGTGCACACCCCCCACTTGGTTGTGCAGGGAAGGGATGGCTTGCCTGGAAAAGTAGTGGCGGCTGGGCACGACGTACTGTGGGACAGCCACCGACATAAGGTTTTTAAAACTGTGCGTCTCCACCAGACTGAATGACAGCATTTCAAAGGCCAATAATTTTGAAATGCTGGCATTCAGGGCCAGGGATCGCGGGTGGGTAGGGGGGTACTTCCTCTTCCTCTCAAGTGTTTGGGAGATGGAAAGCTGAACGCTTCCACGGGACATTGTGGAGATGGTTGTTGGTGACCCAGGTGGTGGTGTTGCTGACAGATCGTCTGTTTGCGGGGTGGCAGGTGCCGGTATCACTACAGATGTGGCTGGAGCGGCCGAGACTGCAGCAGAAGAGGAAGCAGGAGGAGCCAGAGACGTTTCTTGGTTTTGAAGGTGTGTACTCCACTGCAGCTCGTGCTTTGCACTTAGATGCCTGATCATGCAGGTTGTGCTCAGGTTGAGAAGGTTTATGCCTCGCTTCAAGCTCTGATTGCACAGGGTGGAAACCACTCGTGTCCTGTCATCAGCACATTTTCTAAAGAACTTCCACGCTAGAGAACTCCTTTGAGCTGACTTTGGTGCGCTCGTTCCCTTGCTGCGTTGGGCAGTAGCGGGCGTAGTGTCTAGGGCACGGCCGCTCCGCTTCTGCACCCTGCTCCCTCTTCTGCTGTGCTGGTGGCTCTGTGCGACCACCGCCTCTTCCTCCAAACTACTCAGGTCACCTGCATGACGTTCATTCCATGTGGGGTCAAGGACCTCATCGTCCTCCACATCATCTTCCACCCAGTCTTCACCCCTGCCCTCCTTGTCGGTCTCCACAAAGCTGAACGCCGCAGCAGTTGGCACCTGCGTTTCGTCATCATCGGAGACGTGCTGCGATGATCCTTGCATGTACTCATCTTGAGAAATAAGTGGTTGGGCATCGCTGCACTCAATCTCTTCCACTTCTGGGGCAGGGCTAGGTGGATGGCCCTGGGAAACCCTGCTGACAGAGTCATCAAAAAGAAGAAGAGACTGCTGTATGGCTTGGGGCTCAGACTGCTTGCCTGATTTGCAAGGGGGTGAGGTGAAAGACGGTTGGACATCGGCTGCAGGTGCCAACTGTGACCTTTCTGCAGTAGACTGGGTGGGAGACAATGTGAAGGAACTGGAGGCACTGTCAGCAGCAAACCAATCTACTATCGCCTCCACTTGTTCTGGCCTCATCACTTCTAGGGGCGTATGATGCCCTACCAAATACTGATGCAGGTTCTGTCGCCTACTCACACTTGAGGAAGGTGTTTCACTTGTGCGTGTAGCTGGCACAGATCGACCACGTCCTCTCCTTGCAACAGGAGCTCTACCAGCAGCACCACGACCCAGGCCACGGCCCTTATTTGACGGTCTCCTCATATTTCTGTAATTTAAGATCTTGCCCTAGAAAGGTTTTTATTGAATAGCGGAATAGGAAATATGATCCAAAAAAGTGTATGTATCTCGCACGTACAAAACCACACTAGGCCCCAATTACTATTGTTTCTACCCCTAAAAGGATGGATGAGGAGTAGGAGGAGTATGGAACAGACAGCACCCTCAAATCTTCAGAAGTATGAGATGAACCTCAAAAACTTGGAAAGGTGGATCTCACACGTACTGACACAGACTATCCCGCAATTCAATTGATCCTCAAAGGTTTTTATTGAATAGTGGAATAGGAAATATGATCAAAAAAAGTGTATGTATCTCGCACGTACACCACCACACTAGGCCCCAATTACTATTGTTTGTACCCCTAAAAGGATGGTTGAGCAGTAGGAGGAGGAGTATGGAACAGGCAGCACCCTCAAATCTTCAGAAGTATGAGATGAACCCCAAAAACTTGGAAAGGTGGATCTCACACGTACCGACACAGACTATCACGCAATTTAATTGATCCCCAAAGGTTTTAATTGAATAGCGGAATAGAAAATATGATCAAAAAGAAAGTGTATGTATCTCACACGTACACCACCACACTAGGCCCCAATTACTATTGTTTGTACCCCTAAAAGGATGGTTGAGCAGTAGGAGGAGGAGTATGGAACAGGCAGCACCCTCAAATCTTCAGAAGTATGAGATGAACCCCAAAAACTTGGAAAGGTGGATCTCACACGTACCGACACAGACTATCACGCAATTTAATTGATCCCCAAAGGTTTTAATTGAATAGCGGAATAGAAAATATGATCAAAAAGAAAGTGTATGTATCTCACACGTACACCACCACACTAGGCCCCAATTACTATTGTTTGTACCCCTAAAAGGATGGTTGAGGAGTAGGAGGAGGAGTATGGAACAGGCAGCACCCTCAAATCTTCAGAAGTATGAGATGAACCCCAAAAACTTGGAAAGGTGGATCTCACACGTACCGACACAGACTATCACGCAATTTAATTGATCCCCAAAGGTTTTAATTGAATAGCGGAATAGAAAATATGATCAAAAAGAAAGTGTATGTATCTCACACGTACACCACCACACTAGGCCCCAATTACTATTGTTTGTACCCCTAAAAGGATGGTTGAGCAGTAGGAGGAGGAGTATGGAACAGGCAGCACCCTCAAATCTTCAGAAGTATGAGATTGTGTTCACTGTACCCCACAAAGATTGTGTTCACTGCACCCCACAAAGATTGTGTCCACTGCACCTCAAAAAGGATTTTGTTCACTGCCCCCCACAAAGATTGTGTTCACTGCACCCTAAAAGGATTTTGTTCACTGCACCCCAAAAAGATTGTGTTCACTGTACCCCCCAAAGATTGTGTTCACTGCACCCCACAAAGATTCTGTTCCCTGTACCCCACAAAGATTGTGTTTACTGCACCCCACAAAGGATTTTGTTCACTGCACCCCAAAAAGATTGTGTTCACTGCACCCCAAAAAGGATGTTGTTCACTGCACCCCAAAAAGGATTTTGTTCACTGCACCCCAAAAAGATTGTGTTCACTGCACCCCACAAAGATTGTGTTCACTGCACCCCACAAAGGATTTTGTTCACTGCACCCCAAAAAGATTGTGTTCACTGTACCCCCCAAAGATTGTGTTCACTGCACCCCACAAAGGATTTTGTTCACTGCACCCCAAAAAGATTGTGTTCACTGTACCCCCCAAAGATTGTGTTCACTGCACCCCACAAAGATTCTGTTCACTGTACCCCACAAAGATTGTGTTCACTGCACCCCAAAAAGGATTTTGTTCACTGCACCCCAAAAAGGATGTTGTTCACTGCACCCCAAAAAGGATTTTGTTCACTGCACCCCAAAAAGATTGTGTTCACTGCACCCCACAAAGATTGTGTTCACTGCACCCCACAAAGGATTTTGTTCACTGCACCCCAAAAAGATTGTGTTCACTGCACCCCAAAAAGGATTTTGTTCACTGCACCCCAAAAAGGATGTTGTTCACTGCACCCCAAAAAGGATTTTGTTCACTCCACCCCAAAAAGATTGTGTTCACTGCACCCCACAAAGATTGTGTTCACTGCACCCCAAAAAGGATTTTGTTCACTGCACCCCAAAAAGATTGTGTTCACTGCACCCCAAAAAGGATGTTGTTCACTGCACCCCAAAAAGATTGTGTTCACTGCACCCCACAAAGATTGTGTTCACTGCACCCCACAAAGGATTTTGTTCACTGCACCCCAAAAAGATTGTGTTCACTGCACCCCAAAAAGGATGTTGTTCACTGCACCCCAAAAAGGATTTTGTTCACTGCACCCCAAAAAGATTTTGTTCACTGCACCCCAAAAAGGACGTTGTTCACTGCACCCCAAAAAGATTGTGTTCACTGCAGCCCAAAAAGATTGTGTTCACTGCAGCTCACACACAGAAAAATGGATGTGGATCACTGACACCTGCCTATCTCCTATCCCACACCACACAGCAATATCGATTGTAGTTTGTAGAACACAGTTTCCCTAAAATTCAGCAGCAGCAGCCTCTCCCTAACAGGATTGAGAAGAGATCGTAGATCAGGATTGAGTGCAGAGTCACCCCACCCCCCACACAGCAATATCAATTGTACTTTGTAGAAGACACTGACCCTATAATTCAGCAGACTCTATCCCTAAAATGCCTACAACTCGCCCTGCCTAAACACTCCGACCTGTCCCTCAATTCTATCCGGACACAAATGGTTTTTTCCTGCCTGTCTTTCCCTAATCAGCAGCCAGCACGTTGATGTGTGCTCTGTCCCTGATCTAAGCAGCAGAATGAAAACGCTGCGGCTGCCTGGAACTTATAAAGACTTGGTCACATGCTTCAGACGGCCAATCACAGCTACTGAGACATTTGCAGGCATGGCTGGGATGGCTTAAGGCACACCAGTTAAACGATTGTTGATTGGCTGTTGAAAGCCGCCATGAAAAGAGCGCCAAAGCATGCAAAACCCGGAAATAAAACGACCGAACACGGATTTTTACCCGAACATACAGTAAAGTGTCCGTGTCCGTGTTCGGGTACAAAAAATCCAATTATTCGGTACGAACACGAATAATACAGTCCGTGTTCGCTCAACACTAGTTATAATATGTACCATTTGTTCTCTGAATGAATGCAGGAACTCCTTTTGTGAGTGCTTTTTTTAAATCAATGTTTGTTGTGATTTAATAATACATTTTCTATTTTTTATATGATTGTCTCTATATACTGATTTGTATGACACCATTAAAATCCCGCAAGCCCTCCCATTTATTTCTTTGACTTTCGGCATTGCGAGCGCGCTGACCCACGCCCATGTGGTGGATTGGCGTCTCCCGCCTATGGATGTGGTGTAATTTTTTCCGCACCCGCCTTGTGGATACTCTCTGAAATATTCCTTTTATATTTCAATTGGGATGTAGGTGTCTTCTTATATGGATTAACACATGGCCATATAGCAGCTTTTTCTAATTTAACTGACAATTGCGCGGTCATGCAATGCCGTACCCGAACGAAATTTACGTCCTTTTTTTCCCCACAAACAGAGCTTTCTTTTGGTGGTATTTTATCACCTGTGCAATTTTCTTTTTTTGCGATATTAATTAAAAAAAGCGACAATTTTGAAAAAATAAAAATATTTTTCTACTTTGACAGTTAAAAAATATCCATTATATTCAATTTTTGTCATATATTTAGGCCAAAATGTATTTAGCTACATGTCTTTGACAAAAAAATTCTCAATGAGTGTATTTTTAACCGCTTTATGACCGCCATTCCTGACCAGGCCATATTTTGCGATTCGGCACTGCGTTACTTTAACGGACAATTGCGCGGTCATGCAACACTGTACCCAAATTTAAACTTATGTCCTTTTTTCCCCACAAATAGAGCTTTCTTTTGGTGGTATTTGATCACCTGTGCGATTTTTACTTTTTGCGCTATAAACAAAAAAATAGCGACAATTTTGAAAAAATTACAATATTTTTCACATTTTTTTTATATGAAATCCCCCCCCCCCCCCCAAAAAAAAATGTAAAAATCAAAATTTTTTATCACTCTAGGCCAATTTGTTTTCTGCTACATATTTTTGGTAATAAAATCGCAATAAGCGTATTTTGATTGGTTTGCGCAAAAGTCATCGCAGCTACTAACTACGGTAAATTTATGTAATTTTTATTGTTTTTTTTTTAACTAGTAATGGCGGCGATCTGCGATTTTTTTTTTTTTGCGGGACTGTGACATTGCGGCGGACAGATCGGACCCTTGACTGACATTTTTGACACTTTTGGGGGTACCAGTGACATTACTACAGTAATCATTGCTATACATATGCACTGTTACTGTAAAAATGACACTGGCAGGGAAGGGGTTAACTTTTATTGGTGATTAAGGGGTTAATGTATGCCTGGTGCTTACTAACGTGTGTGGGGGGAGGGGACTGAGTGACACAGGCACAGATCGCAGGTTCAGCTATGCTGAATCCTGCAATCTGACCCTGCCTGTCACTTAGGAGATCTCTACACTCGATTTCCACACTCGATCCCCGACGATCGGGGAAGAGCAGCGGTGATCACCACCGCTCCTCCCCTGGCCCGACTCCCGCTGTAACTGAATACAGCGGGAGCGAGCCTCCGGCGGCGCGCGCGCGCCGCCCACAAGGGGAGGAGTCCAGCGACATAGGTCTACGTCGCTGGATGATGACGAGCCACTTTGCCGCAGTACAGTCAACGTGACTGGTCGGCAAGTGGGTAATGTATGCCTGTATGCTTACAAACTGTGTGTGTGTGGGGGGGTTCTGTGACAGACACAGACAGATCGCAGTTTCAGCTTAGCTGAAACTACAGATCTGTCCCTAACTGTCTCACAGAAGATCCGTCTGCTTTGTTTACATAAGCAGGAGGGTCTTCTCTTTGTTTACCGGACAATCAGCAGAGGAAGGCGGCAATCGTCGTCTCTCCTCCCCCGGCCCGCCTCCCGCTGTGTCTAAACACAGCAGAAGCACTACTCTGGGCGGCGTGCGCATGCTGCCGAAACCCCTTCCCTTCCTGTCACGTAGTACTACGTGACTGGACCCAGGGGAGCCGCACTGCCGCAGTAATATTACTGTGGGCAGTCGGCAAGTGGTTAAATAATGCCCTTGATATACTGTAGGTATAGGTTATTTATGTACCTCGTGAATCCTGACTGGAGAAACTTCTTGGGATGCTACTAAGGAGGTTACTAAGAGAAGCCTAGTGTTACTGCTTACCTTCACCAGCACAGGAGAAAGCTCACAAATTCTCAGAACTAATGCATCAGGGCAAACAAAGCACATGTGAAGGGGGTTTGAATCAGGGAAAGATCTTGCTCCTGTGATGGTGAAGGTGAGCAGTAACACTAGGCTTTTCTTAGCAATGTCCTTAGAAATGACCTAGAAGCTTTCCAGTCAGGTTCATGAGATACATTATTCGACTACACCTATAGCAAGAGCATTATTCAACATTAGTTAGAGCTGCACAGTTTGTTTTTGTCTACAGATGTCCCTTAGGCAGTTTTTTGGTAAGGGTGAACTATGCCTTCTATGGCTTCTGTGTCACATACTGTATGTATTATATATGTCTGCATTATACCTATGGCACCTCATATAAAGTATAGATGTATTTTTTTTTTTTGCAAGCTTGCAGAATAAATGCCGCACACTGAACTTGGAAGGCTATAAATACAATAACTTTCTGAAAACAGGGCTGACTGAAATATGTGCTGTGATTATCCTCCCAAAAACATGAAAAAAGGTTCCTTTCATTCATTCTCGGGGATTCAGTTGCACAGCAGGCCTTCTGACTTCTCCACTGTTTGGATTTACTCAAAAATAAAAAAATAAAACCCACTCGTCCCTCTCTCTCCTTTCCAAAGCTCTCACTCACTTTCTCTCTTTCAATCTCTTTCTTTCTCTCTCTATAACTTTCACAAAGTTCTAGACATTTTTAGCTTTACTTGTACCAGCCCAAATTGGCATCCAGATTATGGCATCCTAAACACAACATTATTCCACCAAGATTTATGAACTGCAAGTTGCATCATAAACCCAGTAAGATTGGCACATTAAAAATGCAGTTTTGCCATTGGTTGGTGACCTGGTGTTATTCTCCCAGGAGATCTCAGTTCTTACCTTGATCCAAAAGAGAACAGGAGTCCAGCCAAAGAACAAATTTACAGTGAATAAAAAACGGGGAAAAAAAAGAAAATGGATTTCACAGTAAAAACAGAACCATGGTGTGCTTTGTTTAAAGCCATGAAGCTTATATTTCATTTATTTAGTCTGTACTGTTGAGGGTGTGTGGAAGTGGAAAATGGAAGGAATGAAGACATGTAGACTAAGCACGATAGGTAATAAGGTATCCAAGCACGTAAACATTACAGACTTGTTAAAATAGATGAAACCCATCAGCAACACTTTGAATAATTGTATTTTGTAATGTAAAAAACAAATGTAATGTGACTTGGTTATGTCTTGTTTAAAACAACAGTCCCGTAGTCATGTCTTGAAATGGTGTTTGTCTTTACAGAGCCATCTCTGCCGAACATATAAAGTAGCTGGGAATAGAGCAGATTGATTTATAAACACAAATTATGTTTTGCGTGTTACAACAAACACTCAAAAAATGCAGATTTAAAGTGCACTTCTTGCAGTATTCAAATAGTGTAACTAAACACTGTTTGTCTGTAGTGACAACAGAGAAAAGACCAAGTGGTTCATCAAATATATATATATATTATACACACACACACACTCACCGGGCACAATATTAGGTAAACCTTGCTAGTACCCCTTTTGCCTTCAGAACTGCCCAAATTCTTCATGGCATAGATTCAACAAGGCGTTGGAAACATTCCTCAGAGATTTTGGTCCATATTGACATTATAGCATCATGCAGTTGCTGCAGATCCGTTGGCTGCACATCCATAATCCCGTCCCACCACATCCCAAAGGTGCTCTAATGGATTGAGATCTTGTGACTGTTGAGTACAGTGGGCTCATTGTCATGTTCAAGAAACCAGTTTGAGATAATCTGAGCTTTGTGACATGGAGTATTATCCTGCTGGAAGTAGCCATCAGAAGATATGTACCCTGTAGTCATAAAGGGATGGACATGGTCAGCAACAATACATGTACACACAGCATATACACACAGTATATACTGCGAGAACTAGCGGACTCAGCCACTCGTTTTCTTTTTCTTCTTTTTAAGTTCTTTTTTTTTTGCCTGAGCAAGGATCAGTATGTTTCCCTAGCATGTTTAAATCTACTTACTGTTGGCTGATTCACTACCTCTGCTGTGGAAGCCTATTCCATCAACTACTTTTTCAGTAAAATAATACTTTCTAGTTACTTTTCAGCTTCCCTCCTGCTCTTTTAAGGTCATGTCTGGTGTTCTTGATCTTAGCTTCATATTGAAAATACTGCACTCCTTAACCTTTATCACACTCTTATATGTATATGTAAATGTTTCAATCATGTCTCCCCTTTCCCTTCTTTTCTCTAGATTTTACATGTTCCTGATACATTTTATCCCTCAGACCTTTCTCCATTTTTGTTGCCCTTCTCTGAACTCCTATCTTATCAATATCTTTTTGTAAGGCAGGCCATAAACGGTTTGAATCTGAACCAGTCGATATTCGAACTGCATATGGGCAGACTGAATGTACCAAGTGGATCGATCGATAAACTTGCGTAAAACCAGCATCTCTGGTTTTACCTATGATTACTGCTAAAGACTGCTATAGCCATTAGCAATACTCAATGGCTTCCCCCGCCCGCCTGCTGGGAGAAGACAATGGCCCCACAGGAGGGATTCCCACATCAACACTGTCTGTGGTTGTAGGAAAGATATTTTCGCTGTGTATGGCCGGCGTAAGTGAGGCTTCAGAACTGGACACAATATTCTAAATCTGGCCATACATGGATCTAATTTTTGCCAAGTCAGCAGGGACTGCCCGAAAATCTATCCATATATAGGCTAGTTTGATGTACACAGTTTATTGACTTGCGCAAAACCAGCCTGTTGGTTTGTGACAGGTGGAGACTCTGTCACGGTGAAAGTGGTAATTTAAAAGACACAGTAGTATGCACATTGGCCCCATGCAGGACTACAGAGCATAGATGTGCAGTGGAGAAAACTGCTTGTGTGGCTTTTTCCAGGTTTTGGTATACCTGGATGGGGCTCTGTAGTTTGGAGATTTCATAGTGTCTTGGGAGGGACAGAATCTCCAACTCTGTGTTCGTGTTTTGTGGATGACCAGCAGGGTGTGTGCTCAGGTGCACACAGCCCTTATAATGAGGGACTAGAAAGACCTCAGAGCTCCCAGTTGGAGACTGCTTCATCCAACAGACAGGAGGTCTGTTCACGGGGAGTCAGGAGGACTCCAATACTCTCTGGGAGTGAGGGGCTGCAGGTGGCAGCCAGTGCACGTGTGTCTGCAAGAGACAAGGTGCTTCACTCTGGCCTTAGTCCTTAGGCCGTCACTTGTCAGCAGCGGAGAAGCAGAATACAATAGCTCAGCAGGAGTGATTGCCCCATCTACATTGAATGTGTTGATGGGCAAATTATTTCTTTTTTTTTTTACTTACTGTTTGAATAAAAAAATAAATAATAATCATGTATAACCAGCTTTAATGAGGTCTAGCTAAAGATCCATTTAGAGTAATAAGAACCTCCTTCCTCCTGCTGGTAACCCCTCTAATGATGCATTTCAGAATTATTTTCACTTTTCCCACGGCATAGCCACACAATTTACTGATTTTGCAATCATCTGAAATAAGCACCTCTGAATCTTTTTCCTCTGTAATTCTGGCTAAAATTGTACCGTCAATATTGTACTCTGTCAAGAGATTATTTTTCCCTAGATGTGATCACAGTCCTTCCCTTTAAACCACCAAGCATATGTAAAAGTTAGAAATAGTGCATGTGTGGTCATATTGTAGCATGTTCTCAGATACATAGATAATGTAGGCATGAATAATTGGATCATAGTGCTGGTGACATTTTATCTCTGTACAAAAAATCCTGTCCCCATGTGCTCATATCTAGAATACTGCAGAGAAATGTATTGCATTACCTATGACATTTTGCTATGTAGATCCTAAGGTGAAATTTTGGTTTATAATAATAAAAAATAAACAAATAAAAAATAAAAACAGCTGTTGCTGCAACACTCACTTTCAATCAGGGGCTGTCTCTATCAGTACTTATTTTTTACCACTAGGTGTGCTCAGTCTCACTTCTAGGTTGAATGATGGTCAGCTTTTTAAAAGCTGATCTCAGGGCTCCATCTATTCCCTCCCTCTTCCCTTTAATTAGTGGCTGGCTTTGCCCTTTTTACTCCCCTAAATCTACTGACATGTAACGTTTTTTGACAAATCCTATTTCCCCATCTGTTTACAGAAGGGTGGATCCTTTTTTTGTGTCCATGTCACTGCCTGTGGGACACTTCCTATAGGCTGTCCAGTGGTAGGGTCATCTGTAGCTCTGGGTTATCAGTGAGGGACCTCGATGGCAGACTTAAAAACCAACTTAACATGAATCTTCATAATGACAGCAAAAGCAGTTAAAAGGATAGGTTCACCTTTAGGAAAACGTAATAAATGTGCATATTTTTTGCAGAATAAATGTGCAAAGCATTGCACCTGCAATCAGTAGATTTTGGGTGCAAAATCCGGCTCCTGCACACTCTCTCCCTCCCTGCTCGCCCATACCTCTGTATGGGTTTTTAATTAGAAAGCTGGAGGAAATGTCAATGAGCTATGAGTGTGCTCTGTGAATAAAAGACGAAGCTATTTGGGCGGAGCCTCACACAGCCATGCTGATTTTACATGTGAAAGTCGCTGTGCAGCTGGACTATCTGCTGTCACAGGGGATGGGGTGGTGAGGGTGCTTGGGAACACGTAACATGTTCCTAAAGGTAAACTTAGCCATTAAGAATTGTTAAGAAAGGGCAATCTTTAAACTGATATTTATTGACATTTTTAGGTTCTGTACTCTTTGTATATTTTATATTTGTACTTGTCACCACTCTTCTCACTGAAGCCATTTCCAGTAAGGGGAAATTAAGCCACCTTCCTTTACTTCCTCAAACTCTTTGTGCCCCCCATGACAGAAAGGAAAATCCTGAGGGTGCACGTTTTGTGCCCAATGTCGTCATTATCATCCTGATATTTGTGTTGAATATGTAGCACAGCTATCAGCTAGGTAGTTCCTGAAGACAAGGGATATATGACGCTGATATCCCAAGAGTATGCAGGCAGTACATGTAACATCATTCTTGCCTAGGCTAGGAAGATAGAAGTGGGATTTAAAAAATCTCCATAAAAAGTATTTATAGCAGATAAAATAATTTATTGATTTCCAATAACTTTAAATAATGGGTAAATATTGGGAATAGAGAATGTTAAAAAAGAGAATAAAGGTCCACTTTAAGTGAGTAAAACCTGCTTTAGCTTTACAAGGTAAGAAAAAAAGAAAATAGCTAAATGTGTTGGGGGAGGTTAAAAGTGGTGGGATTGGGGAAGTGTGGGAGGTAATTGTTGCCCAGAAATGAGATTTAAACCCACTTCCTCTGAGCCCAAGCTGTTATGGGATCTGTAAGTGGACAGTAAAAGTGACGCAAAATAGTGATGAGCTCCATAACTCTGTTTTTTCCACCTATCTGCACCTATATTTAGGTTCATTCTTCTTCCTCATGAATGTACACATAGCACCCCAAAATGACAGAAAAACACAGAATTGTTGACATTGTTGCAGATTTATTAAAAAAGAAAAACTGAAATATCACATGGTCCTAAGTATTCAGACCCTTTGCTGTGACACTCATATATTTAACTCAGGTGCTTTACATTTCTTCTGATCATCCTTGAGATGGTTCTACACCTTCATTTGAGTCCAGCTGTGTTTGATTATACCGATTGGACTTGATTAGGAAAGCCACACACCTGTCTATATAAGACCTTCCAGATCACAATGCATGTCAGAGCAAATGAGAATCATGAGGTCAAAGGAACTGCTTGAAGAGCTCAGAGACAGAATTGTGGCAAGGCACAGATCTGGCCAAGGTTACAAAAAGATTTCTGCTGCACTTAAGGTTCCTAAGAGCACAGTGGCCTCCATAATCCTCAAATGGAAGACGGTTGGGAAGACCAGAACCCTTCCTAGAGCTGGCCGTCCGGCCAAACTGAGCTATCGGGGGAGAAGAGCCTTGGTGAGAGAGGTAAAGAAGAACCCAAAGATCACTGTGGCTGAGCTCCAGAGATGCAGTCAGGAGATGGGAGAAAGTTGTAGAAAGTCAACCATCACTGCAGCCCTCCACCAGTCGGGGCTTTATGGCAGAGTGGCCCGACGGAAGCCTCTCCTCAGTGTAAGACACGTGAAAGCCTGCATGGAGTTTGCTAAAAAACACCTGAAGGACTCCAAGATGGTGAGAAATTAGATTCTCTGGTCTGATGAGACCAAAATAGAACTTTTTGGCCTTAATTCTAAGCGGTATGTGTGGAGAAAACCAGGCACTGCTCATCACCGGTCCAATACAGTCCCAACAGTGAAGCATGGTGGTGGCAGCATCATGCTGTGGGGGTGTTTTTCAGCTGCAGGGACAGGACGACTGGTTGCAATTGAGGGAAAGATGAATGCGGCCAAGTACAGGGATATCCTGGACAAAAACCTTCTCCAGAGTGCTCTGGACCTCAGACTGGGCCGAAGGTTTACCTTCCAACAAGACAATGACCCAAGGCACACAGCTAAAATAACGAAGGAGTGGCTTCACAACAACTCCGTGACTGTTCTTGAATGGCCCAGCTAGAGCCCTGACTTAAACCCAATTGAGCATCTCTGGAGAGACCTAAAAATGGCTGTCCACCAACGTTTACCATCCAACCTGACAGAACTGGAGAGGATCTGCAAGGAGGAATGGCAGAGGATCCCCAAATCCAGGTGTGAAAGACTTGTTGCATCTTTCCCAAAAAGACTCCTGGCTGTATTAGATCAAAAGGGGGCTTCTACTAAATACTGAGCAAAGGGTCTGAATACTTAGGACCATGTGATATTTCAGTTTTTCTTTTTTAATAAATCTGCAACAATGTCAACAATTCTGTGTTTTTCTGTCAGTATGGGGTGCTATGTGTACATTCATGAGGAAGAAGAATGAACTTAAATGATTTTAGCAAATGGCTGCAATATAACAAAGAGTGAAAAATGTAAGGGGGTCTGAATACTTTCCTTACCCACTGTATATAGGACAAGACAAAGCAACCTCTGTGTATGAAATAGAGAATGTGCAGAAAGGCAATAGGAGGAGGTTATTAAAAGTTTATATTTCATGAGTGGTTGGGTTTTCCTCCTCCTACACAGTGGCTAGTCTGGACTGTGACCCATCACTCCACAGTGTTCTACATAACTTCACACTGTGGTCATGAAGCAAAATTGGACAGGCAGATTGTTTGTCTAGGCATGGGTATACAGTGTATCTCATAGTTGGCTTGGTGAACAGAGCATTCTTCTCTGCTTTGTCTGTTGTGTGCCCAAACATGTAAAGATGCCCCCTCAGACCTCCAGAGGAAAAAAATTAATTCCATTCTGAGGTGGGAATTGAATTTAGGCAGCACCTAGAGATGAGTTTTATACAATGAACTAATGAACATTCTTATGGGGAAGGCAAGCCTGCTATAAAATGTCTGTATAATGGATTGACTGGTAGGTAGGATAGCATGCATTATTTCTTAGTCATGTAATAATAATAATAGAGAGAAGTGAGCAAGGCTGACTGTGCTTGGCAGACGTTCTAGTTTATTCAATGTTAAATAATGCTTTCTCCTAGACAACCATCCCATGGGTAAGCAACAGTGCCAAAGGCTCTGATATGGTAATCGGCCCCTCCACACATAC
This sequence comes from Pelophylax lessonae, assembly GCF_965119305.1. Classification (NCBI taxonomy): domain Eukaryota; kingdom Metazoa; phylum Chordata; class Amphibia; order Anura; family Ranidae; genus Pelophylax; species Pelophylax lessonae. The sequence continues at coordinate 219,274,585 of NC_138773.1, forward strand.
ATCTCTGCGTATTTCATCTTCTTCCCATGGTATATTCTTAACATTGCCTGCTGCATTTAACAGCAACCAACAGGGTTCATTTGCTTAGAACCATCCTTTTTCCCACAGTCATCACAATCTTTTAGCTCTCACATTTAGGGCTAAAACCATAGCTTAATCTGCAGAGGCCTCTTGTGCTAGGTCCTAATAGAACTAATAATTCAGTATAAAGCACATTAAAATGTAAAATATATATATATATATATATATATATATATATATATATATATATATACAGTATCTCACAAAAATGAGTACACCCCTCACATTTTTGTAAATATTTTATTAAATCTTTTCATGTGACAACACTGAAGAAATTATACTTTGCTAGAATGTAAAGTAGTGAGTGTACAGCTTGTATAACAGTGTAAATGTGCTGTCCCCTCAAAATAACCCCAACACACAGTCATTCATTTCTAAACCGCTGGCAACAAAAATGAGTACACCCCTAAGTCAAAATGTCCAAATTGGGCCCAAAGTTTCAATATTTTTATGTGGCCCCCATTATTTTCCAGTACTGCTTTAACCTTCTTGGGCATGGAGTTCACCAGAGCTTCACAGGTTGCCACTGGAGCCCTTTTCCTCCATGACGACATCACAGAGTTGGTGGATGTTAGAGATCTTGCACTCCTCCACCTTCCGTTTGAGGCTGCCCCACAGATGCTCAATAGGGTTTAGGTCTGGAGACATGCTTGGCCAGTCCATCACCTTTACCATCAGCTTCTTTAGCAAGTCAGTGGCTGTCTTGGAGGTGTGTTTGGGGTCATTATCATGTTGGAATACTGCCCTGCAGGCCCACTCTATGAAGGCAGGGGATCATGCTCTGCTTCAGTATGTCACAGTACATTTTGGCATTCATGGTTCGTTCAATGAACTTTAGCTCCCCAGTCCCGGCAGCACTCATGCAGCCCCAGACCATGACACTCCCACCACCATGCTTGACTGTAGGTCAGAAACACTTGTCTTTGTACTATGCACCTGTTTGCTGCCACATACGCTTGACACCATCTGAACCAAATACGTTTACCTTGGTCTCGTTAGACCACAGGACATGGTTCCAATAATCCATGTCCTTAATTTGCTTGTCTTAAGCAAACTGTTTGTGGGCTTTCTTGTACATCATCTTTAGAAGAGGCTTCCTTCTGGGACGACAGCCATGCAGACCAATTTGATGCAGTGTGCGGTGTATGGTCTGAGCACTGAGAGGCTGACCCCCCACCCCTTCAACCTCCGCAGCAATGCTGGCAGCACTCATACGTCTATTTCCCAAAGACAACCTCTGGATATGATGCTGAGCACGTGCACTCAACTTCTTTGGGCGACCACGGGGAGCTTGTTCTGAGTGAAACCTGTCCTGTTAAACCGCTGTATGGTCTTGGCCACCATGCTGCAGCTCAGTTTCAGGGTCTTGGCAATCTTCTTATAGCCTAGACCATCTTTATGTAGAGCAACAATTCTTTTTTTCAGATCCTTTAGAGAGTTATTTGCCATGAGTTGCCATGTTGAACTTCCAGTGACCAGTATGAGAATATGAGAGCAATAACACCAAATTTAACACACCTGCTCCCCATTTACACCTGAGACATTGTAACATTAACTTGTCACATAACACCGGGGAGGGAAAATGGCTTATTGGGCCCAATTTTGACATAGTCACTTAGGGGTGTACTCACTTTTGTTGCCAGCGGTTTAGACATTAATGGCTGTATGTTGAGTTATTTTGAGGGGACAGCAAATTGACATTGTTATGCAAGCTGTACACTCACTACTTTACATTGTAGCAAAGTGTAATTTCTTAAGTGTTGTCACATGAAAAGAAATAAGAAAATATTTACAAAAATGTGGGGGATGTACTCACTTTTGTGAGATACTGTGTATATATATATATATATATATATATATATATAATATACAGCTGCAAGAAAAAGTATGTAAACCCTTTGGAATGATATGGATTTCTGCACAAATTGGTCATAAAATGTGATCTGATCATCATCAGTCTGCTTAAACTAATAACACGCAAAGAATGAAATGTTGCCATGCAGAGCTATGCAGACAGCGCAGCGGAGTGTCTTACCTTATCTGGCGATCCAGCGATGAGCTCTCATTGCTGTGACCGCCAGCCGAGATCTCCGCCGCTCGTCTGTCGGTAGGAGGACTTCCTAGTTCCGTTCCCTGCAGCAGCAATGCTGCATGGGAGCGGAACTAGGGAGGGAAATTAAAAAAAAAAAAAAACACATTTTATATTATATATATATATATGCATATATATATATATATATATATATATATATATATGCATATATATATGCATATATATATATATATATATAATGGAAAATTGTTACCAATACTTACCGTAATTTTCCTTTCCTGGCTCTGCGTCATGCCATCATACTACGGGTCAACTCCGCCCCTCTGACCCCCATAGGACATCCCTGAAATAGCATAAAAGGCAGGCAGTACCTGGTGGAGGTGTTCTGTATGAGCTTGTGACGGACCAGGGAGGGTTTTGTGCTGGCATGACGCAGAGCCAGGAAAGGAAAATTACGGTAAGTATTGGTAACAATTTTCCATTTTCCTGGCTCTGCGTCATGCCATCATACTACGGGACTTAACTAGCCAAAACACAGGGTGGGAAGAATAAATTACAAACACCAGGTACTGCTGCAAGAAACTAATTGTAATATCTTGATACAGCAGAAGACACTACTGAAGCTCCCATCTGAGCATACTGGGATGACATCACATCCAGCTTAGTGTTTTATGCAGGTATTAGGAGATCTCCAACCTGCTGCCTTAGACCAAGTCTGCCAATACTTTGGACCAGGCTGCCCAGGAGGATGACACCACTCTTATGGAATGTGTTCGGATCTCCTGAGGAGGGGGGAGGCCTTCCAGGGAGTAAGCTGTTTGGATTGCTTTAACTATCCCTGTCGAGAGGACTCTTGGAGGGCCCGGCATACCCATCCTGGGACCCTTTGGGAATACAAAAAAAAGAGCATCTGTTTTCCGGAACGAGACCGTTCTGGGCAGCTATGTCTGTGGGAGAGACTTCATATCCAGATCATACCATCTAGGCTCCTCCAAGTCTGATGAGAAGGTGAAAAGGCCGGGAGAACAGATTCCCAATTAAAATGAAATTCCGACGAGACTTTAGGAAAGGACTTCGGAGAAGGTTGTAACGCTACACTGTCCTGAAGGAAGGTGCAGAACGGCTCTTTGTAGGAGAAGGCTGCAGTGTCTGAGCCTCATCTGGCTGAGAGCAAAACTGTCAAGAAAACCGTCTTTAATGTCAGGTACCATAAAGGACTGTCCGAATCTTGGGAAAAAAGGGGGCTTTTTAGCAACCCCATTAATACTAACAGTAAATCCTATTTTGGAAAGAAAAGGACAAATAGGCGGGTATATCTTGATTGTCGCACGGAGGAATCTAACTACTAGAGACTCCTTTGACCATGAGGTATTGGTAAGAGCCAAAAGTGCTGAAATTTGTACTTTAAGCATGTTGAAGCTTAGTCCCGAGTCGAGGCCGTACTGCAGAAAATCCAATATATTCGCCACTGAGGGTAAACAGAAAGAAAATCCCTGTTGGACTGAGAAATCCTCAAACCTCTGCCACACTCTATAATAAGTGGCCTTTAGTAGATTCTTTCCTGGATGACAGAATGGTGGACATTACTGAGTCAGAGAGATTTAGATTCTGGAGCTTGCTCCTGTCAAATTCCATGCAGTCAAGGCCAGACAGGCCGAGTTTGGGTGAGTGTGGCCGTTGCAGATGAGAAGGTCCCTGACCTGAGGGAGCCTTATTGGAGGACACACCGCCAGACGACAAAGAAGGGGAAACCATGGCCTCCTCGGTCCGAATAGAGCTATCACAATAGTGGGTACTCCCTCATCCATGATCTTCACCAATGATTTGAGGATCAGAGTAATTGGTGGAAATAGGTAGACCTGCTTGAAGCCCCACTTCTGATAGAGAGCATCCTGGGCCAGAGCTTGCGGGCAGAAGAAGTGGGAAAAAAACTTGACAGTTGAAATGTGTCGCCATTAAATCTATCTCGGGAACCCCCATTGCTCGACAAATATTTTGGATTTTGCATCCATCCTGTGTAGTTGGCGAAGTTCCTGCTCAACTGGTCTGCTAGGGTATTCTGAGGGTCCGGGAGACATGATGCTGAACAGTCCAACAAATGGGCTTCGGCCAAGAAGATCTCCGCAGTTACCTGGAGAAGTTGCAGACTTCCTGTCCCCCCTTGTTTCACAATGTACGATACTGCCGTTGTATTGTCCATGAGAAGTCTGACTCTCCTGCCTTGGATTACGGGCAAAAACGTCTTCAGCGCCTCCCTGGCCGCTGTTAGTTCTAGGAGATTCGAGGAACATGGCAAACTCTGGTCCCACACTCCCTGCACTTTCAGTTGTAGGCAATGTGCCCCCCAACTCTGGAGACTGGCATCCGCAGTAATCGTGATCCAGTCTCCAGGGCTGACGGGCCCGCCCAGGGAGAGGTTGCTCCTCTTGGTCCACCACAGAAGGTTGTTGGAAACTAAGCAAGGAACCTGGAACCTCTGGCTGAGAGAACAGCGGCGCCACAGGCTTAGAAGGCAGAACTGAAACCTTCTCCTGTGCCACCATGCCCAAGGCACTGCCGGGATACAGGCCGTTAGGAGACCTAAAAAAACTCATGCATCGATGAACCGGGATTTCCTTTGAGGACCTAATCCCCTTGGTCCCCGCACAGACTCGATCAATCTTCTCTCTTCACAAGAAAATCTTGTATTCGACTGTACTGAAACCCCCTGCCCAGGTAGGTTAGGCATTGAACGGAACAAGTTGGCTCTTCTGCACATTCATCATCCACCCAAATTCTGATTGGGTCTGCAAGACTTGATCCCGGTGGTCTATGAGAAAATCCCTGGAGTGAGCCAACACCAGGATATAGTCCACATAATGCTCAGGATCCCAGGCCCGAGAAAGATGGGCATGACCTTAACTAGCACTGAACAGCTATCTAGGAGTAAGTAAACTGAATTCAATTCTACTAAAATTGACAAGATGAAAGCTCTCGAGAGTCCTGCAGGCTAAGGCGTTAACTAGCAGCAGTGCTCCTACGTCGCTCTTAGCAGGATATCACTGAGGAAACGAATGCCCCAAGGATAGATAGTACCTCGAGAAGGGTTCTGGGGCGGGGGCCGTGACCAAAAACATACCCGGACCCAGAAGGATGTACATGACCTTTGCTTGCAATGAACAGCGATTCAGGACTTAAGTAGACTGGATTTGAATCTACTAAAAATTGACAAGATACTCCAAGATCTAGAGGGTCCTGCAGGCAAAAACGTTACTTAGCAGCAGCACCCCTACTTCGCTATCTGAAAAATGTCACTTGAGGAAATAAATGCCATAAAGATTGATAGTACCCTCAAGAGGGTTCTGGGGAGAATGCCAACCAAAAAACATACCATGACCTAGGTCAAGTCATTGTCTGCTAGAAAAAACCTGAGTGCTGGCGAACCCAGACTATAGGAATCTGTAGACTAGCGTTTGCGAAGTCCAGAAATGGGCACCAGCCCTTCCTTACCACCAGAATAATGGTTTTCCAGGATTCTGTCATAAAGACAGGAACCTTCATAAATTCCTGCATGTGCTTAGCACTAAGAATCATCCAAAGGCCATCTGACATTTGTAACCCAAGAGAGGGAATGAATATTCATGCTCCACCTCTGCGTCCGCATCGAAAGAATGCCCTGAGCCAAAAATCACTCCTTAAAACTGTTGACAGATTGGTGGAGCATGGGAGCTATGGTAAGGAAGCAGGAAACTGCTGCAGAGATGAGAACATTATCGATCATTGATCCTCAAACATTTAAAAATGTCTTCCAGGGTATGGGAGGTAATGCAAACATTGTACACTGCTTTCTTTTTAAAACCTGCATCTGACTATAGCTCTAGAGCACTGATAGCGAACCTCGGCACCCCAGAACCACATATCCCACAATGCCCAAATATACCTCAGAGTGTATGAGCATCATGGAAAATGCAGCCCCAAAACATCCGGGGTGCCAAGGCTTCTGAAACCACAAACCCCCTGTTGCCTCTGCTTTGGGGAAGCATGCCTATGGCTGTTAGACTTTGCAAAGCCTCAGAAAGCAGAACATGCAAGGGCCCCCCATGGAGTTAGAGTGGTGAACTGTCCCCCACAGCACTGGGGCAGCTTGACTCAGAACCCTAGAGAAGCTAAGTGCACAATTATCAGTATTACTGCCCTCTGCTGGTTAAGAGGTATATGCGCTGTTGTACAGAACCTAGTGTTCTCAGGTGGTCCCCCATTCATCCACTAACCAGGTCTAAACCTGCTTAGCTTCTGAGATCAAGCACATACAGGGTGGTATGGTGTGGCCATTGGCTATCCCCACTAAGGCAACTCTGATGCTGTAGTCCTGGGCCATCCCCAAGAGCCAGGCAAACAAGCCTTTAAAAAAAAAAACATAAAATTGCTGTGCATTAAGGTAAAAAACTGTAAAAACAGCACATATACAATAGTGGGTACAGCAGCCACACTAATCTGAAATGTAGCAGATTAAAAGAAATAAAAACAAAACTGTGGCGCTAAAACCCTTTTAGAATGACAGTCCCACTTAAAGATGTGAAAAAAGCAATAAAAAAGCAGTCCATGTGTGTCCGTCTCCACGTATAGAAGTAATTCTCGAGCAGAAAACCACCACCAGAAAGCACTCCAACACCAGTACTTCTTACCAAAAGTAGTTGATCTCCATCACAGAGATCAAAAAGTGCGCATAAACGGTAATAATGAAGGCTTCTCCAATGCAGTCCTGATAAGCTCACGGTATGGTATATTATGCAAAGAGAAAAGGGACATCACATAGCGCAGACCGCTTTAAAAGGCTTTATTCTTAAATAGATATATGGTACTCACAAACAAAGTACTACATCTCGCATGTAATACATGGGCACAGAGACCTCCCAGATGTCCTTAGGGCGTCCCAGCCGTGGACCACCAGATCGATGGCCGTCCTGTCTCCTCCAAAGATTGCAGCACGCGCCACCCAGCACGCCACCCGACGCACGGGGTGTGGGGTGTGGGGTGTGGCTACAGGGTGCGCCAATGCCTTCTATAGCGGAGGAGAGAACCGCCCACCGGAACTGAGTGGCCGGAAGTGAGGTATGCGCTCCACGCGACCGGAACCACCACTCTGACCGGAAGAGGAAGGAAAAAGAGAACAACATAATGGGGAAAAGAAGGAAAAAATCCCTTCAAGAAACCCCACACTGCGATGTCTCCGCCATCCTTCAAATAAGCAATGCCCTATATATGGAATTAGCCAAAAAAGAAGCATTACTCCATATACCGAACAGGTATATAGAAATCCAATGTGTCAAGCCGCGGCCCGAGGAAAGACAGCGCCATCTATCGGTGCTCCAAATGTGGAACACCCCAAGTACAAGGAGGTCTCAAAAAGCACAAAAATACATATATCGATTAATAACATTAAATAAATTACAACATCAGATAACACACAACATAAATTAAAATGCTACACAATAAAATAAGTTCTCTTAAAAGTTTTGTACTCATTACATAAAACTATCAAATGTTGCACAGCAAATAAAGAAAAAAAGGGGGGGGAACACCAATCTAAGAATTATTGATATGGGCGTTTATATCCCACTCAATGTTAAGACCCAGGGGGGTATAAGATTTGAGTCTGTATATCCAGCTCGTTTCAAGCTTGGAAACCCCTCTTGTTAGCTATGTGATGTCCCTTTTCTCTTTGCATAATAAACAAGCCTTTACCTGAACTGAGAAAACTTTACACAAGCTTCCCAACCAGAGCCCTTTCTCCTCCACATGGAGAACCTTATCTGCTCTAAGCAATAAGGACTAATAGGATAGCCACAGGCTGCACAAAGTGCCAGCTTATGCTGTTGTCTGTCACCTACAAACAGAAGTAACCTTGTTTTTGTCTCTGCAGCAGGTAGCAACAGTATTGTAAAGCAGCGCAAGCTATATGCAAACACTTGTGAATGGTAGCATCCAGTATTCACAGTAACTTTGTGGCTACAAATAGTGGACAGGAGAACCTCTGACTACCCCATTAAGGCATAGACACATTCTCCTTCCTGGCAACGTATCCTCCCAGCACCTCATTGTGCTAAGCATGAGAGGAAGATCCTTGGACTACCTCTTTAAGGTCTTGCTGACATATCCTCCAAATTAGTGATAAGATGATGTGAAGCATTCACAGCCGTGTCAATATTTCAGTATGTGATCTCCTGTGGAATTAAAATCAAAGTTGCAGGGTGCTTAGTTCACATTCATCCCCACAACACTGTGGCTCCACACTCGATCAGATCCATTCAGAGTGACCAACTGACGAAAATGTATTCCGTCCTGGCCACATACATTGCTCTCTTTTTTTTTTTCAAAAAAAGATAAAGAAAAACAAAAGCTCATTCCTTCCCAAAAAAATCTTCAGTGCTTTGGGGCTGGTGGCAGCTTTAGATAAAAATACCCCAAGCTTAAACACAGGCAAAGTAGACCAGGATGTGCATGTACTCACAGTGAGAGCAGCAGAGACCCAGTTACACACAGTGTATTGGCCACAGAGGAAAAGGAAGCCAGCTACACCTGCAGACTGCCTCCGCTGATTAACCAAAAGCTCCAAGGTGATCAGAGGAAGCCTGGGCTGGCTGGCATGTTTAAGGGGAGAAAAAGGGGAGAAAAATACAGCAAAAAAATTGCCAGCCAGCTTCATATCATCATTCATACTGTAACAACAGCGAAGAACCTCCACTGTAATACGGCATCTGTGTCAGTTTTGACTGTCAATTAATGGTATCAGTATGAAAATGCAGAAATTTATACTGCAATGTAACTTACCCCCAGCACCAAGGGGAACCCACCATTGAGGGAGATTTACAGCCCATAAGAGGGGGTCTTCTTACCCAGGAGAGAGGCTGAACCTGGGAAGGCCACAAGGAAGGATAACATATTTTTCAAGGTGTCCGGAGCGAGGACAAAAAAAAGAACACCTCCACCAGGTACTGCCTGCCTTTTATGCTATTTCAGGGATGTCCTATGGGGGTCAGAGGGGCGGAGTTGACCCGTAGTATGATGGCATGACGCAGAGCCAGGAAATATATATATATATATACAGTGTATATATATATATATATATATATATATATATATATATATATATATATATATATGTATGTATATGTATATGTGTATATATATATATATATATATATATATATATATATATATATATATATATATATACATATATGTATATATGTATATATGTATATATATATATATATATATATATATATATATATATACACACACACACACACACACACACACATATATAAAATTATATTATTGATGCGATTATAATTCATGCGTTATATATATACACACACACACACATATATACATATATATATATATATATATATATACACACACACACATATATATATATATATATATAATATATAACGCATGAATTATAATCTAATCAATAATATAATTTTAATATATATATTATATATTATATAATAAAATTATATTATTGATTCGATTATAATTCATGCGTTTTTCAAATTTAACACATCTGGGATGTCTACTAGAGTCTTGTTTTGGTCAGGTTTAAGTCAGTAATTACTAAGAATTGTAGGCCTATAATACATAACGCCAAATTTCCATGAAAAAAATTGTACCGCTTTTGGTACAGAATTCCTGACAGAATCATACCGCCAGGGAGGTTAAGGATGACTCTGCCTGTGCTCCAATGCTGACTGGTCTTCAGCTGTCCCTGTGTCTTGTGTACTTCCAGTGTGTTTCCTCGGTTGCTGACTCGGCTTACTCCTGACCTGATCTCGGATCCTGCTTGCCTTGTTGTTATTCCTGACCCGCCTCATATATGACTTAAGCTCTGCTCCTGATTTGGTACCTTGCTTCCCGGCTGTTATCACTCTGACTATCCTGTGACCAGTGGTGGCTGGTGCTCAAATTTTTTTGGGGGGGCACAAACAGAAAAATGTAATAGGCATTGCTTTGCGGCAAAAAACGCTGTAAAAAATTGCGTGACTTTGAGGTCACAAAAGTGTGAAAGGGGCCTACAGTAAATAAGGTATAGCATGCCCCCTTTCAATGCAGAGTGACCAGCGTGCCCCCTTTCAATGCAGAGAGACCAGCGTGCCCCCTTTCAATTCAGAGAGACCAGCGTGCCCCCTTTAAATGCAGAGAGACCAGCGTGCCCCCTTTCAATGCACAGTGACCAGCGTGCCCCCTTTCAATGCACAGTGACCATCGTGCCCCCTTTCAATGCACAGTGACCAGTGTGCCCCCTTTCAATGCACAGTGACCAGCATGCCCCCTTTCAATGTACAATGACCAGCATGCCCCCTTTCAATGCAGTGACCAGCGTACATGCCCCCTTTCAATGCAGTGACCAACATACATGCACCCTTTCAATGCAGTGACCAGCGTACATGCCCCCCTTCAATGCAGTGACCAGCATACATGCCCCCTTTCAATGCAGTGACCAGCGTACATGCCCCCTTTCAATGCAGTGACCAGCATACATGCCCCCTTTCAATGCAGTGACCAGCGTACATGCCCCCTTCAATGCAGTGACCAGCATACATGTCCCCTTTCAATGCAGAGATCAGCGTGCTTGCTCCCTTTAATGCAGTGACCAGCATACATGCCCCCCAATGCAGAGATCAGCATGCGTGCCCCCTTCAATACAGTGACCAGCATACATGCCCCCATTGCAGTGATCAATGTGAGTGCCCCCTTCAATGCAGTGACCAGCATACATTCCCCCAATGCAGAGATCAGCGTGCGTGCCCCCTTACTTACCTGGAGCAGCAGCAGCGGCCATCGGCTTCTCATCAGTGTCCCGGCGTCGGCCTCTCCTCAGTCCCAGTGGCGCGTCTCCTCCAGTCCTCCCGCTCCCGCCCCCTCCTTGGCCAATTTTGGCTATTTTCACACAATGGGTGGGCTCGGGGCGCACTGCTCTGCGCCCCGGCTCCACCTTTTGCATCACCCTCTGGCTCTAATCAGGTGATTAAAAAAAAAAAAACATTAAGCTCCATGCGTCCGGCGCCCCTGCATGCAGATAAGGGGGCCGGACGCATGGATGGGGGGGCAGCGCCCCTGCGCACTCAATACACCGGCCGCCACTGCCCTAATACGCTCCTGTCTTCGATCCTGGCTTCCTGACTTTTTTGAGTGTTGGCCTGGCTGTCTGTGATCACAGTTCTGCGACCCGCTGTGTGTTCCTGCTACAAGGCTGCTGAAAGCTCAGACCTGCCACACTCTCTGTTCCTGCAGTGCAAGTTACATAGTTACATAGTTAGTGAGGTTGAAAAAAGACATCAGTCCATCCAGTTCAACCTATTATGTGTGTGTGTGTTTGCTGTTAACCGTACATTGTATACCCCTGTATGTTGTGGTCTTTAAGGTGCCCATCTAATAGTTTTTTGAAACTATCAATGCTCCCTGCTGATACGACTGCTTGTGGAAGAGAATTCCACATCCTTACCGCTCTTACAGTGAAGAACCCCTTACGAACTTTAAGGTTAAACCGCCTTTCCTCTAGTTTTAGTGAGTGGCCACGTGTCTTATTGTATCTCCTTTCACTGAATAGTTTGTTCCTTATGCTAGGGTCACCAGTACAGTATTTGTACATTGATATCATATCCCCCCTCAATCGTCTCTTCTCCAGAGAGAATAAGTTCAGTGCTTGTAGTCTTTCCTCATAGCTGATGTCCTCCATTCCCCTAATTATTTTTGTTGCCCTTCTCTGGACTCTTTCCAGTTCCAACACATCCTTCCTGAGGTTTGTGCTTCAAGTGGAGTGCTTCTTTACCTCAGCTGAGCTATGGTGCACAGCTACTGCTCCTGCTCTGATGGTTCCCCTGTCTCCTCAGAAACGCATCTCCCACTGCAAGTCCCTAAATCTACACCTGCAGGCTCTTGTGTTCCTCCTGTCCCTCAGCACCCTCTGTTTCACTCTCAGTGGGTCCTGCGTTGGAGATACAAGAGAGGCCGACCTCGTTATTTCAGTCTCTCTTTAGATACGTGACAAAAAGGGTCAACTGTGAATAAGTCTAGCCATACACGCATACATTTCTCTTATTCAGCCTGCTGACCAAATGAGGGAAATCTAAGAAATTCCTCCATCCAAGCGCAACAGCGTGGAATCTTTGCTGCTGGATATTTTTTTAAAGCAGCGGCACCACCCAAGACTGCTTGAATAACTAAATATTAACAGCATCTGATAGATAATCACAGTTTGGCAAACAATTTTCCACTCCACTCCTTCAATTTTTATTTCAAAGATTGTAGAGCCAAGTGGAACTGAGAGGACTGTCTGTGGCTCAAATTTTTGCCCATTCCTGGTAAATTTGCTGAAATTCGAGCCAGTCTGTATAGCCAGTCTTTTAGGCCCCCCATTTATTAGAAGTTTATGAGCACTCAATTTTAGAGTAGAGGTGAACTTTAAAGAGGTTCTCCAAGAGCTATACAACAAATAACTAAATTTCTTCAAAGGAAAAGAAGAGACGTCAGGTCAAGAAGAAACAGCTTATGTGTTACATAATAATGAGAAGCACATTTGGACTTATTCAAAAGGGGCAGTATAAAAAGCAGTGATAACTAGTAAGTGATACAGTAATAACCAAACAGAAATCATCTCATAACCGATCAAAGATACTGCTCAGTCATAACCAGTGGCGTAGCGTGGGGGGTGCAGGGGGGGCCGGCCGCACCGGGCGCAACATCTGAGGGGGTGCATCCCCTGTGTCACTCTGTCTGTCTGACTCTGACATACACAGTTCACACACTGTCTGCGGCTGCCTCCATCTTTAGGCTGGGAGATGTCCAGCGCGGCCGCCCTAAGGCTGAAAATTGCTGGTCGGGGCGGGGCTGGACTGTGCCTCACCTGTCCATTGGTGTAGGGTGGGGTGGCATTGCAAGCCAAGCCCCGTCTATGCCACCTCTCCTCACTGCTCAGTCAGTTTAGCAGCGAGTGAGTCAGCAGCCTGGCGCTGAAACAGAGTGTTTTTTTTTGTTTTTTTTTTAATGACCTGATTAGAGACAGAGGCTCTAATAGGCTTCAAAAAAGGGTGGACCCGGGGCACAGAGCAGTGCTCCCCGAGCCCACCCATTGTGTGACAATAGCGAATGAGAATTTGCTATTGTCACACGGATCCTCCTCCTGGCCAATCGGGAAGCGGGTCTCGGAAAGGCGAACACATGCCATTGGCCGAGGAGGAGGCGGGAGGAAATGAGGAGACGCGGGGAACTGAGGAGAAGCCGCCGCTGCAGGTAAGTCTCTCTGCATTGAAGGGGGCACGCTGGTCTGTCTGCATTGAAAGGGGACCCAATGATCTCTCTGCGTTGAAGGGGGGCACGCTGGTCATTCTGCACTGAAAGGGGGCACGCTGGTCATTCTGCATTGAAAGGGGGCACGCTGGTCATTCTGCATTGAAAGGAGGCACGCCGGTCTCTCTGCATTGAATGGGGGCACGCTGGTCTCTCTGCATTGAAAGGGAGCACACTGGTCATTCTGCATTGAAAGGGGGCACGCTGGTCATTCTGCATTGAAAGGGGGCACGCTGGTCACTCTGCATTGAATGGGGGCACCCTGGTCTCTCTGCATTGAAAGGGGGCACACTGGTCATTCAAACTTGTATTTAGATGCATTTTACTTTAATTACATCAGTATTTTCATAACAAACAATACATGTGCTTAGGGGGTAAGGGTTTCATTAACTAATCTAGTGGAAGAGACTCGAATGCTAAAATCCCGCGGGTTAGGGGGCGCAAATAACTTGCCTTGCCCCGGGTGCTGACAACCCACGCTACGCCACTGGTCATAACCAAAGTTCTGCACTCTACTTTACTATAAATGCCCAGTAGTGGTTTAAAGTCCTTTCCCCTTTTGCCCTTATTTATTTGCTATTAGGCATAAATGTGGTGTACCATATCAGGGTCATCATCAGCTCATAATATGATTTATACCTTTTGCATTAAATGGAGTGTTTTTTATTTCCTTTCCCAGCACTAAATTATACCTTATTAATGTGTTAATCAGGGTAGCATCAACGCGATTGTTCCCAGCATAGTATCATTGTGAGTACATCATGTTCATTACCAGCTGGCCAAAAAAAAAAATCTCATAAAATGCTACTTTGGGTGATTTGTATACCTCAGCTTCACAACAGCCTGAGATCCTGTGTGAATAGGAGGTACCATAAAAATGCAAATTGCATTTATTATGCAACAGTTGAAAGCCAGAGAAAATAAAGGTAAACTTTGCAAGCGGTCTTGAAAACTGTAACACGTCTAATTAAGTGAGTCTTATTTATCTGTCATTGTTGCTCATGAAAAGAAAGCGTGGTGATTAATTTGGAGATCTGCCTTTGTCTAATTCAAATCTTTTTGATTGCTAATGCTGCTTATAATAACAGCTTAACTGCCATTTAAAAAGAACACTTAAGGAATACAAAGTAAACCGTATACTTGTGTTGTTTTTCCGGTTATAGCACACTCTGATTTTTTCCAAATATTGCCTTCCACTGATGAGCAATTTAAACTTGGCAACTTGTTGTTTTTTAGAGGACAGAATTCTTGATTACTTAAAAGAATCTGCAATAGTATTGCAGTGAAACAGTACTAAATGTCAGCCTATTGGGGGGTAGTAAGGGTAGACCAGTGATGGCGAACCTTGGCACCCCAGATGTTTTGGAACTACATTTCCCATGATGCTCATGCACTCTGCAGTGTAGTTGAGTATCATGGAAAATGTAGTTCCAAAACATCTGGGGTGCCAAGGTTCTCCATTACTGGGATAGACAGTGGGGTATTGCCTCTCCTGGTCCACTATTGTTTCTGTAATTAAAGAAACTCTTTTATGTCGTTAAACTGTTGAGCAAGCACATACCTGTAAAGAAGAGACTGAATACTTACCACTCCTGCTGTCCATGCTCCTGAAGTTGGCTCCATCACTGTGAAATATTTCTTGAAATCTACTTTGTAAGAGACATTCGAGGGAGTGTCGATCCCCCGCCTCCACTGGTTCTTCCTGTTGACCTTCAAATCCCTACTGAATCCTGTAATGGATGGAGATCAGAAGGTGGAACCACTGAGAACCTCAGGTGGGCCGCAGAAGTTGACACTGCCAAATCTGTGGATTTCTGTGTACTTTGGGAAAAACATTTCTCAGAAACTGGGCAATGGTGTGGGTGGCAGGAGAGGTTAGCATCCAGTCTCTTCTTTACAGGTATGTGTTTTGCTCATACAATTTAATAATGTGGCATCTTTAAAATAGATGTAAATCCTAACCAAATTATATTAAGGGATTATATTTAGAAAAAATTAGCTGTGAAAATGCATTTGCACATCTGTAACAAGTAACCACCCTAATGTGTATGATAAGTGTATTTTTCTGTTATCGTTACTTCTGTCCACTGGTCATAATCCAGTAGTTTCCTGAAATACCTCAAGGAGAGCATTTTTTTTAATAAATAGACCCCTTAATGTGCATCATAAACAACTACCTTTTTCAATGCTGTTACAATTTGAATTATAATTACTCAGTTGTGCAACACTGCAAATTCGATTTTTATCATTTTTTCCACACAAATTGAGATTTCTTTTGGTGGTATTTAGCCACCACTGGGTTTTTTATTTTTTTTTCGCTACAAATGAAAAAAGACCAAAAATAATGCATTTTTCTTAGTTTCTGTTATAAAAAATCTTAAAAGCAAGACTAGGCATGCTCAGAGACGAAAGAACACATACAAAGCAATCCAACACATGACATCACTTCTGAAGTAGAATTCTGTCGTATGGGAAAATTCGTATGAAAAAAACCTCTTCACTTTCCACATCAGACTAACATGCCACAAAAAACTGACGATCAGTCGGCGGAAATTCGTAGCGTGTGTACGGGGCTTAAGGGTGCTTTCACATGGGCGGTCCGATCAGATCTGCCTGTCAGTTTTTTAGGCGGATCTGATCGGATCCTCCATGCATCCCTATGGGGCAGCGGATGTCAACGGAGACATGTCCGCTGACACCCACTGCCACCCGCATCCGATCCTGTCCATGAAATCCGGATGGATGGAAACTCTATTTTCCATCCGTCCAGGGGTCCGCTCTCATCCGATTCCCCATAGAGAGCAGCAGGGCTCTGACATCTCCCTCTCCACAAACATTGCGGAGACGGAGCTGTCATCCGCCGGCTCAGCGGGGATCGACGGATCGATCCCCGCTGAGCAGAGCACGGTCCGCAACGGAATGCGGACCATGTGAAAGGACCCTAACATGCCAAGAAAGTACAAATTTCCTCTTTTTGGAAAGTAGACAGTCCAAGGTATTTGGTAAGAAGCATGGTGAATTTTTTGAAGTTGTATTTTTCCCCATAATATTTTAGAAAATTAAGAGATTTAATTTGTTTTTTTCACACAAATTCCATATTTTAAAAATTATATTTCACAAACGGTATAGGCATACTTGCAACTACACCCCAAACACATTCTGCTACTCCTCCTGAGTATGGCGATACCACATGTGTGAGACTTTTTTTTACAGCCTAGCCACATAAAGAGGCGCAACATCCAAGGAGTACCCTCAGGCATTATGCACTTTATGACCAGGCCTTCTTTCGATACTTTTTGTTTACAAAAAAATCTTGCTAAAAAATTACCCCCAAACATAATATATTTTTATAGCAGAGGCCCTTCTGAAAAAAATGGTGGGTTTTGCAAATGTTTATATCACGTGGTTACAGAACTGTTGTGGACTAATATTTCTATTTTTCACTGTTTTTCTTTCTTCTTTCAATACATAATAGGTGGTCACATGTGTCAGCGCAACATTTCTATTTTTTATTTTTTACATGGTTACAGGGGCGTGTCCAAAGGGTGGTGATAAATAACGTGTACTCAGACTGGCCTGAAGTGGTAAATGGGGTACCCCAAGGCTCTGTCTTTGGATCAAATCTTTTTAGTTTTTTCATAAATGATATAGAGGATGGGATAAATAGTTGATTCTCAGTTTTTGTGGACGACACAAAAATATGCAGGGCACTAACTTCACATCAGGACATAGAAATTTTACAAAAAGACCTGAACAAAAAATTGGGGTTGGCAACTACATGGCAAATTAAGTTTAATTTGGAGAAATATAGGGTAATGCACTTGGGGGCTAAAAACATGAACGCAAACTACTCACTAGGGGGAAAACCTCTGGGAGAATCAAGGATGGAGAAAAATCTGGGGGTCCCAGTAGATGACAGACTGAGCAATAGCATGCAATGTCAAGCTGCAGTAACCAAAGCCAACAGAATTTTAGCATCCTTAAAAAAGGGGATATACTCCAGGGATAAAACTATAATCCTGACACTTTATAAAACTCTGGTCAGGCCACATCTGGAGTATTCCGTCCAGTTCTGGTCACCAGTGCTCAGAAGGGATGTGCTGGAGCTGGAAGGAGCCCAAAGAATCGCAACAAAATTAATAAGGAGATTATTGGAGAACCCTAATTACAAGGAACGACTATAAGCACTAAATGTATTCTCACTGGAGAAGAGATGCTTGAGAGGGGACATGATAGTGATTTACAAATACCTTATTGGTGTACCCAGCATAGGAAAAAACTATTCAGTCCCAGAGAGTGTAAGAGGACATGGGGACACACAATAAGATAAGGGAAGAAGTGGTTTAACCTTAAGCTGTGCAGGGGATTTTTCACTGTCAGGGAGATAAGGATGTGGAACACTCTTCCACAATTGGTAGTGCCAGTGGGGAGTATTGATATTTTTAAAAGACTCTTGGATGTGCATCTTAAAACACGCAACATACAGGAATATGAGAAATGATTATCGACACTCACACACGTACATCTACACAGGTTGAACTGGATGGACTTTTGTCTTTATTCAACCTTACCCACTATGTAACTACTGTATATGTATTTGTGCAGCAGTTTTTTTAACGCAATTTTACACACTACCGCGTAAATACACTTTGTTGAATTTTAATGCACACATAGACAATATAATACCCACACTTTTGGTAAAATATAAAATATGGTGTTGCACCTGGTAAATAGATGTCACACTTTAAAATTGTGCACGCTTGCGGACTAGTGCCAAACTTCGGTATTTATAAGCCTTTATTGGTTACCATTTTAGAGTTACACAGGACGTCTGGTGCTAGAATTATTTCTCTCACTCTGATGTTCACGACGATGCCTCACTTGTGGTGCGATCGGCGTTTACGTATGAGTACGGGATCAACGTGGGGGGATAGCTGCAGTGTGTGTGATCAGTAACAGCTCTCTGTGTAAAATCATCCCTTACACCAGGGGTTCTCAAACTTTTTAAACAGGGGGCCAGTTCACAGTCCCTCAGACACTATTGGGGGCCGGACTATAGTTTGAAAAAAAAATATGAACAAATTCCAATGCGTATATTTTTTATTGTTTTACTTATATAGTGGTGGCTGGTGCTCAAAATTTATGGGGGGCGCAAACAGAAAAATGTAATAGGCATTGCTGTGCGGCAAAAAACGCTGTAAAAAATTGCGTGACTTTGAGGTTCTCAAAAGTGTGAAAGGGGCCTTCAGTAATCAAGGTATAGTGTGCCCCCTTCAATGCAGAGTGACCACATCGAGCCCCCTTTCAATGCAGAGTGACCACAGCGTGCCCCCATTCAACACAGAGTGACCACAGCGTGCCCCCTTTCAATGCAGAGTGACCACAGCGTGCCCCCATTCAACACAGAGTGACCACAGCGTGCCCCCTTTCAATGCAGAGTGACCACAGCGTGCCCCCTTTCAATGCAGAGTGACCACAGCGTGCCCCCTTTTAATGTAGAATGACCACAGCATGCCCCTTTTCAATGCAGAATGACCACAGCGTACCCCCTTCAATGCAGAGTGACCACAGCGTGCCCCCATCAATGCAGAGTGACCAGCATGCCCTCTTTTCAATGCAGAGTGACCAGCGTGCCCCCTTTTCAATGCAGAGTGACCAGCATGCCCCCATTCAATGCAGGGAGACCAGCATGCCGTGCCCCCTTTCAATGCAGAGAGACCAGCGTGCCCCCTTTCAATGCAGAGAGACCAGCGTGCCCCCTTTTCAATGCAGAGTGACCAGCGTGCCCCCTTTTCAATGCAGAGTGACCAGCGTGCCGTGCCCCCTTTCAATGCAGAGAGACCAGCGTGACCTCTTTCAATGCAGAGTGACCACAGCGTGCCCCCTTTCAATGCAGAGAGACCATCATGCCCCCTTTCAATGCAGAGAGACCATCGTGCCCCCTTCAATGCAGAGAGACCAGCGTGCCCCCTTTCAATGCAGAGAGACCAGTGTGCCCCCTTTCAATGCAGAGCGACCAGCGTGCCCCCTTCCAATGCAGAGTGACCAGCGTGCCGTGCCCCCTTTCAATGCAGAGAGACCAGCGTGACCTCTTTCAATGCAGAGTGACCACAGCGTGCCCCCTTTCAATGCAGAGAGACCATCATGCCCCCTTTCAATGCAGAGAGACCATCGTGCCCCCTTCAATGCAGAGAGACCAGCGTGCCCCCTTTCAATGCAGAGAGACCAGTGTGCCCCCTTTCAATGCAGAGCGACCAGTGTGCCCCCTTCCAATGCAGAGAGACCAGCGTGCCATGCCCCCTTTCAATGCAGAGATACCAGCATGCCGTGCCCCCTTTCAATGCAGAGAGACCAGTGTGCCGTGCTCCCTTTCAATGCAGAGAGACCAGTGTGCCCCCTTTCAATGCAGAGTGACCAGCATGCCCCCTTTCAATTCAGAGTGACCAGCGTGCCCCCTTCAATGCAGAGAAACCAGCGTGCCCCCTTTCAATGCAGAGAGACCATCATGCCCCCTTTCAATGCAGAGAGACCAGCGTGCCCCTATTCAATGCAGAGAGACCAGCATGCCGTGCCCCCATTTAATGCAGAGAGACCAGTGTGCCCCCATTCAATGCAGAGATACCAGTGTGTCATGCCCCCATTCAATGCAGAGAGACCAGCGTGCCGTGCCCCCTTCAATGCAGAGAGACCAGTCAGTGCACTTACCTGCAGTGGCGGTGGCTTCTCCTCAGTCCCCTGCATCTCCTCAAGTCCTCCCTCCTCCTCCTCGGCCAATGGCATGGGTTCGCCTTTCGGCCAATCAGGAAGCTGGTCTCGGACCCGCTTCCTGATTGGCCAGGAGTAGGATCTGTGTGACAATAGTGAATTTACATTCGCTATTGTCACACAAATGGGTGGGCTAGGGCACAGTGAACTGCGCCCCGGGTCCACTCTTTTCTGAAGCCTATTAGAGCCTCTGGCTCTAGTTAGATGATACAGGAAAAAAAAAGAACATGAATGTTACATCCCGGCAGGCGGGCCGGGTTCAGGACCCTGGCGGGCTGCATGCGGCCCGCGGGCCAAAGTTTGAGGACCCCTGCCTTAAACAGAGAGCTGTCACAGAGGCTGCAGCATCTCCCACTACCCCACCCCCTCACTGAGCTCAGCGGGGAAAACTGACACAGAGATAAATGTTTCTGTTTACACTGTGAAGGCTGTGATTGGACACAGCCATCATGTGATCAAGAGGACCAATAACAACACCCATATCTGTGTTTGGCTGTGTCGGAAGATCACAGCCATCAGAGGATCGCGCCGCTGCGCGGCCTCGCATGGGCACTCGTTCTGAGCGACATACCAGAACGTCGGCTCAGAACAACAAAGGTCCCATCAAGCCACTTAAGTACAGTGGGCAGGTGGAAAGCGATTAAAGAAACCTTCCATGGACTCTACCAAATATGGTCTTTCATCCTATGCAGGTATGCTGGGGCAGCCATAAGCCTTAAATTATGGACTAGGAAAATTCTGGAAAAGACTGCACTTTATGCTGAACTGTTACCTGTGAATGTCATTATGCTAAATTATTGAAGTAAAACATTTGAAACCTTGCCTTTGCCTGATCCGAAGTTACTAAAGGGGTATAATAGAAGTAACGGCACATAAAATGTACAGCTCGAGCCACTACACACATTGGGGTATAAAGAGAACAGTACAAGACAAGTACAAGCAAATGATTACAAAGGGTAATGAAGGTTTCTCTAGCAGCCTGTCGTAAGTGTGTACAAATGGCAGGTTGGATAGCTTCTTGCAGGAGTTGTTGTTGTCACAGGTCCATCTCCATAGCACCGCAGAGGTCCCAAGCCTGTACAAAGGTACAGAAAAGGAAAAGTTAAGTGAAGCGCACACATGGAGTCAGCACTAGGTGCAGGGTGATGCTCCATACTTACTGGGAGTGAGGTAGTGGTCATAAGCTGGACAGGTGGAGAGGACAAGAGCTCTGTGTGTCCCTCCTAAATGCACAAGTGACCGTGGTGATGTATGTTACATTGAGAGAGTGTACTAGTGTTCAGTCTGTTATAATAAAGGTACCTCATGTGCAAGGCAGTAAACCTGTACAAAGTGCCTAGAATAGCCCAGAAAAAACCCACCCCAGGGTAGGTCTCTCATGTGATCTTTGCTTGGTGCTCAATAAGGAGGGGAACATGAAGGACATGACGACCACCCAAACAACCCCTACCCCCGCCTGCCTACAAGTAGGATTCTTTTTTATGTTCTTAATCAACATAACTTTGTGTGGTCACTGTAAAATGAATCTCATTAGTAAATTCAGTCAATGTCACTGGCGTTTGGCGTTTATTAATCATTTGACAGATGTCATTCCAATTTTCAGCTAAAGCCATGGCTGTCCCTCAGGAAACAA
Organism: Pelophylax lessonae; assembly: GCF_965119305.1. Lineage (NCBI taxonomy): Eukaryota > Metazoa > Chordata > Amphibia > Anura > Ranidae > Pelophylax > Pelophylax lessonae. The sequence continues at coordinate 219,296,454 of NC_138773.1, forward strand.
TTGCAGCTACGTTTAATAATCTTCCTTTCCATAAACCAGTATTGCTGCCAACATATAGCTGGTTCTCCACCATAATGCTTTGGTTTACTTTTATTAACTGTCTTGTACCAGAAGTAACCAGATGTCTGATGAAGTGAGCCTGCTGTTACTATTAGGATGTGGTGATAATTGCAGCTAAAGTGACTTTTTGAATGGTCAGAGGCCCCTCCATGCAAAATTACAGACTTTAATTCCTAACATGCTTACTTACAGTGGACTTTTACCCTAAAGGTTATGTTTGCATCTCTGACTCCTCCCCCTTCCTCTCTTACCAATGGAAACTTTGTTTTCAATGTACTTTATTCGTGCTGAAAAGCAGTACTTTTACCTTTCTCGCCTAGGTGTGAGGTTATCCCTGCCCCCTGCCATGTGACAGTTTCCTTGGTCATCTGTGCATGCGTAGGTTTTCATGCGCACGTGCAAAAACTGCTAGCAGGGATGCGGGTGAAAATGTATCTGCGTATGTGCAGATGGGCTCTGCCTCTGTGTACACATCTACGAATGCCTCATTATTTTTTTCGCCCGAGGGGGGATAGAGCCACCAAGGGAGGCGGACTGAAGTTCTGCATTAAAATGCAACATACAAGAGCCATAAAAGAGATAACAACAGTTTATCCAGTATGTTGTGAAATGTTTTTATGACTTAAAGCCTATGTATAGCTAAACATTTTTTTAAATTTTGGATGGAGGAAAGAATTACAACCCTTATCAAATTTTTTAATTGTGGCCTCCTAGGGAGATCTAATCAATTTGTCTTGGTGACCATTTTAAATGAGTGTCAGGGACACAGTCGTACTGGCATTTCTGCCAGTACTAGTTATGGACGCTCCTGGCTCAATCGACACAGCCCTCTGCTGGCCCATCAGGGAAATGGCCGTAGGAGAACTGGCAACATTGCCAGTAATAGCAATGGTCGCTCCTGCCTCAAATGACACTGCCCTCTGCTGGCCTATAAAAGGTGGTCATAGGAGCAGACTCATTGCCAGCATTATCTCTCAGCTTCCTGTGTTCCTGTGCTTCCTGAAATCATCTGGTGCTCACCACAGGCGACCTGTGCTACTTGGGACGCTTCACCTCCTGTACCACTTCCAGGGGGTGACTCGCACTGAGCTGCAAGGGAAGCCCTCTCTGCACTTCGGCCTCCATCCAGATTGTGACAATGAGACAGAAAGTGAGGACAAATCCAAAATGTTACGGTTGATAACAGAACCAGAGGAAGTCTTCCAATGAGAACATCTGTTTTAATGACAACTGTGTAAAAGGGGAATTCTCTTAATTTTGCCAAGATTTTCTCTCACTTCCTGTTAGGTCTCCAGGACCGACAGTGAAATTAATTTTCACTTTTATAGTGGTGTGCTGGGGATGCAGTGACAGGCAGTCTCAGTCTCCTGGTCTGTTGGCTCAGCTGCTCTCAATGTTTTACACCTGCATGAAGCAGCTCTCAATGTTTTACACCTGCATGAAGCAGCTCTCAATGTTTTACACCTGCATGAATCCGCCTGCAAACTGGGGGTTCTGGGGTGTGCAGGCTGAGTGGATTGTTAAAAAATCACTAAAACAATGCCAATGTTTTTGCGACCCCCCCCCCTTGGCCTGCGGCCCTGGCGGTTGCCTGTCATGCCAACCCCTTGCTATGCCCGTTTACAGAAAGGGTCAATTATGGTTTAGCTTATAATTTTGTTACATGATTAAATTTTTAGCAGACAATATATTGTGAAATGCCATACCTGAGTCAAATTCTCCTCCAGGATATCTTCATCCTGGCTGGGATCGACAGAGACTGAGCCCTCTGCCGAAGTAGAAGGCAGCGTAGAGATTGATGGCCTGGATTCCACCGTGTCTGCCAGGAACCGCAGGTTGTCAAAGTACCACAGCCGTGGTACATGTATATTCTGTGCAGCTGCTCCAGACTGGGTGGACTGTTCAATTTTTTTTACCTCTCGCCTGTATGCAGTGCGAATACTGTTAATTTTCTTTCTGATATAATCGCGATTTGCCGCTGGATAGGCGGGCTTGTAGAAGGCCACTAAATGATCATAGGCCTGTTTTTTAAGATGTTTATTCTTGTACTCTGCAGATTTTACTTGCCACAAACAGGGCAGTTGCCTGAATTCATCAATGAAGCTGATGAGGAAGTCATGGCTGGTGAAATTGTCCACCATTTTGCAGGACAGTATATGCCTGCAAGACACAACACAACACAAAACATATTAAAATAGCATGTATTTTGGGACATAATAAAGATATTCCTAATAAAAGCTGTATAGGGCCCAAAACACACACTTTCTAATCAAATAGTCGTACCTTTGTTTGTGGGGAAGAGTCGTGATTCGCCGATCGATCGTGCTCCAACCAACGATATGTCCAATAGCGAATCGTCGGCCGAAAGATCTGGCGTCCTTTAAATACAGCGCATGCGTCAACTCCTCCTCCAGTGGCGGCCTTGTGCAGGGGTGTGTACGTGCCGAAGATCAGGCCTACATGCGACACACACACACCTGAGGCAGTGGAATAATCGTTGGCAAGAACCATGTCTCAACGATCTGAGAGCTCTAGTAGTGTGGGCAGAAGTGGTTGGGCCACCAGAAAAACCAGGGCTACACCCATGAGCAAGGGGGAAATGGTGGAGATGGTAGGAATCCTAGAAAGGATGGATTATGATGGGAAGTTGGCAAATTATGATCGGCCCAATGCCAGGAAAGATCGCATCATGGATAAGGTGGTGGCCTGTTTGACCAAAAAATACGGTGTGGAGCGATCGAAAGATCAGATTAGAAAACGATGGTCCGACCTCAAACACCGTGAGCAGGATCAGCTTGCCCAAATCCATCGCATTCTGAAAAAAAGTAAGTTATTTTATTTTTTATAATGCAATGTTTTATTTAAATTTGGTGTATGTTGTATTAACATGTCTAGATTCTAAAGTCTATATAAAAAGTACTATTACTCATTTTATTGGTAATGTCATGATTAGATCGATCTATTGGTGTTTTTTAGTATATTACATTAAAAGTCAGGAAGCCATAGTTAAAAATATATGTTGCAACGAACGTTCTTTCCTGCACGAATTTTCTCTGCAACCATTCATATTAATCACAGATTATTATTCTATTATTCAAACCTTTAAATAGGAGAAAAAAGAAAACTAAGAGCCAAACAATGGGAAAGGAGGAGGAGAGGTTTGGCAGCTCCATCTGCAGTGGAGGAAGAAGATGAGGACATGGGCCCAGATGGTGGCACAGATTCTCCAAAAGGTAATTGGTTCCTATGCACAGTCAAACATTAATGTACCATATTTTTAGTAGATAACCATGTACATGTCTTAATATTTGTTCATAAAATAGCTATCAAGCAGGGCACCATGTCCTAACAAATGTACCTCTTGTGACTTTTATGATATGGCAACTTTTTTGTATTATGTAGATGAAGACATTATTCCGAAAATAATCCTGGTGGAGCCAACAAGTGACCAGACACCAGAGCAACATGAAGGTTGGTAGGCACAGATTTTTGTGTAGTGGGATCATAGAAATATGTGTATTTGCAATGATTGTTTAACCTTATATTCTTGTATTCCCTTACAAATTTACATTGCAGATGTTCCGTCATGCGAGGATGTGGCATCTCCAGCCAGGTCAGAACCAACATCTCCTGGCAACTTGCCAAGCAGTGTTGCGGCCACATCTGAAAATGTGGAGGATCCTGGACCAAGTGTCGGAGAGCCAATTGTGTGCCCACGTAGGTATTTTCATAATGATTTTTATCAGTGTTATTTTTAGCCTCCAATTGTCAACACTAGTCCCCTATGGGAGCCTCTTTATTTGAATGGAAGTCGCACCGTAAGTCGGATCAGGATGCTCTGACTTGCGGGGCCACTTGCGCTGTGAAGATTATTGAGGGGGAACTACACAGAAAAATTGAATAACCCACCGTGGGTGTCCCCCCCAAGTTCCCAACCAGGCCTTTTGTGTGTGGTATTGAGTTTGAGGTAGGCCCACAAAAAAAAGACAGCGTGGGTTACCCCCAAAACCCATACCAGACCCTTATCCAAGCATGCAGCTTGTCAGGCCAGGAAAGGGGACGAGCAAGCGGACCAAACCCCCCCTGGACCACAGCAGGACACATGCCCTCAACATGGGGGGGTTTTGTTGCTTTGGGCCAGGGGGGGCTCTGCACCCCACACCCAAAAGCACCTTGCTCCCATGTTGAGGAGGACAAGGGCCTCATCCCCACAACCCTGTCTGGTGGTTTTGGGGGGTCATGCGGCCAGGGGGTTCCTAGGACTTTGGAACCAACCTTTAACAAAGGGTGGCCCCCAGATCCCAGACCCCAATCCCTATGTGAATGGGTATGGGGTACATAGTACCCCTACACATTAACCACATAAATGGAAGTGTATGTGAATAACGACAGGAGATGTTTATGAAATGTTCTTAAATATCTTCATCCGGTCTTCTCCACTCTGCTCTTTGGATCTTCTCCTCTCCACTCTTCTGCTGTCCAATCTTCTGCTCTTATGTTGTCTGCTCTTTTGCCCTAGGCTCTTCTTCTTCCTCCTGTCCTGTCCTCCTCTGATGCTGTTGCCATGCATTCTGCCCGTCTCTGGTCTCTGCAGCTTACAATGACGTCATCATTCGTTCACACCCCTAATGAAAATATAGTAAGCTCAGGAGACCGGCAGAATCATCAGCAACAGCACCAGAGGAGGACAGGAGGAAGAAGAAGAGCCTAGGGCAAAAGAGCATAAGAACAGGGTAGGTATTAACTCGAGAGTAATTTAAGATAACCTGGACACCAAATGTTTCTCTATTATGACCTCATGTAGGTGATTCACATTGACTCAGTTGTATTTTATTTTACAGATCATGTTTTACATAGTTGCACTTTGGCCAAATTAACCCGTGAGGCTCTACAATGTTGCGCCGACCTAGAGCAAATCAAGGAAACTGCAACAGCATTGCAAACCAAAATGCGTGATTTTGTGGACATGCTTTCCAAATTTTAAAGAAAAAATTTTATACGTTTTTAATGTCTGTATTGGTTCCTGATGTTACAAATTTTTTGGAATCTTTTATGCAATTTTTATGACACTCAGATGTTAAGAGTGTACCCAAGTTTGGGAAAAGCACTTTAGAACACCCTAACCCTAACCCTAACCCTAACCCTAACCCTAACCCTGTGAATGTTTCTTACTAAAACATTTTTACATTCAACAATGTGTGTTCAATTCTTTATTTGACTTTTGTTGGGGGGTCCAGGTCTAAAGCTGTGTAAAGAAGCACTAAATGTATGATGGCTGTCCTATTCACATATTTACATGTTAATGAAAGCATTTTGGACACTGCCATATGCGAGTTGCTGGAGGTGTCAATGAAATGTTAAAGATCCCCCCAGTTTTAATGCATATCACAGTGCGATCTGACATTTCACACAGTAAGTGGCGGGTCACCCTTATGCGATGCAGGAAGGCTGCAAAGTCACAGACTTCGCGCATCGCATAAGTGTGACTCAACACTCAAGGTACTAGCAGTCCTAGGATTCAATATGGCATTGATATTGCCAGTAGCAATCAGTGTAGGGAGATCAGTGTAATCTATAGTGTATTGCTTGTTCATTGCTCACTTTCCATTACCTATATATAACACTTTGAGATGAACAATGATCAAGTTTCACATAACACTGACATATCCTAACATTGGTGGGCAGTGAGAAGGATGTCATAAATGAACACAACATAACAGGTGTAGGTACGTTGTTAATACCCTAATGTATTATATGAAATATATAGTATGGGCACCTTCTGGACAATGACCACCAATGTAAGGTGACATTAGATGAACCTTGGGTGTGACTTAGTTCTCAATGTGAGAGGGTTTGTGGAAATTTTATGGGGTGCAGAAGGCCCTTGTATTTACACCACTGGCTAAAAAATAACACATGGCCATCATCACTTTGGATCAGCTGGTGAGAGACTACAGTAAAGAAACACACTGATGAATGTATTAACCCTTCCAAAGTCACACATATATAACACATGATTAACCCAATAAATTATGTTTGGCATATGTGCCCAAATGATTAGAATCCACAATACAGAATCATTGCAATTTTGGTTTAATGTGTAGAAAAATCTTATATCTCTGACATTTATCTTGCGTGTAAAATAGTTTAGAACATTAATGGGTGTGTGACAGTGATTGCTGCCAGGACACAGCTCCTCTCCCCACGAAATAGTCCAGATATTCCTGGCGGATCTGACGGGCCATCTGTGATGCCAATCCTGAGCGTCCAACTTGCATTGACGTCATGGACTCCACTTGGTCACGAGTTTGGGCCTCTCCACTTGTACCTGGCATAGCAGGGTCAGTATCCAGTTGCTGCAATACATAATTTTGTGCATTCCTGCGTAGGAAGTTGTGCAAAATGCAGCAACACAAGACCACGTTATCCACTTTGTACAGTGCCAGGTGTATGGACGTCAGGAATATCCGGAACCGGTTGGCTATTATCCCGAAGGCATTCTCCACAACTCTGCGAGCTCTGGACAACCGGCAGTTGTAAATCCTTTGTTTGGGGTGAGGTTCCTCTGAGGGTAGGGCTTCATGAGATGCTCCCCAAGCGCAAAAGCATCATCTGCGATAAAAACAAAGCTCATACCCTCAACGGTTTGCTCCCTGGATGGCAGGTTCAGAGTGCCGTTATGAAGACGACGAGCGAACTCCGTCTGCTCAATAACTTCCCCATCCGAATTGCGGCCATTTTTGCCAATATCCAAATAAATAAACTCATAGTTCGCATTAACTATGGCTAGCATGACTATACTAAAAAATCCTTTATAATTATAATAAAATGTGCCGGAATTCGGAGGGGGGACAATGCGGACGTGCTTCCCATCAATAGCACCCCCACAATTGGGAAAATTCCACTTCTCCAGAAATTGAGCAGCAATCTCCAGCCATTGCTCTGCGTTTGAAGGAAACTGTGGGGCAAAAAAAAAAAAAAAAAAACAAGATTTAGTGCTTGAGCACATCACATTATTAATTACACACACAGTTGTCTGTTAAATGCTTATGCAACTTTTTAAATATATAAACAACAGGAAGGCAATCGTTTGGATTTGGGGATGTAACATCTACATACATTTATTTTACACCTCCTATTGTTCTTATATTGTAAAGGGCCATACACACTATAAGATTCTCTGAAGACTTTTTCCTGCAGATTTACCTTTTCTATGTAGTGCAAGGGCCTGCCAGATTGCATAGGATTTGAAAGTGTTTGTTTGACCTCATATTGTCTGGTTTTGGTAAATCGTAAGGAAAAATTGTTCTGAAAATCTTATAGTGTGTATGGCCCATTATACTCACCAGCTAGAGCTGATATTTACAAACTACGGCCCTCCAGCTGTTGCAGAACTACACATCCCATGAGGCCTTGTAATTCTCTGACATTCACAGACATGACTAGGCATGATGGAAATTGTAGTTCCTGAACAACTGGAGGGCCATAGTTTGAAGACCTCTGAGCTTGAGCTTTGGTATATGCTGACTTTTAGATTTAGCATGTGGGTGGGGGGATGGGTAAGTAAAACTGGGCATTTATACATCAATAAGGGCTTGTGGTCAGTGAAGGTTTTAACATCATTACATAAACATACACAATCATAGGTGGGAATGGATGGACTGATGTATTTAAGATAAATCATAAACTAGGTACTAAAACATTGGCCAAGGAATAATTGTTTGAGGGAAAGTAATAAAATGACCCAAATTAAAAATATTGTTAACACGCAATGCGTTTAGGGACACATAGGAGAGAATGGTGGGGTGGTTAGTGGGTAATTTTACAAATGGTTAAGATAATCTACATCTTTACTACTATGTGCATGCGGACAGAGGGTAGTTCAAAAATAATGGCCTGTGTCAATTGCTGTACATCCAAAAACATCATAATTCGGGTGAAACGACTAATACATGTAATGTAATGTAAAAAATAAAACATACCTTGATATAGTCCTTCTGCAAGACCTTGATGATAGCAGAGCAGGTCTCAGGGATGATGACTCCAAGTGCTTGGGGGGAGATGCCTGTGGTGAACTTCAGATCCTGCAGGCTTCTCCCTGTTGCAAGATACCTCAAAGTCGCAATTAACCTTTGCTCAGGAGTAATTGCAACCCGCATAGAAGTATCCTGCTTCAGAATATAGGGGGACACCAGGGCAAGAAGACGGTAAAAGATGGGATCCGTCATCCTCAAATAATTCCTGAAGTCATCGGGATTATTTTCCTGGAGCTCCCTCAGCAAGGACATATGAGAAAATTGATCACGGTTAAGCAACCAATTTTTCGTCCAGGAGGTCCGCTTCTTCTTCCTATTGCTCGTACGTCCTCTCAGTGCCAAAACTCCAACACTAACGACAGCAACGGTCGAATTCACGGTCGCCATAATGAATTCTCGAACGATGTCTCGGAAAATAGCGAAATGTCGTCAACCAAACAAATGCTACCGAAATCAGCGCAAGATGCCCAGAAGGGTCAAGGCCAAACACTCACTTCCTCTTTTGTAGCGGCGGACGTGCGTCGAACGTTCTGACGTCATTTTCCGTCGGCAGACAAAAACAAAAACACGTACCGATCGATCGGCCGACGATCGGTACGTGTGTACGAGGCTTTTGAATACTGAAAATAACATAATTGGGATGAATGCATACAGGGCTCAGGAGCTAGTGCCAAATGCTTTAAATACTGCAGTGGTAATGATGAGTGTTTTAGAATGATACAAGTCTCTAGTGAGATCACCTTTTAGATGAAGCGTGTAGAACTGGAGGTCCTAATATACATACAGTATTTTGATATTAGGGACACTTATTTCCTGTGCCTTTGTCCTAAAGATGCAAACCACTAATATAAAAACAGATGTTCATGGTGGCTGTCAGACCTTAAAGTATGACCTCAACTAAAACTTAATTTTTTTTTGCAGTTTAGGACAGACTCGGAAAGTCTGGCACCTTTGTCTTTTTTTATTATTATTTTTGATGTCTGGGTTTTTCCTTCAGAGATTTCTATCTTTTCCTGTATGAATGAGTACTCTTAATACACACATAAACTGGCCCTCATTTGGAGTGACTTTTTCTATTTTGAAGCAATGTCCCCATGTCCCTCTTTGTTCCTCAGATGTCTTTTTTTTTTGGTCTGGTGGATAGACCTCTAAAAAATTACTATTTAGCTATCCAAAACTGTTATACTGCACTAAACCTTTTATTCAACATCTAGATGATTGCATTTGTTATTACAGAAACCCAGTACATAAAAAAACAATAGGGAGAAAATGCACTTTTAAAAGTGGATCTCATGCTTTCTTTCACTTTGAACAGTCTGTTTGGGCCATGTTGGCTCAAACAAACTATTTTCTTTACTAATTGATGCAGCCATTGTCAGTGCAGTATATGGTACAGTGCTGTCTTTCAACTTTAAACAATCATGTTTTGTGTAAATTCTTAATGGTCAGTTTAACTGGGGGTGTGTCCTTTGTCTATATATTTTTCACCCCTCTTTTTTATACCCCACAGCTTATATATAACTCTCTCACTTCTGTCCTCATGCTAATAAAGCCTCCAGGACACTTGGGCATGTCCCTTCATATAAATCACACTCCCAGATTACCTTTCTCACATGTCTTCTTCTACTAACCTCAGGTGATATATCCCCAAACCCTGGGCCTCCATCACTTAACTGTACCTAACGTCTGTACCTAACGCACCCATCACCTTGCACCCTCTGGCAACAGCCCCAATCCACACAATTGGCTTCATGAATCTGACATTGCTTCTCCTGCAGCCATGGTGGACCGCTTTGGACTGAGGGAATGGAGGAGGAGTGGCAATCCTTCTAGCCCCACATAGCACCTTTCAGGTACTTCACCCACCTCCCTCTCTGTCACACTCCTCATTTGAGGGACATTGCTTTTGTCTTTTCTCTCCAGTTTTTCTAAGAATAGCTGTAACCTACTGTACCGGCCCAGAGTGAGTAGAAGTAATGGATACATGCTTCTACTCACTCTGACGGTAACACCCTTAACCTTGTTTTCTCCCACCTATGCCCTCCATGCAATCTCTCCAACAATCTGTCCCCCTCTATGACCACTACCTTTTTAGTTTCAATCTCTCCCACCTCCTCTCCCTCTAACTGCCTAACAATTACCCGTAGTAGAAACCATCGCCACCTTAACCCTTCTCTTCTCTACTCTGCTACTGACCACCTCTATGACAAAATCTCTTGCCCCAACCTAGCTACTTCTGTCTACAATAATAACAAGAAAACTCCCAGAAATTACAGAAGTTCTAACCTTTGACAACTCCAGTCCCCCCCCCCCCCCAAGAGTTAGCAAGGTTCCAATCAAATATTTAAATGCAATAAAGCAAGAAAAAAATAAGGCAGATATAATGAGATGTGTTTCATTCAGTAACATCAACTTGGGAGTCTTCATCTTTATTGAAAACATCTATATTGTCTTTGGTACATAATGATGACTCTCCTGATGGTCAGGGGTCTGTTTATGGTCACAGTCACTCGCCGCATCAAGCAAGTGAAACACTGATCCCCAGTGTGGGCTCTCAGGATGCAGGTCCCCTCGCATGTAGCATTGCACAGGGTATGAGGGCAGCAGCAGTCTCTGATCAGTACTCTTCTTCTGGGAAGCCCAGCATCAGAAAGCTCTGGCAAACTCTGGCCAAACACCACTCTTTACCCTTCACTGCAACCTTGTAGAGCTGCTCAGCATAGTAAAGTGGTTGCAGCAGCACATGGTCCCAAAAATGGCTTCCTCCCTGCCTTTTCCAGCCTGGTTGCACAACACAGCTCCCTTTTGCAGCAGCGCAGTTCACTGTCCCCTTGCCCTGTTGCATAAGCCAATTACTCAATCCAGACCCAGCCAAGATGGCACCTCCCAGCACTGGAGATACCCCATAACTGGACATTGCTAAATGGTCACCCTAAAGATGGCTGCTGTACTTCTGCATTAATAAATATTCAATTTAACCTTGCCCATATTGCAGAAGGGTAATACAGCAACAACAAAGGAAGAAGTTCCACAGCAGTTATCAGCTACAGTCCAGGTTACATTAATCATAATTGTTTTCACGCATTTGACTTCTCATTTATAGAGTGTCTTAAAACTCCTCAAAAAATAGGGGGATTTCTCTGTCTGTATGCATTTACCTATAGGGATGTGGCACTTAGCCAAGGGTTGTCACATTGAGTCTATATAACTCATCATAATGTGATTCACCAATGTACAAAAAAAAATAATAATAAAAATTTGTGCAAAAATGCAAATCCGTGCAAACATAGTTCATATAAATGCCCAATGTGCAATAAAACTACGATATCTGTGCTGATTCTCTTGTGAAGATCTCAACCAACCAATTTTTGGAGCACTCACCAGATCACACCAGAAACACTAGATTCTTGTGTCGTAACAAGTCCCTGCTGAACCAGCCAAAATAAATCCATCTATGATCTGCTTTAGTGGTGAATTCATGAACATAAAGAACACCATCATTTCATAAACAAAACACATAGTATTGCAGGGTTCCCAATACGGCCTCATGCACGTAGGGCATTTGCACTTCTCTTCCGAAAGCCAGAACTCCCGGCCGGAGAAAAGAAGCCTAAAAAATGCATCTAAAGCTACATATTGCATATTTAGAAACTTTAAGACACGTCAGAATTTTAGCGTTGATGGATTCTGTTGGCCAGGATATTCATTTATTCTGGCCATTTGAATGCATTAATGCTCAACTTCTTGAATATGCCTAAATGCCCCTGGGGGTTTTATTTCAGCCTTTAAATGCTTCTCTTCGATTAAACCTGTAATTGCCTATGTGTGCATCAACACATAGGCAAATAAAGAGGTTATTTTACAGTCCGAAAAAAAATATTCCCTTCCCTCAGCAGCTTAGTGAGGCCACACATGAAGAGGCAGACTTAGCTGGGCAAGTGTTGTGCAGCCAGGTGGGAGTCTTCACTGGCCAGGCCCAGTGTGTGGGCATCCAGGCTAAAGCCTAATAACACTCCAGTTCCAGTTCCTGCTCCACTACCCTGTGTGCTTGAGCCTGGTATCCCCTCAGCTGTCTGCAGAACTACCCTGAACTTCACTGAGAGGGATGCTGTTTATGAGTCACAGTGACAAAGCTATGAAGAGTCCATGTTTGAGCAGCAATCTGCTTTGTATTATTCTCTAGTGTTTGCATCTCTTTGCCATCCTAAACTTGTTTTCCTTCTACAGCTAATGCTAATTCTTCTTCAGCTACTGCTCATTCCCATACAGCTACTGTACATTTATACATGCTCGTTCACGTGTACCAGCACACAGACAAGCTCATGCTAATGTCCAGTGTGCACTGACATGTAGGCGCATCTCCACGCGCCAACACGCACCATCGCGCACGTCTTTGTGCATTGATGCCAAATGGCCTTTTTAAAGGAGACCCTGATGGATGCTAGCTGATGGATGTTCTTCAGCTTCCCCTGATCCGTGTTCCTGTGTTCTTACCTGTGCTGTCTGATCTTCCATTGCTGACCCGGCTTGTTCATAACCTCGCTCTGTGGATTCTGATCTCGGCTTGCCTCTGACTATTCTCTGCCTGATCTCCTGGTTCTAACTTCGGCTTGCTCCTGGACCTTGCTCTGCCTGCTTCCCTGATACCAACCTGGCCTGCTTCCTGTCCATCCTGCTGTCTTACCGTGTATGGCCTCGGATCACCTTGACTACGTTCCTGACTGTGGCAGTCACCTGCTATCAAGCTATCAACACCCATGCTTCTTTGAACCTTGTACCTCTGTCACTAACCCAAGGGGTGCTCAGACAAGAGCCACAAAGGGGAGCCCTCTTGTCATATCAGCTTCCAACCAAGGTATGTGACACCACCTATTCAGTTACGATAGCACAAAGTAGACCTAACATGTGATCTGTAACTTATCCAGTAGTGCCAGTCACAGATAACGCAAATGGGTTTCCTTTTTAAACCCATTTGTTATTATTATCTATGCAAACATTGCCAGTATGCTGAATTAAAGTGGATGTAAACCCTCACATATACCCAGAGAAGTGAACTGCCTCAGATGATACACAGAGATGAGACTAATCTCCTTACATAATTTTTACTTGTATATCTGCTGTCTTCAGTTTTCTACATTCTTTAGAAAGTGCAGATTGTGTTAAAAACCTTAGTTAGACTTACCGGTGACAGTATTTCTAAGAGCCTTTCAGGACAGCACCTGGAGAGAGCGCAGCTCCACCCAATTCACAGGAAACACTGCCAAGATAAAAACTCTTCCTCTTCCACCATGCCTCAGTCATATAGTAGCCTCTGACATGCTGGAAAACAGAACATAAACAACAACTACCACAGGTTAAACATTTACAAATATATCATAAACAAAACCAGGGAGGGTAGCTGCTGCTGTCCTGAAAGGCTCTTAGAAATACCGTCACCAGAAAGTCTAACTAAGGTTTTCTCAAGTCGCCTTTCAGGACAGCACCTGGAGAGGATAAGCGAGTAACTTACACTTAGGGTGTGACCACTGCCTGCAGAACCTTTCTGCCGAAGGCTTGATCCGTAGCTGACAACAAGTCCAACCTGTAGTGTCTAAGGAAGGTTGAAAAACTAGACCAGGTAGCTGCCTTGCAGATCTGTTCAGGCCAAGCACCGGCCCTTTCAGCCCATGAGGCTGCCACAGACCTTGTAGAATGTTCTAAAATGCCTTCTGGAGGTTCTTCTCCTTGAGCTACATAAGCCTGCTCAATTGCCCATCTAAGCCATTTGCCTAAAGTGCTCTTGGATGCTTTTTCTCCTATACGAGATCCTGAGAAGATGACAAATAATGCATTTGACTTTCTAAATTCTTTAGTTACTAGGAGGAACTGAAGTAAGCATCTCCTCACGTCCAACGTATGAAAGGATTCTTCCCGAGTATTACTAGGAGTTGAGGAGAAGGTTGGTAACACAATTTCTTGTGACCTATGAAAAGATGAAGCAATCTTTGGAAGAAAGGCTGGGTCTGTCCTCAGATCTACTCGATCTGAAAAATTTGTCAGAAAGGGGGCCGAAACTGAGAGGGCCTGAATCTCGCTGATTCTTCTGGACGAGGTTATTGCTATCAAAAAGATAGTCTTCAACACCAAATTTTTTTAGAGAAGCTTCTTTTAAGGGTTCAAAAGGAAACTTAGTCAAACCTTGTAACACAATGGTCAGATCCCATTTGGGAAATACTTTGAGGGCTACTGGCTTGTTGTGGGCTAATGCCTTGAAAAATCTAATAATTAAAGACTCTTGGGACAAAGTCCTTTAAAAAAAACTGAAAGAGCCGCCACTTGCGTTTTTAGAGTGCTGGCTGCCAGTCCCTTCTCCATTCCTTCATGGAGAAACTCCAGCACTGAAACTAAATTTTTTATTTCAAAGTTCTTGCTGGAACACCAGGAGTTATATTTTTTCCAGACTTTCATATAAATGGCCCTGGTCACCTTCTTTCTACTGGAGAGAAGGGTAGCGATGACTTTCTCCGACAGGCCTCTGGCTCTTAAGAGGTCTTCTTCAGAAACCACGCTGTCAGTTGTAGACGGTCCAGCTCCGGATAAACCAGGTTCCCCTGTGTCAAAAGATCTCTCCTGGACGGGAGTCTCCAGGGAGGTTCTGCGGCAAGATTCAGCAGGAGAGCAAACCAAGGTCTCTTTGGCCAGAAAGGTGTGATTAGAATTAAGTTTGTCCTTTCTTCCCTGAATTTTTTGAGAACCAACGGAATCAGTTGGAATGGAGGGAACGCATAAGACAAAGGGAAGTCCCACGGATGGGCGAGAGCATCCAAGCCCCAGTCCTGATCTTCCCTGTGTAGGGAAAAGAATCTTTGGACTTTGGCGTTCTGTTGACAAGCGAACAGATCTATTTGGGGAAGACCCCAAGCTTCCACAATCTCCGCAAATACTTCTTGGTTCAAACTCCATTCTGATTCCAACACTTTTCTTCTGCTCAGCAAATCTGCTAGAAGATTTTGTGATTCTTTTAGATGCACAGCTGTCAAGGAGGCCAGATTTTTCTCCGACCAGGAGAGTAGCTGGATTGCCAGATCTGAAAGCTGCCTGCTTCTTGTGCCTTCTTGTTTTGACACATAGGCCACCGCTGTCATGTTGTCCGATAGAACTTGAACATGAAGGCCCCTGATTGCCTGTTGAAAGGACCAAAGACCTAGAAGGATGGCTTTCAACTTGCGCCAGTTGGATGACTTCCTGGACACTGCTTTGGATCATGTTCCTTGCATTGTCCGACCGTCCAAGTGGGCTCCCCAGCCCCACGCACTGGCGTCCGTGGTCAGATGTTTGTTCATCTGGAAAGACCACTGCAGACCTTCTTTCAGATTTCTGGAATTTCTCCACCACCACAGAGATCTTTTTGCTTTCATGGTAATTCTGATGGATTTCTCCAGAGATTCTGGATGTGACTATTTTTGCAGGATGTCTCTCTGGAGAAAACGAGAATGCAGCCTTGCCCACTGTACCGCAGGGATAGCGGCTGTGAGCAAGCCCAGAGCTGTCATGGCCGACCTGACAGTAACTTGATGACTGGTTTGCATCTGGGCAACTGCGTTCTGAGTTTTCATTATCTTCTCTTGAGGTAGGAAGACCTTCTGGAGGACTGAATCTATCCTGTATCCCAGTAATTTTATCTGCTGAGATGGAATTAAGCTGGACTTCTCCAAATTCATGAGCCACCCCAGACTCTCTAGGTGGTCCTGAGTCTCCTGGAGGTGTACCAACGCCTGGCTCTTGGATTCTGCAAAAATTAGAAGATCGTCCAGATAAGGGACAATGGAAATACCCTTCAGCCTTAACGGCTCCAGAGCATCCGCCATCACCTTGGTAAACACCCTTGGAGAGGATGAGAGGCCAAAGGGGAGGGCCCTGAACTGTAGATGCCAGACCGATTCCCCCAGATTGACCGCCAGCCTTAGGAATTTCTGGCAATCCTGATTTATTGGTATGTGCAGGTAAGCGTCCCTCAGATCCAAAGATGCCATGAAGCAGTTTGGGGACAGTAGTTTGGTCACTGAATAGATGGTGTCCATCCTGAAGTGTTTGTACTGAATTGATCTTTTCAGGATCTTCAGATTTAGAATCATCCGGGACTTGCCGGAGGGTTTCTTTACCAGGAAAATGTGAGAATAAAACCCACGGCCTTGTTGCCCCTTGGGAACTTGAATAAGAACTTCCTGTTGAATCAGCTCTTGTAATAGAGACATCATTGAGGAAGCCTCTTCCGGATCCCTTGGAAGGGGAGTAACAAAGAATCTGCTTGGAGGAGTCTCCGAGAATTCCAGCTTGTATCCCTGAGCCACGATGTTCCTTACAAAGGGGCTTACGGACACTTCTTCCCATCGTGGGAGAAACCATAACAGTCTTCCTCCCACTGGAAGACAGCTGTCACTTGCTTTTGGCAGCCTGGTCAGATGGTCTGAAGAGGACTCCACCTTTCCCTTTGCCTTTCTGGGAGGCCCATCTGGATCTCTGATCTTGTTCACGTCCTCTGTTGGTTTGCTGAACAGAACGAAATCTCTTTTTAGGAGACGATTTCTTTTTTGACGGAAAGGTCTTCTTTTTATCCGCCAATCTGTCAAAAATTGCTTCCAACTCTGGCCCAAAAAGCAAGTCACCGGCAAAAGGTAAACCACAAAGTTTCACCTTAGAAGCTGAATCACCCGACCAAGTTTTCAACCAGACTGCCCTCCTGGCAGAGTTGACAAGGGCTGCCGACCTGGCAGACATTTTAATTGATTCAGCAGAAGCATCGGCCATATATTTCACTGCCTTTAGGAGCAGCGGAAAAGACTCCAGGAGATCTTTCCTCGCTGTTCCAGCCTCCACGTGCCCTTTGAGCTGTTCGAGCCAACATTCTAGGTTTCTGGCTACCACTGTGGAGGCTATGGCTGGCTTGAGGCTGGACGTAGTGGAATCCCAAGCCTTTTTAAGGAGAGAATCTGCCCTTTTATCCATAGCGTCTTTTAGAATACCCCTGTCTTCAAACGCCAGATCTGTGCGGCGAGACACCTGAGAGAAAGCTGCATCAACTCTGGGCTTTTTGTTCCACAGATGTGCCGTATCCTCTTCAAAAGGAAACCTCCTTTTTAGGGATTTAGAAAAAAATGGGGCCCTCTCTGGATCCTTCCACTCTTTCTCAATAGACTCCGTAAGGACTTTATGAACAGGAAAAACCCTGCGTTTTGTCTGTTCTAGGCCCTGGTACATTTTGTCATGGATTGACACTTGCACTTTTTCCTCTGCGATTTCTAACGTGGTGTAAATCGCCCCGAGTAAATCCTCTACTTCTTCCAATGATAACTTGTATCTGGAAGATCTAGCCACCTCTTCTTTTTCTTCATCCTCTGAATCCTTGAGGGAACAGAGAGCACTTGCCCTTTCATCCTCTGAGTCACTGGACACTGCAGATTTAGAAGTGGATGGCTGAGATGATGTTCCACTCGTTTGTTGGGAATCTGTTAGAGTTGGTGTTCTGGATAACAGGGAACAAACTGAGGACAGGGTGTCTGTAAGTTCCTTGAATGAAGAGATGAAGTCACTATTCTGTTGAACAGTCTCTTCTTTCACCAGGTCAGCAATACAAGCTTTGCAGAGTGGCTTCGCCCAGGAATCTCTAAGCGGGTTTTTGCATGAAGGGCATTTCCTTCCTGATGCTGGGGCAATTGTCTTCACTGTGGCTTTAACCTAGTAAGAAAAAGCCACCATGAATCCCCAATAAGCACCACTGAAAACCACCACCTAGTGATTTTTGACAAGGGAGAAGCAGTGACCCACACCCAAAAGGATCAAAGTAAAAAGACTCCCTGACACACACACATCCTGTCAGACTGAGAACAGTTACTCAGTGCTGCAGGGCAGGCTCCCAAGGAGACAAAGAAAAACCCCAATAAAGCTCAAATGGTAAAGAGAAAAAGAGGCACCTCTGCACCTCTCCTACCTGAGCCTGGCCGGCGCTGGCGGTGCCTGCTTCCACCCATGCTGCAGTCCTTTCTTCCATGTTCGGAAAGCACAGCGTACTGGCAGATCTCTCTGCACCGCTGGTGCAAATTTAAATACCGCTTCCCGCGTCCTCCACTGCGGACCGGAAGCGGAAGCGCCGACCTTCGACCTGCCTCTGACCTCTGCGTCCAATATGGCCAGAGCTACAGCCCCCACCGGAAGTCCCGTCCACCGGAACTGACGCTGCGCGTCCCCGGGATCAGGGTCCGAAAATGCGGGAGATTTGAAGTCTAAAACGACTCCCCGCCTGCTGCCGTCAGCCAAAAACGCGGACCCCTGACACCCGGACCGGATCCTCCGATGGGTCTCTGCTCCCCTGAGCGAGCGAGGTCAGTGACTCCGGAGCGTCCCCTTTGCACCCAGGGAGGGGAGCTGCAATGGTCTTCACTACAGCATACAAACGGGCACCAACTTTTTCTCCCCCTGGAGAGAGCGCAGCCCTTCCACACAGCTTCTGCAATGCTTCCACCATGGCGGAGGAAACACAATGACTGAGGTATGGTGGAAGAGGAGGAGTTTTTATCTTGCAGTGTTTCCTGTGAATTGGGTGGAGCTGCGCTCTCTCCAGGTGCTGTCCTGAAAGGCGACTTGAGAAAATGTATCTTCCTGTTTCAACAGTGAGATGGGAGTCTAGGTATACACTGTGTGTGAGGTGATTTGAAGAAAGGCACACCCTCCCCCCTCCACATAGGCAGAGGAACAAAGAAACATGCATAGCTGTGCTGTGAATAGACAAGCTCTCTGCTTGTCTGTCTCTAAGTCCCTTTCCCAGCACAAATTTCCAGCTGCTTTTATCTCCTGTGTTGGAGAGCTTGTCAGAAGTTTTAATGCTGATAACAGAGGAACAGAGCAGCAGAAACACACAGGGCTCAGGGCTTTGGAGAGAGATAAGGAAACAGTACGGATTTATGTGTTCGGGTCAGATTTTATGATTGGGGTTTACATCCACTTTAATACGTTTCACTCAAATTACCTTACTTTATACTTGAGATAATTTTGCCATGGACTTTTACAAACAGATTGAGCATACCTTCCACAGTGCCTCTGAATGAGAAAGTAACCATTTGCTCTTCTTCTCTGGTGTGCTCATTCTATCTGAACCTCGCCCATGAAACCGCGCCTATGTGACAAGTACTGCTTCCAACAATGCTGACAGGGACTTCAAGTAATGGTGGTTAAAGACTGTGAATAAGGTGATTTTGAATTATTAAAGGATCGCAAATTTAGAACATGTGTCATGCCTTTGTTTACAGGTGTGAGAAGCTGAGTAATGGTATCTCTCTGGACTGTATTATTGCAGAATATGCAAGCTATTATATAAAACCCCCAGGTGGAGGAGCATCTTTACAGAGGGGGGAGGGTGGATGAGTCACTGTTTTCTGCGTTACACTGATGCTTGAGCTATTGAGCTCTGTAAAAAAACAAAATGGACGTTGAGCAAAGGAAGTAAAACATGTGAAAAGGAGCCATCAGCTCCACTTGCTAGTTTAAAATTAAATAAAATATATTCATATACAATATCTCCTATTTAGGTGACTTAAACAAATGTTTTTGTCCAAACCACAAGAAAGAAAATATATAAAAACTCACCACACATTTCCTTTTTTTAGCAAATGTTAATTTCAATTTTTATGTATTTCACTGTGACCTGTTCTGTTCATGTGTATTATAAATGTGTTTTGCAGAACAGGCTGTAAATGATAAAACATTTTTTTATAATAAATGACAATTGTTTTATATAGACAGAAAGCAAATGCTGCCATTCTCACATATGCATTGAAATATTTATTTTTAAAAAATTAAAAAAAAAATGGTTTTCAGGGGAAAAAGTAAGGTAAAGGAAATAATAGATACTAAAAATGAAAAGAGATGAACACCTGTCAACACAACTCTAAAAACTGTAAAAACCAGCGAGACGTGACAGGATTGTCTGCACAACTTTCTTTGTGTGGCATTTGAATTAGTATAAAAAGCAGGCGCATCTTGGTGATATGGCCAAAAAAAAAAAAAAGCTTTAAATCACATTTAGACATAATGGCGCTCTGCTTTCTCAGTTAGTTCCTTAGTAATGTGGGGCTATGAAGGTAAACCTTAACCTGTTATATATCTTGCACAACTTTCTTTGCAAACATAATAATCACGGATATTTGCTATGCAAATCTACTCCTGTAAGGACCTGATGCATTAGCGTACTTACCTCCTGCAAACCAGTATGAATGTGTTGAACAATGCAGGCAGCTTACAGCATGTCACATCCACATTGTGTGCATACAATTCATGCTCACAGGAGTGTGAGAGTGTGACTATGCAGACACCTGCATTTATTTGTATGCCTATTCTACCTTTCTCAATGGTATAAAAAGTATGTCCTGATTGTGGGTTGCTTAACTAATTTTCAATGCTATGCAATAATCAGGGCTACTGATAGAAATCATGGGGCCCCGTACAGCCTACCTGGCAGGGCCCCCCTCGAATATATCAAAACAACATTTTCACTAAAAATATAATGAAATCGTTCTTAGAGGACACAAATATAACAAAGAAGCTGTGTAAATTAGCCCTTTTAATTAATTGTTGTTTAAATTTTTTAAAAATTATTTTATAATTTAAAAAAAATGTTTAACTTGTTTTAACGTCTTTACGACTGCCCGCCACAGATGTACTGCAGCAGGCAGCCACTCCCAGGCGAATCGCCGTACATGTACGGCGCTCGCTCTCAGGAGGCTAGGCGGCAAGCGCGTGCCTCGTCAGCGGGCAGGCGGCTCCAATTGCGGTCTGACATCCGCGATCGTTTAGGAATAGGAATGTCCCATTCTTGTCTAATACAGGCTTCTAGTTGCTCAACTGTCTTAGGTCTTCTTTGTCGCATCTTCCGCTTTATGATGCGCCAAATGTTTTCTATGGGTGAAAGATCTGGACTGCAGGCTGGCCATTTCAGTACCCGGATCCTTCTTCTACGCAGCCATGATGTTGTATTTGATGCAGTATGTGGTCTAGCATTGTCATATTGGAAAATGCAAGGTCTCCCCTGAAAGAGACGACGTCTGGATGGGAGCATATGTTGTTCTAGAAATTGGATATACCTTTCAGGATTAATGGTGCCTTTCCAGATGTGTAAGCTGCCCATGCCACACGCACTCATGCAACCCCATACCATCAGAGATGCAGGCTTCTGAACTGAGCGCTGATAACAACTTGGGTTGTCCTTGTCCTCTTTAGTCTGGATGACATGGCGTCCCAGTTTTCCAAAAAGAAAAATGAAATTTTGATTCGTCTGACCACAGAACAGTTTTCCACTTTGCCACAGTCCATTTTAAATGAGCCTTGGCCCAGAGGAAAGGCCAGCGCTTCTGGATCACGTTTAGATAAGGCTTCTTTTTTGGCCTATAGGGTTTTAGTCGGCAGCGGCGAATGGCACGGTGGATTGTGTTCACCGACAATGTTTTCTGGAAGTATTCCTGAGCCCATGTTATGATTTCCATTACAGTAGCATTCCTTTATGTGATGCAGTGCCGTCTAAGGGCCCAAAGATCACGGGCATCCAGTATGGTTTTCCGGCCTTGACCCTGACGCACAGAGATTGTTCCAGATTCTCTGAATCTTTGGATGACATTATGCACTGTAGATGATGATAACTTCAAACTCTTTGCAATTTTTCTCTGAGAAACTCCTTTCTGATATTGCTCCACTATTTTTCACCGCAGCATTGGGGGAATTGGTGATCCTCTGCCCATCTTACCTTCTGAAAGACACTGCCACTCTGAGAGGCTCTTTTTATACCCAGTCATGTTGCCAATTGACCTAATAAGTTGCAAATTGGTCCTCCAGCTGTTCCTTATGTGTACATTTAACTTTTTCGGCCTCTTTTGCTACCTGTCCCAACTATTTTGGAATGTGTAGCTCTCATGAAATCCAAAATGAGCCAATATTTGGCATGATATTTCAAAATGTCTCACTTTCAACATTTGATATTGTATCTATATTATATTGTGAATAAAATATAAGATTATGAGATTTGTAAGTTAGTCCATTCCTTTTTTACTCGCAATTTGTACAGTGTCCCAACTTTTTTTGGAATTGGGTTTGTATATAGGATCACATGTCTCTATGATCATTTCAGAAGCCACACCCCCCCCACAGTTAGAATCACTCCCCTAGGCTCACATTTAACCCCTTGATCACCCATAATGTTAACCCCTTCCCTGCCAATGTCATTATGACAGTAACAGTGCATATTTTTAGCACTGATTACTGTAGCAATGTCACTGGTCCCCCCAAAAGTGTCAAAAGTGTCAGTCAGGGGTCCGATCTGTCCGCCGCAATGTCGCAGTCCCGCAAAAAACGCGGATTGCTGCCATTACTAGTACTAGAAAAAAAATAAAAAAAAACAATAACAATGACATAAATCTTTCCCGTAGTTAGTAGATGCAATAACTTTTGTGCAAATCAATCAAAATAAGCTTATTGCATTTTTCTTTTACCAAAAATATGTAGCAGAAAACAAATTGGCCTAAAATGTTAAAAAATTTTGATTTTTAAATTTTTTTTTTTGAGAATGTCATATAGCAGAATGTGAAAAATATTGTTTTTTTTTTTAAATCGACGCTCATTTTTTTGTTTATGGTGCAAAAAATAAAAATCGCACAGGTGATCAAATACCACCAAAAGAAAGCTCTATTTGTGGGAAAAAAAGGACATAAATTTTATTTGGGTACAGCATTGCACGACCGCACAATTGTCCGTTAAAATACCGCAGTGCCGAATCGCAAAATAGGGCCTGGTCAGGAAGGGGGCAAATCCTTCTGGTCTTAAAGTGGTTAAAATGATTTTACTATGCATTTTTTTTTACAATTTGTTATTTTTCTGATGGGACAGGGAAGCCAGCAGCTTCCGCGGGGACCCCTGTGTCTGTGTCTCTCCCCGCAGCAGCTGAAAGCCGGCAGGAGAGAAATCAGTTTTCAGCTGCTGCAGAGTGCCGCACAGGACATCTTTTAATTGTCCGACCACACCGATTCCCTCTGTTGTTGGGGCCCCCCTGTGTGTCCAGGCCCCCTACAGGAGGACTGGTGGTCCCCCCCCCCCTATCAGCAGCCCTGGCAATAATATCTAATTTGTAGCTCTGCAGCCCAGCCATAGACATAGCTTAAAGTTGAATCCAGGCAAATACATACTAGAAACGCGTATATTGAAGTTGTTTTACATGCAGAGGTTTTTATTTCTCTCTATCCAGTCCTAGCACTTATACATCACCCTCACACAGCAAGTAAACGGATGACCTGAGCTTTCTCTCCTGCAAATATACAGTAGCACTTGGTCACCCTCCTGCAGCTGTTAGCCTGTGATCAGACTATGAAGGAGCAGCAGCTGCTCACTTCTTTGCTCATTCTGATATCTTTGCCTATTAACCTCCTGCCAAGCAGCTGCTGTACTTATGCTGCGGAAGGTCGTCTCGGTCCCGCTAAATGACGTAACTGTACGTCGCTTCATGGGGGTGCTCGTGCGCCACTGGAGGTACGTGCATGTGCCAATTGGCCACAGGGAGAGCCAATCAGCGGGTCAGGCGGATGCAATGTCTGCCGGGCACCCGCGATCACTCCAGTTGGGGACAGAACGCTGTCAGTGATGAACACAGGGATCCTGTGTTCCTCCTATTTAGTAACACAGGTCTCTGTGTTCATCCAGCAAGTCCATCCCCCACACAATTAGAAAGCACCCCCTAGGGACACATTTGACCCTTTGATCACCCCTGGTGTTAACCCTTTCCCTGCCAGTGTCATTAGTACATTAACAGTGCATATTTTTAGCACTGATTACTGTGATAATGTCACTGGTCCCCCCAGAAGTGTAAAGAATATCAGTTAGGTGCCTGATCTCTCCGCTGCAATGTTGCGGTCCCATTTAAAATCGCTAATTACCGCCATTACTAGTTAAAAAAAATAAAAAATAAAAATGACATAAATCTTTCCCCTAGTTTGTAGACGCGATGACGCGATTTTGTGCAAACCAATCAATTTACACTTATTGGGAATTTTTTTTTACCAAAAATATGTAGCAGAACGCATATTGTTATTATGACTTTTTTTTTTTGGGAATGTTTTATAGCAGAAAGTAAACAAAATATTGTTTCGTTTTTTTTTTCAGAAACGTTGCTCTTTTTTTTTTTATAGCGCAAAAAATAAAAATTGCAGAGGTGATCAAATACCAGAAAAAGAAAGATCAATTTGTGGGAAAAAAAGCACATAAATTTTATTTGGGTACAGCGTTGCACGACCGCGCAATTGTCAGTTAAAGTAACGCAGTGTCGATTCGCAAAAAATGGCCTGGTCATTAAGGGGGTAAAACCTTCCGGGGCTGAAGTAGTTACCGTGTTTCTTACTGTCCCTCCCTGTGCCAGTCTGAGTGCTGCTGTACAGGATTGCACAGGAGATTGCATTTAAAAATGTTTCTTCACACGGGACAACAGGAATATTTGATGGATCCATAATAAGAGGGACCACTATAATCCTCCAAAGAATACAATAAGGATACCCCCAATTATAGGGACACATCCAGTATTATTAGCGGCATTACCCATCCCTCCCTCCCTCCAGCTCGAGCTCCCAAGGGATTCACACACAGGAGAACTGCCTTAAGCCCCATACACACGATCAGATTATCGAACGATCTGTCGTCCGTTTTTTGTGGCATGCTAGTCTGATGTGGAAAGTGAAGAGGTTTTTTTCATACGAATTTTCCCATACGACAGAATTCTACTTCAGAAGTGATGTCATGTGTTGGATTGTTTTGTATGTGTTCTTTCGTCTCTGAGCATGCCTAGTCTTGCTCTTAAGATTTTTTTCTGTCGAAATCTGTACTAATGAGACAAAAATCGGACGTTGTATTACGGACAACAAAAATTTTATAGCCTGCACATCAGGATTTTGTCAGCTGAAAAGTCGAAGTTGGCTGTCGAAAGCACCATACTAACAATCCGAAAATCGGTAGATCGGTCATCGGACGAATTTTCCCTACAGATTTTCTTATTGTGTGTACGGGCCTTTAGTCAGTTCCCATTGGTAAAATTCTTATACGGCGATCAGCCATGGTAGTATCCTGTGTGTTTGGATACACACTATACAATTTTATTTCGATTTTTTCCTTTAGATGTACTAAAACCATATAATATGAGGTCAAACCTAAACACTTTCAATTAGTATACAATCAGGCAGACCCTTGTACTACATAGTTGAAGGTAAATCTAAAGGAAATCTAACAACAAAAGTTGTATACAGTAGTGTGTATGAAGGCCTCATGTACACTGCTGCTGATAAACGGATGTTTAGGAGCAGTTGGGCGTTTTTTTCAGCTGCCCCTGAACTCGCCTCTGTTATCTTATCTGTCCATGTACACTGAGACGTTTATAGTCGTTTAGAGGCATTTTCCTGAAAGCAAAAAAATGCATTCAGGACGGAAGTTTATAGGCATTTGAAACGCCAAATGCTTCTTACAGCTTGCAAATGTGTCTTAACCCCTGGAAAACACTTTTAATAGGAATTCAATTTTTGTTACCAATAAAATTATTTACATTTTGTACCTAATTATGCCTTATTTTTTGTCACAGAAATAGCAACTTTCTCTCCCTGTCTCTTGACACAGGGACCTTTTTATCTGTATGCAAGTTAGGCTATAGTGACAACACTGTACTGGTGAGTGCAATATTGGGAATATTACTTTATTTTTCTTTTATATACTGCATATTCAAATAAATGTATCCATTTTCTTATTAGGCTCCATTCACACCTGAGCATATAGATTTTTTTAGGGCTTATTTCAGGCGTTTTTTGGGCTTTTTTCAGATGTTTTTTGCAGGTGTTTGGAGGCAGGCATTGACTTCTAACAAAAAACGCTTATAATCTGCCAAAAAAGAAACTCGTGTACTTTTTTGAGCTTCGGGCGATTTGCGTCAGGTGACAAAATGCTCACATTGGAACAGGGGCCATTGAAATGAATGGGAATTTGCTTGTTGGGCGTTTTGAGACTTCAGAGATGAGCGTTTTACGAGCTGAAATACACTCAGGTGTGAACAGGGCCTCAACATATAATGGGGTAAGGCCTCTTTCTGTTTTTTTTTTTTTTTTTTGCCGTCCGTGACCTTATTGGGGAGATTTCTCCTCACTTCCTGTTAAGAAAGAAAGTGATGAGTAATTTCACCAGTGAGGACACAGACTGCAAAGAGAAAAGAAAAATCCACAACAGTAAAATCAGTCTGTATATGCAGTAAAGCATGCTTGTTATACTCACTCTGGAACCTAAGGGGTTAATCTCTGTATTGTGCAAAAAAGGCTGTTTGATCCTGTCTTCTCTGATCCTCCCCTTCTTCCATTGTTCTCAATCCATCTCCTAATAAGACAGAGCCTTTGGAGTCACTCTGCACATGCTCAAATTGGTGTGTATTGCTACGGAGTTTTTATTTTCTTGGTAGAGTGCATGTGATCAGCACATGGCCAATCAGCACTGTCCAGACAGAGGGTCGGGGGGTCCTTCAGCCTCATAGGACAATCAGAGGAGAATGATGCGTTTTAAGGTTCTTAGACCTCAAGATTACACAATCATTGCTTTAAGTCCAGTCAAAATTGCGCCAAAATCATGGCAAAAAATCGTGGCAAATCACGTGACTTTTAGGTTGCACAAGTGTGAAAGAAGCCTAAAGTGAGATGCAATTTAGGCTCCATTCACATATTGCAATCCCAGATTGCGAGCAGAATCGCTGCGATTCTGCCCACAATTCCGAATCACGGCAAATTGCAGGACGCCACAGAGATCCCCGTCACTTCCAATGGCACCCCAAATGCAGCGCGGTTTTGCTGCGATTATTGTCTGACGATTCACCATAAAATCCTGCAAACAGAATCGCGGGACACCTGTCGCCAAAAAGAAGTTCCCATGATGGGAATCACGCAGGTGCCCTGCGATTTGCCGTGATTTGGAATTGTGGGCAGAATCGCGGTGATTTTGCCCGTGATCTGGGACGCCAATATGTGAACGGAGCCTTAATGATTGGCCCCTAAACCCCCGTCATTTTTTTTCTTGCAAACAATTGGGGGAACTTCTTCTCACTTCCTGTCCCAGAGGCACAACAGTAAGTGAGAGCAAATCTCTCTAAATTGAGAATTCCCATTTTGGACAATTTTCACCAGAACAGGTGCCCATATTGGAAGATTTTCCCTCAACTACTGTATATGCCCAACACAGATATGTGGCAGAAAAAGGATGGGCTTTACCGCCCACACGCCGCACTTATGTCTCGCTGGACGACCAATGTTTCTGAGACCAAGCTGTAAAAGGCAGCTCTTGGTCTCTGCTAATAATCGCTAGCCAGCGAGACTGGCTCCCAATCATGTGACCTCTGTGACAGTCACTCACAGTGGTCATGTGATTGGCCGGTCTTTCCCACCCTCCGGTGTTCAGAACTTTTTAAATGGAAGTTGGGGTGGGCGGGAAAGAGTGAAGTAACTACTGTAATATTTAGGATTTTCCAATACTGATGACAATTATTACTAGGACAAAGAGGTAGAGAGTAAAGCCTCGTACACACGCACCGATTGTTGGCCGACCGATCGGCCGTCTTTTGTCCAGTGTTGTTGTGTTGGTTGAAATGTGCTCTAGACTGCACACAAATTTTGTCGGCCAACAACAACCAACTGCAGAAGTGATGTCATGTCCTGGTCTACTTTTCGTGTGTTTTTTCTTCTCTGAGCATGCCCAGTCTTGCTCAGCTGATTTTTGTCTGCCGAAATCTGTACTGACTGAGGAACAATCGGCCGTTCTGTTGTTGGCCAACAAAAATTTTATAGCCTGCACACCAGATTTTGTTCGGCCGAAAAGTCGCAGTCGGTTGTCGGAAGCATCATACTAACAAGCCGATAATCGGGCGGCGGCCGAAAATTCACGGCCAACAATCGGTACATGTGTACGAGGCTTAAGTCACAGCGAGAGAGTAAATCACCCAGTGGCAACACAGACATAGAGATGTATAGAACTGTTCGCCGGCGAACAGTTCCCGGCGAACTTAGCATGTTCGCGTTCGCCGCTGCCGGCGAACATATGCGATGTTCGGTCCGCCCCCCATAAGACATCATTGAGGCAAACTTTGACCCTGAACTTTACAGTCAGCAGACACATTTCCAGCCAATCAGCATACCTCCCTCCCACACCCTCCCACCTCCTATAAATAAGCAAGGGCAGCATCCATCTTAGATCATTCTGAAGCAGTGTGTGTAGTGAGAGTAGGGAGAGAGCTGCTGCTGCTGCTGCTGCTGTTAAGCTAGGGACAGTTAGTCAGTGTTCCTGGTCTTGCAGTGTTCTTGGTCCACTACTGCTGTAATATCAGCACCCCAAAAAGCCCTTCTAAGGGCTGGTATTTGTGTTTTTTTTTTTTTATATATATATATATATATATATATATATATATATACCTAGCGTCCCCAAAAGCCCTTTTAAGGGCTGGTAATTGAGTTGTTTCTTCTTATATATATATATATATATCTATATCTATCTAGTGTCCCCAAAAGCCCTTTTAAGGGCTGGTAATTGAGGATTTTTTTTATTTATATATATACATATATATATATATATATATATAGTGTCCCCAAAAGCCCTTTTAAGGGCTGGTAAGGTAATAGAGTTTTTTCTTTATATATATATCTATATATATCTATTGTACACTGCAGTTGCCTGCCCGCTGTGTGTGAGAGGCCACAGACCTACCACAGACTGTACTGTGTGCACACCACACTCATTTCGGGTGGCACAGGCACAGTACCTTGCATTTTAAAAAATATTTTTTTTTTCCTCTGTCATAATTGCAGTGAGTGCTGTGTCAGGTCCACAGAGTGCACTGTACCCACTGCAGTGCACTGCCCACCACTGATATATATACGGTGGCACAGCATCTTGTTGCAATAAATTGAAAAAAAAAATATTTTTTATTATTGCAGTTGCCTGGGCTGCCAGTTACTGTCAGGTCGACAGGGTGTACTGTGCCCACTGCAGTGCCACTGTGTGCCCACCCACCACTGATATATAAGGTGGCACAGCAGCTTGCAAAGTAAAAAAAAATATATATATTTTTTAATTGCAGTTGCCTGGGTGCCAGTGACTGCTGTCAGGTCCACAGAGAGTGTACTGTGCCACTGCCCACCCACCACTGAT
Source organism: Pelophylax lessonae (assembly GCF_965119305.1). Taxonomy (NCBI): domain Eukaryota; kingdom Metazoa; phylum Chordata; class Amphibia; order Anura; family Ranidae; genus Pelophylax; species Pelophylax lessonae. The sequence goes on from NC_138773.1 coordinate 219,325,769, forward strand.
ATATAAGGTGGCACAGCAGCTTGCAAAGTAAAATAAAATATATTTTTTTAAAATTGCAGTTGCCTGGGTGCCAGTGACTGCTGTCAGGTCCACAGAGAGTGTACTGTGCCACTGCCCACCCACCACTGATATATAAGGTGGCACAGCAGCTTGCAAAGTAAAATAAAATATATTTTTTTAAAATTGCAGTTGCCTGGGTGCCAGTGACTGCTGTCAGGTCCACAGAGAGTGTACTGTGCCACTGCCCACCCACCACTGATATATAAGGTGGCACAGCAGCTTGCAAAGTAAAATAAAATATATATTTTTTAAAATTGCAGTTGCCTGGGTGCCAGTGACTGCTGTCAGGTCCACAGAGAGTGTACTGTGCCACTGCCCACCCACCACTGATATATAAGGTGGCACAGCAGCTTGCAAAGTAAAAAAAAAATATATATTTTTTTAAATTGCAGTTGCCTGGGTGCCAGTGACTGCTGTCAGGTCCACAGAGAGTGTACTGTGCCACTGCCCACCCACCACTGATATATAAAGTGGCACAGCAGCTTGCAAAGTAAAAAAATATATATATATTTTTTAAATTGCAGTTGCCTGGGTGCCAGTGACTGCTGTCAGGTCCACAGAGAGTGTACTGTGCCACTGCCCACCCACCACTGATATATAAAGTGGCACAGCAGCTTGCAAAGTAAAAAAAATATATATATATTTTTTAAATTGCAGTTGCCTGGGTGCCAGTGACTGCTGTCAGGTCCACAGAGAGTGTACTGTGCCACTGCCCACCCACCACTGATATATATGCCTGCAAGAGAAAAAGCCAGCCGCAGAGAAGCCGTATTCCTGAAAATATAAGAAAAATGCTGTTTTTTAGGGGTTCTGGACATGCTACAGAGCTGAAACATGACAGGTACACTTTTTAGACCCCCCAGACACTAAATACAAAAAATGACATGCCTGCCTAAAAAAATGCCCGCTAAATGCCTGCAAGAAAAAAAGCCAGCCGCAGAGAAGCCGTATTCCTGAAAATATAAGAAAAATGCTGTTTTTTAGGGGTTCTGGACATGCTACAGAGCTGAAACTTGACAGGTACACTTTTTAGACCCCCCAGACACTAAATACAAAAAATGACATGCCTGCCTAAAAAAATGCCCGCTAAATGCCTGCAAGAAAAAAAGCCAGCCGCAGAGAAGCCGTATTCCTGAAAATATAAGAAAAATGCTGTTTTTTAGGGGTTCTGGACATGCTACAGAGCTGAAACTTGACAGGTACACTTTTTAGACCCCCCAGACACTAAATACAAAAAATGACATGCCTGCCTAAAAAAATGCCCGCTAAATGCCTGCAAGAGAAAAAGCCAGCCGCAGAGAAGCCGTATTCCTGAAAATATAAGACAAATGCTGTTTTTTAGGGGTTCTGGACATGCTACAGAGCTGAAACTTGACAGGTACACTTTTTAGACCCCCCAGACACTGAATACAAAAAATGACATGCCTGCCTAAAAAAATGCCCGCTAAATGCCTGCAAGAAAAAAAGCCAGCCGCAGAGAAGTCGTATTCCTGAAAATATAAGAAAAATGCTGTTTTTTAGGGGTTCTGGACATGCTACAGAGCTGAAACTTGACAGGTACACTTTTTAGACCCCCCAGACACTGAATAAAAAAAATGACATGCCTGCCTAAAAAAATGCCCGCTAAATGCCTGCAAGAAAAAAAGCCAGCCGCAGAGAAGCCGTATTCCTGAAAATATAAGAAAAATGCTGTTTTTTAGGGGTTCTGGACATGCTACAGAGCTGAAACTTGACAGGTACACTTTTTAGACCCCCCAGACACTAAATACAAAAAATGACATGCCTGCCTAAAAAAATGCCCGCTAAATGCCTGCAAGAAAAAAAGCCAGCCGCAGAGAAGCCGTATTCCTGAAAATATAAGAAAAATGCTGTTTTTTAGGGGTTCTGGACATGCTACAGAGCTGAAACTTGACAGGTACACTTTTTAGACCCCCCAGACACTAAATACAAAAAATGACATGCCTGCCTAAAAAAATGCCCGCTAAATGCCTGCAAGAGAAAAAGCCAGCCACAGAGAAGCCGTATTCCTGAAAATATAAGAAAAATGCTGTTTTTTAGGGGTTCTGGACATGCTACAGAGCTAAAACTTGACAGGTACACTTTTTAGACCCCCCAGACACTAAATACAAAAAATGACATGCCTGCCTAAAAAAATGCCCGATAAATGCCTGCAAGAGAAAAAGCCAGCCGCAGAGAAGCCGTATTACTGAAAATATAATAAAAATGCTGTTTTTTAGGGGTTCTGGACATGCTACAGAGCTGAAACTTGACAGGTACACTTTTTAGACCCCCCAGACACTAAATACAAAAAATGACATGCCTGCCTAAAAAAATGCCCGCTAAATGCCTGCAAGAGAAAAAGCCAGCCGCAGAGAAGCCATATTCCTGAAAATATAAGAAAAATGCTGTTTTTTAGGGGTTCTGGACATGCTACAGAGCTGAAACTTGACAGGTACACTTTTTAGACCCCCCAGACACTAAATACAAAAAATGACATGCCTGCCTAAAAAAATGCCCGATAAATGCCTGCAAGAGAAAAAGCCAGCCGCAGAGAAGCCGTATTACTGAAAATATAATAAAAATGCTGTTTTTTAGGGGTTCTGGACATGCTACAGAGCTGAAACTTGACAGGTACACTTTTTAGACCCCCCAGACACTAAATACAAAAAATGACATGCCTGCCTAAAAAAATGCCCGCTAAATGCCTGCAAGAGAAAAAGCCAGCCGCAGAGAAGCCATATTCCTGAAAATATAAGAAAAATGCGGTTTTTTAGGGGTTCTGGACATGCTACAGAGCTGAAACTTGACAGGTACACTTTTTAGACCCCCCAGACACTAAATACAAAAAATGACATGCCTGCCTAAAAAAATGCCCGATAAATGCCTGCAAGAGAAAAAGCCAGCCTCAGAGAAGCCATATTCCTGAAAATATAAGACAAATGCTGTTTTTTAGGGGTTCTGGACATGCTACAGAGCTGAAACTTCACAGGTACACTTTTTAGACCCCCCAGATGCTAAATCCAAAGAAATTTTTTATTTTTATTTTTTTTTAATTTTTCCAATAATTGGCTCTCTATCAAAAAATTATAATTTTTAAGAACTTTTTTTTGCGTGATCCCTCTCCGGCATGCCACAGTCCAGGTGTTTGTCCCCTTGAAACAACTTTTCCATCACTATTGTGGCCAGAAAGAGTCCCTGTGTGTTTTAAAATTCGCCTGCCTATTGAAGTCTATGGCGGTTCGCCCGGTTCGCGAACATTTGGCGATGTTCGCGTTCGCCATTCGCGAACGGCGAATTTTAGGTTCGCGACATCACTACACAGACACAGGCAATAAAAACCTGGCAGAGGTTCTTCTCTTCACTACTCCATTCAAAACAAAATAAAGTTTTTTTTTTTTTTTTCAGATGCAACTTAATTTAATGTCTACAACCCAAAAAAGATGTAATTGACTGTGAAAAGGGACACATTTTTAATAACTACATATGGAGTATATAACTGCTAAAATGATTGCTAATGTCAGGAACATAAGCATTACATTTGCTCCATCCTGAGAATGGCATTGTCTAAAATTTGTCATTTAATCAATATGTTTAGTTGCACAAGATTTAGTCTCCATAGGCTTGCTGAGACCTTGAACAAAATATGATTACTATATTGCTGCTCACTGTGTCCTTTTAGTGAACTCCATGCAATGTTATTGCAATCATATCATACTCATACTGAGCCAATGCTGTATATGCTAATTAATGACAATGCATCAGTTTCTCTGTCTTGTACAGCTGATCTCAATAATATGCTATGTAAGGGCAGCAAAAACGGCTACATCTGTGCATGAAACGTGACTATGGCCAAAAACAACACAGATACAGTATGTTATAACTGACCTAGGACAATACATATCAGTGTATGGGTTCTCACCAGTACCAAATAAGCTTCAAAGTCTTGAAGATATACATTTTATTGGTTCTAGAGATGGATGTAATTGTTGAAGTTGAAATTCAAAATTTATTGAAGGGCAATGTTGATTTTTATGAACAAATAAAAGCACCTGATGCTATCCATGATAAGAAAAGGGGGGAGATTGGCGCGATCGGACTGAGCAGGCTGCTAAAATAGTCTAAGTGTGGGCAAAGGTAAATGAACAGGACAGAGGGATTGCTGGAACACTTGGATGGCTGCAGGCTGTAAAGGGTAAAGCAACCCTATATGGATCCAAAAAGAGAGAGAGAAAACCAAGCGCCGATCTAAGTGTAGCAATAAGCGTTTCTTTAATATCACATAAAAGAGTGTTACTCACAAGAGTCCATTAAAAGCAGGCATCTCAAAAGCAGGCATCTCAAAAGCAGTGGGGCAGTCTGTGTGGTCACATCAAGGGTGTCCTCTTGGGTCTGCTGCAGAGCTGGTGCTGTGAGGGACGAGCGATGTTCTCCTGTTGCGAGGCAGGGGATTTGCAGGTCCACAGCGGCGATGGGGCAGCTTCGGTGAGCAGGTCGGAGGATTGTGACATCACTTCCTGGAGATGCAGTGGGGGTGAAACGGCGATGCGTTGCGGAGCTCCGCTCCTTCTTCAGGCTGTGCAGGGGCCATTTTGGTTGTGTGCATTTATGCCAGTGGTTCAGTGAGTGAGTTACGGAGGCTCAGCGGGGACACAATAGTGCAAGGCACTATTGCCTCTTTGCCTTGCACTCATTCTTTTTATATACATACTCTGGTCCCAGTGTGTACTAAAAGTGGGGTATGCCTGCACACTACACTGACTGCACTAAACTGACTAAAAACACTATCCACTAACTACCTGCCTAATCTCTATTGTCACACACTATACACGGCTGCCGTGTAAGCAGCAGCCTTATATAGTGTGGGCCGTGGACTTAGCCCCTGAGCCATGATTGGCCAAAGGCAATCATGGCTCTCACAGTACACTGTGCTGTGATTGGCCAAAGTGTAAAGGTCAGGTGCATGCTTTGGCCTATCATCAGCAATCAATGCACTGCAAGAGAGCAGTGCATTATGGGGCACTCATCGGCACGGGAACTTCCCGCAGAACAAACTGTTTGTGAACACACGAACAGCTGAACGTTCAACTCGAACACACAGCCCATCCCTAATTGAGAAGAGCTTGATGAATGTTCTCCTGATTTTCAAGTGTAATTTTATCTATAAATGAAGGGATTGTGTATTTTTGGGAGACCATGGTTTGTAACACTTCCTTACTTGAAGATGCTGCTGACGAAGAAACACTTTGTGATGAAGCAGAAGCAGCAGAAAGAGTTTCTGGAATGGGAACTCTGGAGGGAAAAGCTACTTGCACTTTCAATATGGTCCTCATCATTTAATTTCACATAGTATTTTTTAATGCCTTTAGGACACTGAAGAATCAGCAACTGGGAGACCAGATATATACTATATTACCAAAGGTATGGGGACACCTGCCTTTACACGCACATGAACTTTAATGGCATCACAGTCTTAGTCCATAGGGTTCAATATTAAGTTGGCCCACCCTTTGCAGCTTTAACAGCTTCAACTCTTCTGGGAAGGCTATCCACAAGGTTTAGGAGTGTGTCTATGGGAATGTTTGACGATTTTTCCAGAAGCGCATTTGTGAGGTCAGGCCGGTGTAACGTGAGAATTACCTACCCCGTGAGAAAAACCTACCCTCGTCACTTCCGGCCAGAAACAGCTGAGCAGCGCCGCAGTGCGCATGCTCACAGCCCCCGATACGTAATGGAGCAGCTGAGGATCAGACTAGTGCGCATGCGCACTAGTATGAAATTATCACAGCGTCCGTGATAAAAACCTACCGACGCGGCGGTTAAATTAAAACAGCTGGGCTGCACTATGAGTCATCTCCGCTCCTGTCCCTGTCACTCCCCTGATCTTGGCTAGTAAATATAAAAGCGGCTCTCGGCTCCGTGAATTATCTTTTCATACAGCCGCCGCCGCTTTTATATTTACTAGCCGAGATCAGGGAAGTGACAGGAACAGGAGAGGTGAGGACTCGTATTGCAGGCCAGCTGTTTTAAGGAAACCGCCGCATTAAACACACTGCCGTGCAACCGGAAGTGACGAGGGTAGGTTTTTCTCACGGGTAGGTAATTCTCACGGAACACCGGCACTGTTGTTGGACGAGAAGGCCTGGCTCGCAGTCCCCACTCAAATTCATCCCAAAGGTGTTTTATCAGGTTGAGGTCAGTACTCTGTGCAGGTCAGTCAAGTTCCTCCACACCAATCTTGCTCATCCATATCTTTATGGACCTTGCTTTGTGCACTGGTGCACAGTCATGTTGGAACAGGAAGGGGCCATCCCCAAACTGTACCCAAAAAGTTGGGAGCATGAAATTTTCCAAAATCACTTGGTATGCTGACGCCTTAAAAGTTCCCTTCACTGGAACTAAGGGGCCAAGCCCAACCCCTGAAAAACTACCTAACACCATAATCCCTCCTCCATCAAATGTTTTGGACCAGTGCACAAAGAAAGGTCCATAAAGACATGGATGACTGAGTTTGGGGTGGAGGAACTTGACTGACTTGCACAGAGTCCTGACCTCAACCCGATGAAACACTTTTGGGATGAATTAGAGCAGAGCCTTTTGGGATGAATTAGAGCGGAGAACATCAATGCCTAACCTCACAATTGCGCTTCTAGAAGAATGGTCAAACATTCCCATAGACACACTCCTAAACCTTGTGGACAGCCTTCCCAGAAGAGTTGAAGCTGTTATAGCTGCAAAAGGTGGGGCAACCTAAGATTGAACCCCACGGACTAAGACTGGGATGCCAGTTCATGTGCATGTAAAGGCAGGTGTCCCAATACTTTTGGTAATATAGTGTATGTAGCTACACCAAGAAACTGGGATCAGACTATGTATGTACCCATATTTAAAGTAAGAATAATTTACAGTGAGCAATAACCACACACAATAACCACACACAATAACCACGCACAATAACCACACACCGACAGCAATAAACGCATGAAAATAAAAACAAAATGACGAAATGCTTAACCAGCAACCTAACATACTAACTATATACATACAAGGCAGGGGACAGAAGGGAGCAGATGAGAAGGGGAAAAACAAAACTGAGATGGGAACCAGTGGCGTAGCGTGGGTTGTCAGCACCCGGGGCAAGGCAAGTAATTTGCGCCCCTTAACCCACGGGATTTTAGCACTCGAGTCTCTTCCGCTAGATTAGTTAATCTTACTTGTATTGGACCCGCTTCCCGATTGGCCATGAGGAGGATCCTTGTGACAATAGCGAATTTTCATTCGCTATTGTCACACAATGGGTGGGCTCGGGGCGCACTGCTCTGCGCCCCGGGTCCATCCTTTTTTGAAGCCTATTAGAGCCATTGGCTCTAATCAGGGGATAAAAAAAAAACCCACTCTGTGACAGCGCCAGGCGGCTGACACACTCGCTGCTAAACTGACTGAGCAGTGAGGAGAGGCGGCATAGGCGGGGCTTGACTTGCAACGCCACCCCACCCTACACCAATGGACAGGTGAGGCATAGTCCAGCCCCGCCCTGACCCACCATTTTCAGCCATAGGGCAGCCGCGCTGGACATCTCCCAGCCTAAAGATGGAGGCAGCCGCAGACAGTGTGTGAACTGTGTATGTCAGAGTCAGACAGACAGAGTGACACTGCGGATGCGCCCCCCCAGATGTTGCGCCCGGTGCGGCCGGCCCCCCCTGCACCCCCCACGCTACGCCACTGATGGGAACAAGGCAGCAGGATACTGAATGCAAGGCAAAGGCAAGAGCAAGATCAAGAGAAAATGGCTACAGAGTCAGGCAAAAGCATGAGAAACAGGATACAAGCAGGAACTGGCAAAACACTAAGGCAAGGAGCAGTAGCAAAGGTTGAACTTAAAGCGGAGTTCCACCCAAAAGTGGAACTTCCGCTTTAAATATTGCTGACCCCCTGACATGCCACATTTGGCATGTCATTTTTTTTTTTGGGGGGGGGGGAGGGGAGAGGGTACCTAGATTTGACAGGTACCCGCTCCCACTTCCGTTTGGGCCACCTAGGCGGCTTGAGCTGAGGTTCTCCTCTCCCCCTCCCTCCCTGCAATCTTCTGGGACACGTCACAGGTCCCAGAAGATTGCCCGGCCATTCACAACGCGCAGTGCGACTCGCGCATGAGCAGTGCGCACCTGGCTGTGAAGCCTCAAGCTGTCACAGCCAGGTGCCCACACTAGAGATGCCGCCGCCGCCAAGAGGAGAGGGAGAGGTGTGGCAAAGGTGGAGCTGCTGGGAGACATCTGCTGGTGGACACTAAAACTGCAGCTTTCTGCCTAGGGCACCACAGTGCCACTAGCAGGCGAACTCTGTCCTAACAGCATCTCTGGCATGCAAGGGTAGCATTTGAAAAATAATATTTCTTCTCACAATATTTGCAAATTGCATCTACAGTATGCTCTCAACAGAAATAGTTTCCACACTCTAGATGTTGGTCTCACCATTTTACTGAGAGAAGGTAAAGAAAATCAATTTACTGACCAGGTAAACATTATGCTAAGATGGTGGAGAACATTAATAGGAATCATTTAACCACTTGCCTACTGGGCACTTTTGAAGAAAGAGAGGAGGTTGGGACTTTAAATGAGGTGCATAATCTACAGTCAGTAATTGGTAGATATTAATAGGTACAATATTGGTTCATATGTGTACATGACTGGAACGTGATACAATAATAAACAGTATTGTTAGAAACACATTTTATTGTTACAGAGTCTCATCAGCAATTATGTGTCCATGATTACAATAATTAATTTGAGTAATAGACATTCACGTTTGGTGATCCATTGGGTTTGTCTTCTGCTCTCGGGAGCTGCGATGCACTTTGAGGGCCCTCCCCTTCCTCCTCGCCCTTCTGAGTGCGGTGGTTCGGGCGAGCTTTTCCCTGACGTGCATCGGCGCCACGCCCTCCACACTAAACTTCTGATGTCAGTCTCCGTTGGGTCATGAGGCCAGCGCATGCTTGACACACTGACGCTCGCTTTATGGGGAAGTGGTTGGCGACATTTCCTGGGCGGTCATCATTGCTCAGGTGTGACGCCCTTCCTCGTTGTGAGCATTAGCGTGACGCTGGAGGAACCCTCAGCCACCACCTGTCTAGAACCACACACCTTTCATCACATTTCCTTCTTTTGCTGGGACAACTGCACTTTGGATAATGACTTTATCATGCACCATGCATTATCAGGTACCCTACCTGGCCACCATCGCTTTTTGTTTTTCAATTCTTGTTCACTATATTAGTGAATTTTAGTGTGTTTTCATTATTATTATTTTTTTTTTTTTACTATCCTTTTATTTTGGTAATGTATTCACTGACACACATGCTCCAGTCCCAGTAGACGACCCCTTGTGTGGAAACGCGTCGGAAGGAGCTGGTCGTGCTGTCATTTTGTCACGATACCGTTCTGCAGACGGCCGTGACGTTCTTCAGCCTGTTGCATCTTTTTAACTTGGATTGCTATAAGTGTATTTGCCTTTATTAAATTTGGTTTTAAAGGATAATGCACTATTAGTCCCTTTCTTTCTTTTGGGAATGCATCTTTGGGCCATTTCATCTTGAGCCGTTTTTTTCTGGATGCTGTGGGTGGATGTGATCTGGAGGATCCTCAAGGAGAGTGCTCCACCTCTTCAGTCCTGCTAACACGGGATCATCTACCTACTTTGCTTGAAGTTTTTACCTCCATCATCTCTGGTAAGCGTCCATCTTTATCACTGGGCGTTATTTTATTATCACATTGTCAAGTTTATTTGGAGGCTCTGTTTTGTCTAACACATGGTAAGAGGCCATTCACTACGTTGGAATTTGAACACAGTCACCATTTAAATGAGGATTCACCACTGAACATATTATTTGCACATGTTTGATTATGGACTTTAATTGATGAACTGTATTTCGTTTACACATGATTCTGAAGTCCTCCAATTTTGTGCACTATTTTTGCACCTACAAGATTTGATTGTTTTACACATTAATATTGTTGGTTTACTATTGAAGCGCATTACTATCCACTTTCACACCTCTATCTCACCCTTGGTGTTCCAACCCTTTTGCCCCAGCTCTTCAATTGATATTGCACATCTGGTGTAAGACACACAAGCACTTTTTTCATAGCTGGACTCCATCTTTTTTCTTTTTCTTCTTTTGTGATTTACTGGCTTTCACACTCTATATGCTTTTTGGCAACACTTATACATACCCTAATGATAATGTATCTATACATTCTTTTAGAAATCCTTTGGACCGTCAGCTATCCCACTACCAATTACTAAATGGAGATCTGCAACTTTCCTTAGGTCCTCCCTCAGCAGTACTTCCTCAGATCCCAATTCAGATGCCCCCTGATGGCTCTCATTTTATACGACCATATATTAAACTTTCAGCTGGTTTGTGAGCATACTAAGGTAGGGATCCCACCTTTTTGTGGGCTTGCCCCTCTCTTTACCTTCTCTTTTTCCTGCATTTGGGTAAATCATTAGACTAAACCATTGTTTATATACTTTTTATAGATGTGCATTTGCTCCTGAGGAAGTGGAATATACTCCACAAAATGCGTTGAGCCATATGGATGCCATTCCTTTAGTAGAAGAATCATGCATTTCTATTGTTAGTTTGATCATTTATATTATATGTTGTTTATTATAGACCAATGCTACAAATGGAGTATTGAGATTTTCTAAAATGATCAGATCCTAATTCCTTTTCTTATTATTTTAGTGTGTTATGATCCAGTTGTATTATGATGTATATGTCTATTACTCCAATTAATTAGTGTAATCATGGACACATAATTGCTGATAAGACTCTGTAACAATAAAATGTGTTTCTAACATTACTGTTTATTATTGTATCACGTTCCAATCATGTACACATATGAACCAACATTGTACCTAATAATATCTACCAATTACTGACTGTAGATAATGCACCTCATTTAAAGATCAAAAATTCAGCCCGAACACCGCCTGTTCGGCGAACACCCGAATTTTCAGGGTGTTCAGCGGGGGCTGCATTCTAAGCATTGAGTGGGCAAAGCTTTGCCCAATCAGGGCCATGTGAATAGCTGGTTGTTAAGGAGCAGGACCAGGAAGTCCACCTTGGCATCCCGAACAACTGATGAGTCATTAGCTGTCAGCTGAATAAAAAAAAAAAAAACATTGTCAGCTAAAATAAAACAGCGTATTATACCAGATCCTTATCGGAGCACACAGCCTGGCAGGCCAGGAAAGGGGGGGGGGGCGAGTGAGTGCCCCTCCTCCTGAATTATACCAGTCCACATGCCCTGAAGCATCAGGGGTGGGTGTTTTTTTAGGCAGGGGGGCTCTGCCCCACAACCCTTGGCTGTGGGGGTCTGTCGCAGGGGGCTTTTTTGGAGTCTGGAAGCTGCCTCTATATCCCATTCCTTTCCTACCCATTCACCAAAAAAAAGTGTCAAAAATAATAAAAAACAGTCGATTTTTTGTAAATTCCTTTATTAAGAAAAAAATATCCCCAATGTAGATCCGCTGCTTGCCGCCACCGCCAGACCCTAAAAAAAGAAAAAAAAAAAAGCTTTGCCGTCAATGAATGCTGGCCACCTACTGCAGGCTCTACTGTTTGACAGTTCTAGTGGGCCACCCCCTTGTGACCTCAGTTCTGACTGGGCATCATATGACGTCCAGCATGATACGCCACTAATGCGTACCCCCGGGGACGCGCACAGTGGTGATCGGGGACACAGCCCTTTCCAGATCATGGTAAACAGCCAATGAAATTAGCTGTTTACCAAGTGATCGACCGTGTCCAATTATATAGAGAAATATTTGTGTCACCACAGGATGACACTGTGGACACTCAAATATACCTGTGCCTCGTCCTAATCATAAATAGGAAACTAGAAAAAGCATTTGTAGCTGGACTTTGTTGGCACGACAACAGGACACAATGTCATAAAATTTCTATATTTTTATTAAAGAATATTAAAAAGTTATTAGGATACAAGCGTATATAAACCATTATTTTAAAATTATGGCCTAACAACCAATATATGCGACCCACCCCACCACACAATTGGTGGCGGTGGGTTCACTTTATTCATGATAGCGTTCTCTACATGTTTCGCGCTACAGCGCTTCTTCCAGAGTATCGTTATGTGAGCTAGCTGAATGGAGTCACAGCTGGCTACCACAGAGGGGGACATTGTGCCCTAGTGTGAGGACCTTTATTTTGCACATCATGGAGGATTAAATTTTGTCTGGCAACTTGTAAGGTGCTGCCCGCTCTGGCCACCGCTGGAGGGACTAATGGTCTGATCTGCACATATTTAGTTCCATTCACCTACTAGGAGGCATAGTTTTTGCCCCGTGTGTGATAATCAGAAATTAACTATGGTATATGTTTTTGGAAACATCAGGTATTCCATTAATGGATCCACGCCGTGCCTAAATCCTCCTTTGATATTCGCATGCTAGATACTGTATAACATACCCATCCTCACACTTGATATCTGGGTTGGAGGACCTCATTACCTTTAATATCCCCCACCTCCATCTGGTCTGGGCCATAGGCACACGTTGACCTGCTCCTGTAGTATAAATACCAAGTTTTGATGTGTATTGATTTTTTCCTTGTATCCTGCAACAAATATCTCACCATCTGACTGTTTGACTAGCTCACAAAACGATACTCTCCGGAAGAAGCGTGTAGCGCAAAACATGTAGAGAATGCTATCGTGAATAAAGTGAACCCACCGCCACCCTTGGAACCTACTGTCAAACCGTTTTCTAACATACAAGCTCTCTGTTGAGAGCATCCCGGTTTACCTATTGTTTGGTTATTTCCCATTTTGAATTGTGTGGTAGGGTGGGTTTCACATATATTGGATGTCAGGCCATAATTTTAAAATAATGCTTTGTATACGCTTGTATCCTAGTAACTTTTTAATATTCTTTAATAAAAATATAGAAATTTTATGACATTGTGTCCTGTTGTCGTGCCAACAAAGTCCAACTACAAATGCTTTTTCTAGTTTCCTGTGTCCAATCATAGCCGGTCACAACTTTCAACACAAGAGTCCTTACTGGAAGATTCTGGCTTCTTCTCCTCACACACCGATTGTGTGAGGAGGACAGCAGGGATCAATAAGTGAGTGACTTTTTTTCAATTGCTACACATACGGTATTACTGTGCAACACATGCCCCCCCCCCCCCCAATAAAAATAACTTGTCACACAGCCCTTCAGGGTCTGTCACACAGTCCATCTGGATCCGTCCCACAGCCCATCTGGATCTGTCACACAGTACATTTGAATCTGTCACACGGCCCATCTTTCACACAGTCCATCTGGATCTGTCACACAGGTCATCAGTACAGCCATCAGTGACCTGTCACACAGGCCATTAGTACCACCATCAGTATCGCCATCAGTGACCTGTCACACAGGCCATCAGTATCGCCATCAGTGACTTGTCACATAGGCCATCAATACGGCCATCAGTACCACTATCAGTGACCTGTCACACAGACCATTAGTACCGCCATCAGTGACCTGTCACACAGGCCATCAGTACCGCCATCCGTGAACTGTCACACTGGCCATTAGTACCACCATTAGTGACCTGCCACACAGGCCATCAATACCGCTATCAGTACCACCATCAGTTAATCTGTCACAAAGACCATTAGTACCGCCATCAGTGACCTGTCACACAGGCCATTAGTACCGCCATTAGTGACATGTCACCCCATCAATACCGCCATCAGTACTGCCATCGGTACTGCCATCAGTAACCTGTCACACAGGCCATCAGCACCGCCATCAGTACTGCCATCAGTGACCTGTCACACGAGCCATCAGTACTGCCATCGGTACTGCCATCAGTAACCTGTCACACAGGCCATCAGCACCGCAATCAGTACTGCCATCAGTGATCTGTCACACGAGCCATCAGTACTGCCATCGGTACTGCCATCAGTAACCTGTCACACAGGCCATCAGCACCGCCATCAGTACTGCCATCAGTGACCTTTCACACAGGCCAGCAGTACCGCCATCAGTGACCTGTCACACAGGCCTTCAGTACCACCATCAGTGACCTGTCACACTGGCCATCAGTACTGCCATCAGGGATCTGTCACACATGCCATCAGTAGCACCATCAGTGATCTGTCACACAGGCCTTTAATTCCAGCCGCCATGTCCAAAAGATTTTTTAAATCTGAGAGGGCATATACAATCCTTACTATGTTGGATGATGAGAGCAGCGGGGGAGCTCTCATCATCTGATTCTGGTTTGGAATTCAAGCCAGTAGTAAGAAGTGTTTCGGGGACCGAATCAGAGGAGGAAACAGTCCCTCCCTAAAGAATAAGGAGAACATGATCAGAAGACCTGCCTACTACCACCAGCCAACACAAACAGAGCTAGACCCCAGGAAGAGGAGCCCAGTACCCGCACTGGAATAACACACCAAACCAGAACAATCCAGGCCCAGACCTACCTTCCCGATGCCTTGGAAAACCCTTATGGTTGCCTAGCAGCTCAAGGTCAGTTATAACCCCACCTTTCACTGCACAGTTTCAGGGTTCAGAATGGTCCCCATTCTTTCTTAACAGAGGCCCTAAGCTTGATGGTCCTTCCTGCTGCCTGGACCAATACTTTGGCTGCGCTGACCATATCGCTGCCTGTAATGACCCAGGACTTTATGGACCACATTTCTGCCTGTTACCTGGACTAATGCTTTGGCTGTGCTGACAGTATCTCTGCCTGCTTCCTGTACTTACTATGGACAGTATTCCTGCCCGCTGCCTAGACGATTGCTTTTGCTGTCACTGACCACAACCCTGCCTGCTACCTGGATGCTCTCCTCTGTGGAGCACTGCACTACTAAAACCACTTTAGTTAATCTTTTGTTTACCCTTTTCTCAGCAGAATGCATTTTGGGGTGTAATTGGTATGTACATGCTATGTGTTAGAAATAGGAAGGGCCTTCAAAGATGCAATAGGTTGTCAGGAAGATAAATTATAATATGCTTTATTATAATAAATTATATTATTAATATATTTATAATTTATGCTCCTAGAACATCTGAAGGTGACTACTTGGATGTTGGGCCTACTTGGATGTTGGAAGTGACTACTTGGAAGTTGGGTCTCTGTATGTGGCCAGGCTGTGTAAAAGTCTAACACATGTGGTATCACTATACTCAGGAGGAGTAACAGAATATATTTTGGGGTGAAATTTTTGGTATGTACATGCTGTGTGTTAGAAATATCTTATAAATGGACAACTTTGTGTAAAAATAATATGTTTTCATTTTATTTCCACGTTTTCCAAAAACTTGTGGAAAAAAATGACATGTACAAAAGACTCATAATATCGCAAAAACAAAAAAAAAAAAACAAAAACAAAAACAAAACCTAGTGGTGAATAAATACCACCAAAAAAAAGCTCTAATTGTGTGAAAAAAAATTATAAAAATTTTGTTTGGGTGCAGTATAGCATGACTGAGTAATGTCATTCAAAGTGTGAGAGCACTGAAAGCTGAAAGTTGGTCTGGGCAGGAAGGGGGTATAAGTGCCCTGTATTGAAGTGGTTAAGCATCTATAAAATCATTGCTCCTGTAAAAAGTAAAGTTTTTAAAAAATGTTTTTTCATTGATACATGTCCCCCAGGGCAGTACCCAGGCCCCCATACCTTTTTATTTATGGCCAATAACTTGCATATAGGGATGATCGAACGGTTTGGGTCGATCATCGGTTCGACCCGAACATTGACTGTTCGAAATTCGGCCGAATTCCGAACTTTTTGCCGATAAAGTTCGGAATTCGGCAACCAGAACCGACCAAAATGCAATGGGACAGGAACTGGGCTTTAAAAGTCCGTGATTGGACCAGAAACATTAGTAAAAGCCGATTGAGGGGGCAGGAGGATGCTAGGAATGTGATTGGAGTGACTAGGGGGTCCAGAGGCCAATCAGTAGTGAATATGCCCCCCAGTATATAACAAAGCCCCGCCAAATCTCTAGCACTGTAACACAGGGCTGTGGAAGAGAGTGGAAGCAGTTCTGTTACTCCTGCTTCAAAAGTGTCATTTAGCAATTATTAGTGTGAGGAAAGTGATATCTAGTGTAGTTAGGGTACTATTTTCCACTATAGTTAGATTCAATAATCTAGTTTCTGTAGGGAAAGTGTTAAGTGTCAGGGTGACCGTAGTGTAGTGTAGGGTGAACTGACTCTGACTGCTATGGCAGGGTGACCAAACTCTTCCATGTCAGGGTGACCTCCATAGAAAAAAGATCATTTGTCTTAGAATTGCAGTAGAGCAGGGATGGGGCTCTGCTAGTTTCACACCTGGCCGTTTTTGTTGCAGGCGTTTATTGGGCTTTTTTGTGGACGTCTTTGGAGGCAGGCATGACATCTGAACTTCTGTGTAGGGGTATATATATACACACACACACATATATGTATATATACACATACACACATATAGGTGTGAAAGTAGCGGAACCCTATGCCTGCGCTAATGAAATTATTTGCAGGGATGTGGCTCCGCTCCTATCACACCTATATGTGTGTATGTGTATATATACATATATGTGTGACCCCTATACAGAAGTTCAGATGTTATGCCTGCCTCCAAAGACACCCAAAAAATGCCCAAAAAAACGCCTGCAACAACACACCTGGGCGTTTTTGTTGCAGGCGTTTTTTTGGGCATTTTTTGGGCGTCATTGGAGGCAGGCATAACATCTGAACTTCTGTATAGGGATATATATACACACACACACATACAGTGTATTGCGAAAGTATTCGACCCCCTTGAACTTTTCAACCTTTTGCCACATTTCAGCCTTCAAACATAAAGATATAAAACTGTAATTTTTTGTGAAGAATCAACAACAAGTGGGACACAATCATGAAGTGGAACTAAATTTATTGGATATTTCAAACGTTGTTAACAAATAAACAAACTGAAAAATTGGGCGTGCAAAAATTATTCATCCCCTTTACTTTCAGTGCAGCAAACTCTCTCCAGAAGTTTAGTGAGGATCTCTGAATGATCCAATGTTGACCTAAATCACTAATGATGATAAATAGAATCCACCTGTGTGTAATCAAGTCTCTGTATAAATGCACCTGCACTGTGATAGTCTCAGAGGTCCGTTTAAAGCGCAGAGAGCATCATGAAGAACAAGGAACACACCAGGCAGGTCCGAGATACTGTTGTGGAGAAGTTTAAAGCCGGATTTGGATACAAAAAGATTTCCCAAGCTTTAAACATCCCAAGGAGCACTGTGCAAGCGATAATATTGAAATGGAAGGAGTATCCGACCACTGCAAATCTACGAAGACCTGGCTGTCCCTCTAAACTTTCATCCCATACAAGGAGAAGACTGAGACTGATCAGAGATGCAGCCAAGAGGCCCATGATCAACCTGGATGAACTGCAGAGATCTACAGCTGAGGTGGGAGACTCTGTCCATAGGACAACAATCAGTCGTATACTGTACAAATCTGGCCTTTATGGAAGAGTGGCAAGAAGAAAGCCATTTCTTAAAGATATCCATAAAAAGTGTTGTTTAAAGTTTGCCACAAGCCACCTGGGAGACACACCAAACATGTGGAAGAATGTGCTCTGGTCAGATGAAACCAAAATCGAACTTTTTGGCAACAATGCAAAACTTTATGTTTGGCGTAAAAGCAACACAGCTCATCACCCTGAACACACCATCCCCACTGTCAAACATGGTGGTGGCAGCATCATGGTTTGGGCCTGCTTCTCTTCAGCAGGGACCGGGAAGATGGTTAAAATTGATGGGAAGATGGATGGAGCCAAATACAGGACCATTCTGGAAGAAAACCCGATGGAGTCTGCAAAAGACCTGAGACTGGGACGGAGATTTGTCTTCCAACAAGACAATGATCCAAAACATAAAGCAAAATCTACAATGGAATGGTTCACAAATAAACATATCCAGGTGTTAGAATGGCCAAGTCAAAGTCCAGACCTGAATCCAATCGAGAACCTGTGGAAAGACCTGGCTTTCCCGGAGAGACCTGGCTTCATTTATAGGAGAGCACCTATTCTGAAGGACAGGTTGGCCCCGGGGGTGATAAATCCTCCTGTACAGAAGAAAAATACAGTATTTCAGTTCTTGTCGGGCTTTCACGCATGTGGCAGATGTGGTGTATGCCAACAGACAAGAAAGAATGTAAAGAAAAGGAAGTCCTTTATATGTAATAGTACAGGCAAGGAATATCGTATTAAAGATCTTATAACTTGTACCACGATAGGGGTAGTCTATATGATGGAATGTGGGTGTGGACTCCAATATGTGGGACGGACCTCCAGAGCTTTAAATGTAAGGATAGGAGAACACATTGCAAATATAAAGAAGGGGGAGGTTTTACACAATGTGTCAAAACATTTTAAAGAATTCCATAACAAAAAACCACATACATTAAAGTTCTGGGGAATAGAACATGTCCAGCCACACTGGAGAGGAGGAAATTACATTCGCCAGTTAAGCAGGAGGGAATCCTTCTGGGTGTATGAGGCCAAGGTTCTGGCACCCAGGGGTTTAAATAAGGATTTTGACCTGAACTGCTTCATTAGCGACAAATAAATCAATGGCCAACATTGTATCATGTATTATAATTATCTGGGCATATTCGCCTGATTTTAGAAAATATTTTAATATATTTTTTATAGAGTAAATGATTGATATTGACTTTTAATGATTTTTAATGATTTTAAAGATTTTCGAATGTTTTTTAATGTTTTTAATGTTATTGGTTTATTTTTGAATGATAATATATGCTTTTTATGAAAATTGGGTATAGAATATATGTGACTATATCATTATATGTTTTAATGTATTTAGTGCATTCCTGAGAAAGATCGGCATCGCCACGCTGTATCCGCTATTCAGTAGACCATTGTATTATATTAATAGTACTGTTTAGATCCCATTTATTACCCCAATCATTATAATAGCTAGGGACACCGCCGAACGAATGCCTGGTTCGGAGGTTCCGGTGTCTCACATTAAGCTAACAGGAAGGGGAGGGACTATGACCCGCTGGCCAATCCACCGGAGCGCTCATATATCTAAAGCGAGGCTTGACACGCACAAGCCACCCCTACCGAGGAAGTCAAAGGAGCATCACGCTCGACGTAACGCGTATAGGGGGGGCGGAGCGTGCGTGGCCGACGCAGATCGTTTCTCCGGAGCACTATCTACACTACATGTCAGCAAAGCAGGCACGGCTGAGTGCCCTGCAAATGTGAGTTTGTTTATTCTCTTCAATAAAGCTGATTTATATATATATATACGGAGAGCACTAGATTTTGTCCCATTCTTATCCCCACATATATCTTGGAATCCCTGGAGCTACACAGTAGAGAGGCCCTTTCCTGGAAATCCATTATCCATGTTATGTGATTGCTGGCCCATTTGGGTCTGATGGGAAGGTGAGAGGCTTATCTGTCTGGTGGAGGGATTCACTAAACGGTGCTCACAATATTCGTTGTTTATCACGATTGGATCACAATTCAGTTGAACACTGGGACTTTTGGAGATTTCTTTGATTGGAGCACTAGCACGATTATGTGCCTTATGAACTGTTTTTCATCTATTATTATCACATATTATCACTGTTTTATTTGTGTGATTTCTGGCGCAGCACATTTTTGTATTATTCACCTGGGAGACACACCAAACATGTGGAAGAAGGTGCTCTGGTCAGATGAAACCAAAATCAAACTTTTTGGCAACAATGCAAAACGTTCTGTTTGGCGTAAAAGCAACACAGCTTATCACCCTGAACACACCATCCCCACTGTCAAACATGGTGGTGGCAGCATCATGGTTTGGGCCTGCTTTTCTTCAGCAGGGACCGGGAAGATGGTTAAAATTGATGGGAAGATGGATGGAGCCAAATACAGGACCATTCTGGAAGAAAACCTGATGGAGTCTGCAAAAGACCTGCGACTGGGACAGAGCTTTGTCTTCCAACAAGACAATGATCCAAAACATAAAGCAAAATCTACAATGGAATGGTTTACAAATAAACATATCCAGGTGTTAGAATGGCCAAGTCAAAGTCCAGACCTGAATCCAATCGAGAATCTGTGGAAAGAACTGAAAACTATTGTTCACAAACGCTCTCCATCCAACCTCACTGAGCTCGAGCTGTTTTGCAAGGAGGAATGGGCAAAAGTTTTAGTCTCTCGATGTGCAAACCTGATAGAGACATACCCCAAGCGACTTACAGCTCGCAGCAAAAGGTGGCACTACGAAGTATTAACTTAAGGGGGCTGAATAATTTTGCACGCCCAATTTTTCCGTTTTTTATTTGTTAAATAAGATTGAAATATCCAATAAATTTTGTTCCGCTTCATGATGGTGTCCCACTTGTTGTTGATTCTTCACAAAAAATTACAGTTTTATATCTTTATGCTTGAAGCCTGAAATGTGGCAAAAGGTCGCAAAGTTCAAGGGGGCCGAATAAAAATTTCGCAAGGCACTGTATATGTATATATACACATACAAACATATAGGTGTGATAGGAGCGGAGCCACATCCCTGCAAATAATTTCATTAGCGCAGGCATAGGGTTCCGCTACTTTCACACCTATATGTGTGTATGTGTATATATACATATATGTGTGTGTGTATATATATACCCCTACACAGAAGTTCAGATGTCATGCCTGCCTCCAAAGACGTCCAAAAAAAAGCCCAATAAACGCCTGCAACAAAAACGGCCAGGTGTGAAAATAGCGGAGCCCTATCCCTGCTCTA
Source organism: Pelophylax lessonae (assembly GCF_965119305.1). Classification (NCBI taxonomy): domain Eukaryota; kingdom Metazoa; phylum Chordata; class Amphibia; order Anura; family Ranidae; genus Pelophylax; species Pelophylax lessonae. Next base: position 219,346,643 of record NC_138773.1, read on the forward strand.
CTGCAATTCTAAGACAGAAGTCCAGCAATGCCGGTTCGGCGGGTCAATCCGCCTCTGCCTGAAGGGGCACCCTCACCCGTTTCAGGGGTGGGGGGACATTTGCGCGGTTTCCTCCAACCTTGGCTGCTCCAAATTCCGGACAGGTGGGTTCAGGAAATCATTCGATCAGGATACAAGATTAAATTCCTTTCCCGGCCGGCAGACAGATTTTTTCCCTCCAATCTTCATTTGACCCCAGGGCGCCTGCAGGACCTGCATCAAGCGGTGCAGGACCTCCTGGCCCAGGGGGTAATTGTCCCGGTGCCTCATCGGGACAGGTTTTGGGGGATTTATTCAAATCTGTTCACTGTGCCCAGAAAGGAGGGCAAGGTACGTCCTATTCTGGACCTGAAAGCGCTGAACCGCTTCGTGCGCGTTCGGAAGTTCCGTATGGAATCTCTCCACTCGGTGGTGGCCTCCCTGAGCCCAGGGGAATTCATGGCTTCTATAGACCTGAAAGATGCGTATCTACACATCCCAATTTTCGAGGGTCACCAGAAGTACCTTCGGTTCGCTATTGCGGAGGACCACTATCAGTTTGTGGCGTTTACTTTCAAACTCGCTTCGGCTCCAAGGGTCTTTACCAAAGTGCTGGCGCCTGTTCTGTGCCTGCTAAGGGCACAGGGAATTGCGGTCTTGGGATATCTGGAGGATCTCCTCGTAAGATCGAGTGTCAGCCAGGACCTGCTGCGCGATCTGTCCACCACGGTACAGACGCTCCAGGAGTTCAGATGGACCATCAACGTACAGAAGTCGACCTTGTCTCCATCAGTTCGTCTTCCCTATCTGGGAATGATCCTGGATGCTGCTCAGGCAAAGGTGTTCTTGCCGGAGGACAAGCTCCGGACCTTACAGGACAAGATCAGGTCCCTCAGGGACAAACCATCCTCGTCACTCAGGACCTGCATGCGGTCCCTGGGGTTGATGGTATCGCCTTCGAGGCAATACCCTTCGCTCAGTTTCATACTCGGGCTCTCCAAGCGGATATCCTGGCCAGGTGGGACAGACTACCTCAGTCCCTGGATTTGAGTATCTCATTGAGTCGCCGGACCAGAATGGATCTTCTGTGGTGGCTCCAGTCTCCGGCGGTGTCGGAAGGCAAGTCCTTCCGTCCGTTACTGTGGACAGTGATTACCACGGATGCCAGCCTGTCGGGCTGGGGTGGGGTCCTGGGCAATCTGTCTGCCCAGGGCACTTGGTCGGGGGAGGAATCCTCCCTTCCGATCAATGTGTTGGAATTGAGAGCGATAAAGCTCTGTCTATTCCAGTGGTCGGATCAACTTCGGGGCCGCCTGTTCGGGTACAGACGGACAATGCTACTGCGGTGGCTTTCATCAACCACCAAGGGGGCACCAGGAGTGCCCGGGCAGCCCGGGAGGTGACCGACATTCTGTCTTGGGCCGAGACTCATGTCCCAGCAATTTCAGCAGTTCACATTCCGGGTGTGGAGAATTGGCAGGCCGACTATCTGAGCCGCCAGACCCTGGACCAGGGGGAATGGTCCCTGCACCCGGAGGTATCTCAACTGCTGTGTGCGAAGTGGGGATCCCCGGACGTGAATCTGTTCGCGTCTCGGCTGAACCACAAGGTGGAAAGGTTTGTGGCAAGAATGCGCGATCCTCTGGCAGACGCCTCGGATGCGTTGGTGGCCCCTTGGCATCAGTATCGTCTGATGTATGCCTTTCCTCCAATTCAGTTGTTGTCCAGGTTCCTTCGCAGGTTGGCCTCGGAACCTCAATGGTGATTCTGGTGGCACCGGACTGGCCACGCCGATCCTGGTACGCCGACATTGTTCCCCTGGCAGTGGCGCCTCCTTGGCGGCTGCCCATGCGGGAATATCTACTGTCTCAGGGACCGATCTTCCATCCTGCTTTACAGTCGCTGGCTTTAACGGCCTGGCTGTTGAGACCCAGGTCCTGAGAGACAGGGGTCTCGCCCCTGAGGTCATTCCTACTTTAATCAAGGCTCGGAAAACCTCATCTGGTAAAATCTATTACTGTACCTGGAATGCTTATTTCGCCTGGTGTGAGTCCAGGGGGTTCTCCCTTCGCTCGTACTCGGTGACAAGAGTGTTGGCTTTCCTTCAGTCTGGGGTGGACCAGCGCCTGGCGCTGGCCACGATAAAGGGCCAGGTATCCGCACTGGCTGTTCTTTTTCAACGCCCTGTGGCGTCTTATTCCTTAATTCGCACCTTCATTCAAGGTGTGCGACATTTGGCTCCTCCTAGGAGGGAGCCTTTACCTCCATGGGACTTGAACTTGGTTCTGTCCGTGTTACAGCGTGCTCCCTTTGAAAACATCCGGGAGATATCGTTGCCTCTGCTGTCTAAGAAGGGTGCCTTTTTAGTGGCGATCACTTCGGCTCGCAGGGTGTCGGAACTGGTGGCGTTGTCTTGCCGATCTCCTTACTTGGTGATTGACCAGGATAAGGTGGTCTTGCGACCATTCGGCTTTTCTTCCTAAGGTGGTCTCTGAGTTCCACCTTAATGAGGACATTGTCCTGCCTTCGCTTTGTACGAAGCCTAAGCATCCTAAGGAGGTTGCTTTGCATTCCTTGGATGTTGTCAGGGCGATCAGGGTTTACCTGTCGTCTATGGAGTCCTTTCGGAAGACGGATTCCCTCTTTGTCCTTCCTGAGGGACCTCGGAAGGGCATGGCTGCTTCTGCAGCGACCATTGCCAAATGGATCAGACAGACCATTGAACAGGCCTATGCTTTGAAGGAACGGGTTCCACCCTTCCCTGTGAAGGCGCACTCTACCAGATCTTTAACCACTTGCCTACAGTGCACTTTCACCCCCTTCCTGCCCAGACTGATTTTCAGCTTTCAGCGCTCTCACACTTTGAATGACAATTACTCAGTCATGCAACACTGTACCCATAAAAAATTTGTGTCCTTTTTTTCACACAAATAGAGCTTTCTTTTGATGGTATTTAATCACTACTGAGTTTTTTATTTTTTGTGCTATAAATAAAAAAAGACTGAAAATATTGTGAAAAAACGTATTTTTCTTTGTTTCTGTCATAAAATTTAGCAAATGAGTAATTTTTCCTCACAAATTTTGGCCAAAATTTATACTGCTACTTATCTTTGGTAAAAATAACCCAAATAAGTGTATATTATTTGGTCTTTGTGAAAGTTATAGAGTCCACAAGCTATGGTGCTATTCATTGAAAATTGATCATACTTGATCACACCTGATGTACTGAAGGCCTATCTCATTTCTTGAGACACTAAAAAGTCAGGAAAGTACAAATACCCCCCAAATTACCCCTTTTTGGAAAGTAGACATCCCAATGTATTTAATAAGGGGCATGGTGAGTTGTTTGAAGTTGTAATTTTTTCCCACAACTCTTTGCAAAATGAAGATTTTTTATTTTTTTTTACAAATTGACGTATTAACAGGTTATTTCTCTCACACAGCATATGTATACTTGCAACTACACCCCAAAACACATTCTACTACTCCTCCTGAGTATGGCGATACCACATGTGTGAGACTTTTTCACAGCCTGGCCACATACAGAGGCCTAACATCCAAGTAGCACCGTCCGGCATTCTAGGAGCACAAATTACACATATAATTTCCTGACAACCTATCGCACTTTTGAAGGCCCTGGAGCACCAGGACAATGGAAACCCCCATAAAATGACCCCATTTTGGAAAGCAAACAGCCCAACGTATAATTTTTGAGGCATAATGAGTCTTTTGAACTTGTCATTTTTTTCCACAAGTTTTTGGAAACTGTGGAAAGAAAATGAAAACCCATTTAGAGTATGGCGATACCACATGTGTAACACTTTTACACAGCCTAGCCACATACAGACGCCTAACATCCAAGTAGCCCTTTTCACAAAGTTGTCCATTTATCCACTTTAAGACTGGGCCTATTTTTGACACTTGGTGTTTACAAGCTAAAATCATTTTTTTTGCTAGAAAACTACTTAGAACCCCCAAACATTATATTTTTTTTTTTTTAGCAGAGACCCTAGAGAATAAAATGGAGATCGTTGCAATATTTTTTATCACACCATATTTGCGCAGCAGTCTTCCAAATGCAATTTTTTTGAAAGAAATTCACTTTTTTGAACTAAAAAATAAGAAAACAGTAAATTTAGCCCAATTTTTTTTCATAATGTGAAAGATAATGTTACGCCGAGTAATTAGATACCCAACATGTCATGCTTCAAAATTGTGCATGCTCACAGAATGGCGCCAAACATTGGTACTTAAAAATCCCCATAGGCAACATTTTAAAAATTTCTGCAGGTTACCAGCTTAGAGTTACAGAGAAGGTCTAGGGCTCAAATTATTGCTCTCGCTCTAAAGATCGCGGAGATACCTCACATGTATGGTTTGAACACCGTTTACATATGTGGGCGGGACTTGCATATGCGTTTGCTTCTGCACGCGAGCTAACGGGGACAGGGCGCTTTAATTTTATTTTATTTATTATTTTTTTATTTTTACACAGTTTAAAAAAAAAATGTTTTGATCATTTTTATTCCTATTACAAGGAATGTAAACATCCCTTGAAATAGAAATAGGCATGACAGGTCCTCTTTATTGTGAGATCTGGGGTCAAAAAGACCTCACACCTCACACCTCACAACTACACTAAAAAAAAAAAAAAAATTGTTGAAAAAGGAAAGGAAAAAAAACAAAAACGGCCCTTTAAACCGGTTGCTAGGCAACGACTTTTGACGTAGCTCCGGTCCTCCAAGACCATAGAGTCGAGTGAGGGCCATCTTGCCCTCACTCGACTTCCTGTCTCTGATGGGTCTGGGACCGGATAGTTTTCCCCGCTGCCGGCGGGTCCGGTAAGCTGGGAAAACATCTGGGACGCGGCGGGAGGGGGGGGGTCACCTCTTCCCCTGCACCGTAAGGGTAATTCCGCGGCGAATCTGCCACTGGGACCACCCTTATCTGAAAGCCGACCGCCCGCCGTTTAAAAAAATACCGGGGTTATGGCAGCTATCTGCTGCCATAACCCCAGTATTTAGCTTTTAATGGCCGACGCATATAGTCATTAGGCGGTCGGTAAGTGGTTGCATGTATATGGCAAACAGGTGACGATGACTGATGGGGTGACAGGTGACGATGACTGATAGGGTGACAGGTGACAATGACTGATGGGGTGACAGGCGACGATGATTGATGAGGTGACAGATGACGATGATTGATGAGGTGACAAGTGACGATGATTGATGGGGTGACAGATGACAATCACTGACGGGGTGACAGGTGACGATGATTGATGGGGTGACAAGTGACGATCACTGATGGGGTGACAAGTGACCATTATTGATAGGGTGACAGATGACGATGACTGATGGGGTGACAGGTGACGATGACTGATGGGGTGACAGGTGACGTTGATTGATGGGGTGACAGGTGACAGGCGATGGTCACCGATGGGTGACAGGTGACGGGCGATGGTGCACGGCGGTACTGATGGCAGTCTCTGGTGACCGGTAAACTTTAGGCTACGTTCACATGTGAGCGTAGCAATCGCGGGCAGAATCACTGCGATTCTGCCCACGATCCAGAAATCATTGCAAATGGCGGGACGCCTGTGCGTTGCCCCTGATTTGCAATAGCACCCCAAACGCTGTGCGATGTTGCTGCGATTTCCGCCTGCCGAATCGCGGTAACATCACGCAAACAACGCATGACGCCCCAAAGAAACTCTTGTACCTTTTTTGGGCGTCATGCGATGTTTGCGTGATGTTACCGCGATTCGGCAGGCGGAAATGGCGGCAACATCGCACAGTGTTTGGGGTGCTATTGCAAATCACGGGCAACGCACAGGCGTCCCGCGATTTGCAATGATTTCCGGGTTGCGGGCAGAATCGCGGTGATTCTGCCTGCGATCGATACGCTCACATGTGAATGTTATGGGTGTCAATTTCTGGGCACTGATGAGGTGACTGTTGGGTGACAGGTGCAATTGGGGGGAGGGGGCTGAGGACTGTGTGGGGGGACCTTTATTTTTGTGATTTTACTTTGACAGGTGTACAGAGCAGTAACTCACTATTTCTAGCTCTGCTCTCCTCACACTGGAAACTGTATGAGGGAGAAGAGCTAGTAACAGTCAGTTACTGCTCTTTGTTTACATTTTGTGATCGGCTGTGAATGGATTCACAGCCGATCACATAGTAAACAGTCACTGTCAGTGACTGTTTACTACCGCCGGTGACAGCTGTGTTCCTACGGAACACAGTGCCACCGACATGACCGCGCTGCGCGCTCCCGATCGCGCATGCGCGGTCACCTTGTGGGCGCCTCCATTGTGATCGGCTGTGTCATTGGAACACAGCCGATCACGTGGGAAACAGCCACGCCCATTGGCTGTTTCCCCCCTGCCGGTGACGGGGGGTGTCCCGGGGACATCCCGACACCGGCAGTGCAGGGCGGCGCGCACGCGATTAAAGTGCCGCCGTCATATGACGGCGGCCCAGGATAATGGTCGCACCGCTCCGCCGTCATATGACGGCGGGCGGCATCTGGTTAAAGTGCGTCCTGGGCCTATTGGCATCGTGCCTCGGTGGCCCAGGTGTGCAAGGCTGCGACTTGGTCGTCGGTGCACACCTTTTCCAAATTCTATAAGGTGGATGTTCTGGCATCAGCTAATGCCTCCTTTGGCCGCAAAGTTCTCAGTGCGGCAGTGCCATAAGGGACCCTTGGTTTTTTTTATGGGTCCCTGGCTGTTGGGGTTGTTTATCCCCTGGGTTATTTGCTTTCCTGGGCTGTTGCTCATGTTGATACTGGTTTTCTGTTGCCCAGAAGGTTCTCTTACTGTGCGTGTAAGGTTCCTTTCTCTGATGTGGGTACTGCGTTGCCTTTTTTTACGGTTGCATCTCCCACCCCTCATGTCTACACTGCTTTGGGACATCCCAATAATGATGACTTAGATGAGGCGGCGACTGTCGGAGGACGTAAGAGAAAACTGAATTTTTGTAAAATCTTACCTGTAAAATTCCTTTCTCTGAGTCCTCCGACAGTCGCCGCCCCACCCCTCTTTTGGGGTTTTCTTGTACACTTACTGCTATTCTACCAAACTGAGTTGGGAGTGTTCACTGCAGGGGGGTATTGACCAGTGGGACAGCCCCCATGGGTGTGTCTATGCAAATGCTTTTGTTCTTTTGACTAAGTCTTATGCCTAGCTACTCCTGCGGAGCGGAAGTCAATACACAATAGTGATGACTTAGAGGAGGCAGTGACTGTCGGAGGACTCAGAGAAAGGAATTTTACAGGTAAGATTTTACAAAAATTCCGTTATTTGTTTTAAAGGTAAGCCTTCACAACTATAATTAAAGATCAAATATTCAGATTCCTGCATAAGGTTTATAGACTTGTTCTCTTTAAAAAAAATTCTCATTGTAGCAGTTCATTCATGCATGAGGATAATTAATTCCAGAAACATGCTTGTAATCCAAAGCACTCTTATAGCAAAGCAAATTTCCCTATAAAAAAATAATAGAAACTCAGATGATTCGTTCCACAACCATTTATTCATAGGTCCAGTTCATAGGTTATATAAAAAGATTATAGCAATGTGATAGGTTGTGTAAGCATAAAATGTCCATCCACAAATGGCGCCTCCACAAGGGGATTAGAAGCAAAATCCAGCAGGAGCTACAGAGTATAAAAGAGAAGAGAAATGCCTCTAAGTGTAGCAATATGGTTATATTTAAAGAAAACTGCAGTCTGCTCACATAATTTGTAATAAAAACATCTTTGCTATTCTGAAGCTTCCCTCCAACCAATTTGCATATTATTTTTTATGTGCTGTAATTCTGTACCTACCAATTATGCTACAGAAATCTCCCTCCACTAAGTCTGGCTGCAGCCATTTTAACTGTGGGCAGCTGAAGCTGCTGACTGTTCACTTCCTGGATTTACACACACACACACACACACACACACACACACACACACACACACACACACACACACACACACACACACACACACACACAGATAGACACACTCACACCACTGCTTGCCTGCACATTTCTCCTCTCTTCATGAATACTCATGGATCTCTGCAGTCTCCTGTTATCTCCGCCCTCATCCAGCTCCCTCCAGCTCTGCAGCTCTCCTTGGCTCTTGTATGACTAATCCCTCCCTCCCTTGCTGGCAAACTCTCATGAGAGTTAGAGAAGGAGCTGTGCATGATGTCATTAGCCTAGGGCTAGGCTAATGACCTGACAAGAAAGAGGAAGTGGACTGCATAAGGTATTTACTGGCAGAAAAAAAAAATGTTTTACTATCCAAAGTTAAAACAACAAGGGCAGGAGATGTAGCGCCGGTTCACACTACCGCGACGCTACTTCGGGTGGCGACCTCCGAGGTCGCGGTGCGAGCAGCGCGCCGCGACCTCGGAGCGGCCGCCACGGACTTCATAACATTGAAGTCTATGGGGGTCGCCTCCTGGTCGCCCCAAAGAAGCTCCGGACCCTTTTTCTAGGTCGGAGCGACTTGTGTCGCTCCTATTAGAACGGGTCCGCAGCTTCCCTATGGGAGGCGACCTGCGGCGACCTGTGAGGCGACCAGGTCGCCTGTGAGGCGACCAGGTCGCCTCACAGGTCGCCCTAGTGTGAACCGAGGCTTAATAAATGGGAAGATGAAAAAATGACTGAAGAGCTGTTTTAATGAAGGTTCAACATTTAGCAACTTTTATCATCAACCATGTGAGTTGGATAAATGTACCTTAATTAAATGTAACCATATTGGTACACTTAGAGGCGCCTCTCTTCTGTTTCATACTCAGTTGTGACATGATGCTACTTCTATATCAAGACATTTCTTTTTTATCAAGTCAAAATTTATAAAAAAAATGTCTTATCTTGAAAAACACTCTCAAACCAAATTACTCTCAATCCAAGGTTTTACTGTATATGAATATATGTTAAATGCTCCATATATGCCAAGTGACTTAGCACTCATATCTTATCATATAAGCCAAGAATTTATCTTTTTTATCTTTATCTTTTTTTTAATGTATGTTATTGTCACAGACCTAACAACACATTTCTCTAAAAATAAGTTTTATATATACATTTTACTTTCTAAAAGCACATCACTGTTCACCAAATACTGGTCTTTTTACATGATGCTTAGGGGTTATTTACTAAAAGAAGAATATTTCACATACACAGAAGAACCTGTGTTCACTTTGGAGTCCTGCACAAAGAATTTGAAAAAAAGAAAAATAGGAATTTTCATTGGATGATTAAAGTTAATACAGCTTCACTGTGTTAAATGGAAAATGCTCTCTTTTAACAAATTCAATTAATATTAGTTGCACTTGTATAAGGTGCACCCATGTGTGTGTCTTTGAATGTCATTGTTACCTTCATCCCTCTGTCTTTATTCCATATGTCTACTCATGCACAATACATTACATACAATATACAGTATATGAGTGCGTAGCTGTACAAGTCCTGCATAGTTGAACAAGAGTGACATCTACTGGCAAAGCAAAGAAAGACAATCAAAAAATGTAATTCGTTTCTCTGAACTTTATTATTCAATCAGATATTAGCTGGTGTTTCTGCAAGTTTTAAAATCATTTCTGTTGCATAGATGAGAAGTACATGTATAACAAATTGTGAAAAGTAAATGCAGTGCAAAAACTGCAAAATACACCGAAAAAATTAATGGGATAGCAGACAGGACTTATTTCTATACTTTAATAACTTATACTAAAATAAAGAGACTGAACACCAATCTGGAATTATAAAGGCCACGGCCGTTTTAATACTTGTATCAATAAATTAACATAAGCAAAAATAAACTTTGACCCGATCACTAAGATCCAGGTTACCAAAAGTTATAATACAACCAACCAAATTATCCAAACATACTCATCACATTAAGTGGTAAATAAACCAAAAACTTGTCCCTCTTTGCACCACGCAAAGATGACCTAACAAGTATAAACTGGCCGCGACAGCCAAGGGGAGGGGGGGAGGGGAACAGAACTGTCAAATTCTCCTCTGGCCTTTTTTGTTTCGGGATGCGGTCTTAACCATTAACTCACACCATTAACTATTTCACCAACCAATCCCTTTCGCCATGTTAAATGCTTGCCCTCTTCCTTATTCCAGCACTCTTCACTGTGCAGCCCTGTGCGGTTCCAAGCAGCCTTTCAAACAAAAATGTCCCTATCACCTCCTCTTCTAAGTGCAGCTCAATTCATTCTTAAAGGCGGGAAGAAAAACAAGCACAAACCAGTTTCTTTACATTATGCCAGATTAGGGAGGCATAACATCCTGGCAAAAGTTTTAGGAAGAAAGAAAGGATGGAAACCACGTCTGGAATCTTTGAATAGTCTCTTATACAATAATACTCAGAATAAACAGCAAAATAAAAATGACTAGATACAGCAGTCTGATTTTAATATCCCAAATAATTACTCTGGATTGTTTGATCAATTTATTGGTGTAAGCCTGCCTACTTTGCTGAGCTTAAAGGTGGTGTTTTAATAAAAAAAATGCTCTGTGAGTTTTTTTCAAAAAGCCTTTAGTAGTTATTAAAGACTCTCCAATGCGACCTAATCCTGTAGATACAAAATACTTTGGTGTTTAAAATAGATGTAAACTCTATGTGCATCATAAACAATTGTGATAAGATTTTTAATACAATTCACCTTTTTTCATGCTTTGTTGCAGCTATTCTCCCGCAGATTATTTGCAGCCACTTCCTTCCTACATGCATGCGCCAGGCATTACTTTAAAAAAACCTGCGGATTTAAATAGGAATCTATTTTGAAATTACCTAATCTTTCTAAAGCTTTTGATGAATTTTTAATAATTTGGTTTACATATCCTTTAAGCAAAACCGTTCACAAGAGTTTAATTACTAAGCTTAGGGATTTATAATGAGAAAGTTAGAGAGATGACGAAACGCAATGTTTTTGTATCTAATGAGGTGAATCGAGTTAAAGGGTATATAGTCGAATACGGCTCACTATTATGAATGAATTGAGCTGCACTTAGAAGAGGAGGTGATAGGGACATTTTTGTTGGAAAGGCTGCTTGGAACCACACAGGGCTGCACAGTGAAGAGTGCTGGAATAAGGAAGAGGGCAAGCATTTAACATGGCGAAAGGGATTGGTTGGTGAAATAGTTAATGGTGTCAGTTAATGGTTAAGACCGTAACCCGAAACAAAAAAGGCCAGAGGAGAACCCCCAATAGGACTGTTAAGGTCTTAGACAATTATTTGCTGCTAAAGTAGCAGTAAAAAAAAAAGTAGTAATAGTTTTATATAAAGAATAAAATTTTTATTACAAAGATAATGAAAGAACAAAGAACAAATATATAGAACATGTAAAGACAAAAACATAGGGTGGCTAACCCAAAAATGACCACATCATGGAAATAGGGTACATAATAGCAAAACAGACAAATGCCGTAGGGATAGATATACCCGACGCGTTTCTGGAGTTTATCCGTCTTCAGGGGTGTTGTACATTATTGTGTGGAGTATATAGTACCTATGGTGATGTTTAGGTCAATTATACATAGCCCAAAATTAAAAACATATGTACACAGGTCCGGTCTCTGGAAGGTTTTGGAGGTGGTACATCATGATCCCAAAAGCAGCAAGGGGCGAAGCATACACAAGAGGTCAACAAGACCACAAAGGGAAGGCAGGCAAGACCCCAGGCCAGAGATTTTAATGGGTGCTAAACTCTATTGAATAGCACAGCAGCCAAGGCCAAAGGGGGAATCCACAGAAAAAAGGAAACAAACAAAGAAACACCAGGGATGTCAAATCATTTGGAAGATGCAGGGCGAACCATGCCCGGAAGTGTGTGGATTTAACATGGCAGACTGCAATCAGGGCGGTTGGAGAATGGTAAAGGTTGGTGGTGGTTGGGGAATTATTTAGAGGACAAGTTCAGTAGAAGTGTACGTAGAAGTAAAATTCCTCATCAATTATTCATCAATAGTTATTGTATTTTCTTTGCCTAATAGAGAGAAGTATGGGAATCAGGGTTATTGCACATTTATACTTACCTATGTAGATGAAGCATCAGTCTGATGCTGCATCTGTACCCTGCCACCTCTACATGGAGAACAAATTGATTGAACACCGCCGATCGCTCAGTTCTCAGCAGCTCTCTGCTCTGCCCCCTCCTCACTCACTGGAGCGCTGGACTGTGGAAGGGGCGGGAGCAGCCGGCTCAGGCTCTCAGCGGCTTGCTGAGAGGCTGAGCCAGGTGCCAGTCCAGGCATGTGGGAGGATTCCGACTCTGTGGTTGCGGTCATGCCTGAGCCTGGACCTGCTCTGTGACATCAGCAGACAGTGGACTTCAGCCTGCTGTGTGCTGAAAATGGGCCACGGGAGTGAAAAACAAGCTGCACTCCTGTGATCCACAGGAGAAGTACAGCCAAACAAGCTTTGGCTGTACTTCTCCTTTAATCATGCCAAGTAATTTTGTTTTATAAGTGTTTAACATGTTTGTATTTTTTACCAATTTATCCCATCCTATATATAGTATAAAACTAAGTGCCACTTTTACATGGGGAATTCTACATCCAGATGTAAAAGATTAAACCCTCAGCATCCCTGTTGGTCTTCCTTCACATCCTACCAACAAGCAGCCCTCATTTTCCAGTATCTATGTCTGCAGGGATATGTCCCATCCAATACACACAGTTGTCCTTACTATTATCAAATCCTGTCTTTTGTATTGTATTAAAGTAGAACAAATTTTCATTTTGGATATTTAGAGAGGGTTATAACCCCTGTCAATTTTTATTTTTTTAGTTTGCCACCTATGTCCCACTGGCGTGATTTATCTTCACTTTCTGTCCTAAAACCAAAACAGGACATAAAAGGAAATCTTGGCAAATTAAGAGAATCTCTGGTTGTCATCAGGGTCCCCAGGGCTAATGTTCCCGTTGGAACATTTTCTCTCCTTTCCATTTCCTCTTCCTCTATTACTGTTCGGGGGGCAATCTAAAATGTGGGGTTTTCTTTTACTTTCAGCGATAATGCTAAACAGGACAAATAGTGAGGGGGGGGGGTCTCCCTAATGGTTGCCAATTAGCAATAATAAATTAACAGGTGTTCTAGTATTTCTCCTCTTTATTCAAAACTAAAAAAAAGTTTAACTTTATTTTGCTTTTACTTTAAAAGAAACAAGCATTGGAGGCTTCTTGCATCCATTCAGTTTAACAACTCATTAGGGGCAATTACAAAAAACAACTTTTCTGGTGATATTGGCTTATTAGAAAGTCCTGCACCTAACTATTAATATTAAGTGCAAATTTGGTTCATTGATTGCTAGAATGCAGGCTACATCATTGGTTGCCCCAGGGCTAATGTTCCCGTTGGAACATTTTCTCTCCTTTCCATTTCCTCTTCCTCTATTACTGTTCGGGGGGCAATCTAAAATGTGGGATTTTCTTTTATTTCAGCGATAATGCTAAACAGGACAAATAGTGAGGGGGGGGGGGGTGCAAATTTGGTTCATTGATTGCTAGAATGCAGGCTACATCATTGGTTGCTAAAACGCAGACAGCTTCATTGGATGCTAGGATGCAGGCTGCTAGAATCCTAGCAACCAATAACATGGGGTTGAACTTGGACGTGCTTGGGCATGCTAAAGGATTTGTTCCCCAATAGTGGAAACAAACCAGATCCATAGTGGCAACCTAGGATAGCCTCACTAGTGGTCTGTTCGACTAGTTGATTTCTTCTTGCAACCCTTGGTATCCTTGTTGCCAACATATGTTAAGGACTCTAGCAACATAATTGACATTTTGATCCATTACAAATAGGAAGAAAATTACTGTTGGGTCTTGCTTGATGTATCTTCCCAGTATACCTCTATACCCCACTCAGAAGACAACGAAAACCAAAAGAAGGGCTCACTGAACTAGTGCAATTCCATTGTAGGCAATGATACACGTTTCGAGGTAGAACTCAATTCCTCAGAGCCCCATGGCTCTGAGGAAGAGAGTTTTCTCTCGAAATGCATCAGCCAAGCAATCACAGACGCCTTCTGGTCTCCTTGCACTATTGTAGCCTTCCAACGGTCCCAGAGGCGATTTGTCTTCCTTATAGTTACATAGTTAGTGAGGTCAAAAAAAGACATCCATCCATCCAGTTCAACCTATGATGTGCGTGTGTGTTTGCTGTTAACCGTACATTGTATACCCCTGTATGTTGTGGTCTTTAAGGTGCCCATCTAATAGTTTTTTTGAAACTATCGATGCTCCCTGCTGATACAACTGCTTGTGGAAGAGAATTCCACATCCTTACTGCTCTTACAGTGAGGAACCCCTTACATATTTTAAGGTTAAACCGCCTTTCCTCTAGTTTTAGTGAGTGGCCACGTGTCTTATTGTATTCCCTTTCTCTGAATAGTTTGTTCCTTATAGTTACATAGTTCATTCATTTTTGCTTTGATATGTGCGTATACATCATACGTTTGTGAGTATTATGTGTGTTATTTTTTAACCTTTAATAAATGTTTATAATGGAATTGCACTAGGTTGGTGCGCCCTTCTCTTGTTTTCTAGTATATTTGGATACCCATGGTCCCGATAGGGCAGCAAGACCTCAGGACTTGATATTAATAGCCAGACACACAGGGCTGCCATCAGGGGGGTACAGCCCATACACATGTAGGGGGCCCAGGCTTCTCGAGGGGCCCCAAACACGGTAGGGTTGCCACCTGTCCTTGGAATACCATTCAATTGCAAGCTCCGCCATTCTCCGCAGACTGGCACTATGTGGGGGGTCCTGCCCCTCACTAGCCCTCACAAACAGCTGTAGGCCCAACCCTCCCCTGATCTCCAGCTGTTCACTCCTGGACAGGAGAAGCGGCATTTACTAGAACCGTTCACCTTTATGTTCCTGGGATTGAGGAGATGGGACTTGAGGAGGAGGACATGGGATGCAAGAGGACATGGGACTGGAGGAGGAGGACATGGGATGCAGGAGGACATGGAACTGGAGGAGGACATGGGATGCAGGAGGACATGGGATGCAGGAGGACATGGGACTGGAGGAGGACATGGGATGCAGGAGGACATGGAACTGGAGGAGGACATGGGATGCAGGAGGACATGGGATGCAGGAGGACATGGGACTGGAGGATGATGACATGGTAGGCGGGCCCTGGGGAATGTTGGTTGTCAGGCCCGGGGGGGGGGGGGGGCCAGGCCGGGAGGGGGGGGGGGCCCAGGCCTAAAACTGTGTGAGGGGCCTCAAAATTTCTGATGGCTGCCCTGCAGACACACTCCCTTCCTTTGAACATTTCACCAAGCAGATGGGTACTTCTATGAGAGCTAGCTTTGCCCTCAGCTTTGCCAGTCTATTCATGGGATATTGGGAGGACCTGGATGGTGAACGTATCTGTCTTTTTTCAGCGAATCTTGTCAGATCGGATGCCAGATGGGTGTCAGTGGACACGTCTGTAACACCTGCCTCCCCTTAGAGCAGAATGGGTGGCCTGATCAGGTCCACCTGAAAAACAGACAGGCAGACTTGATCGGTCTGATTGAGTGAAAGGGGCCTAAATAGATCTCATTCAAATTGACTGAAAATGAATGACCCTTCCTTTGCATAATTGATTTGTACTCTTCTTTTACCTCTATTTTTATCTTAATCTATTTTATGTCTCTTGTTTATTATAGGTATATTATTTACACTGTTAGGATCACATTTAAAAAAATGTTTTTAATCCTATTTTGTCGGTTGCAGTTTCCTAATCCATGCACACCATGCACAGTGTAAATACATGAGTCATTTGGCACATGCATGCATGTTGTCAGATGCATTGTCATGGACTTGAAATAGTGTTTGGCAGCTTACCTGTTCCTTCATGTCTGTATTAGAGGCCGGACTTCACTTCTGGTTCCTTTTTATCATCTCTCCTTCCTGTTCAGCCCCACCCCAGGTCATCACAGGAAGTCTATATTAACAAGTGCACTGCAGGTCTGCTTTGCTGTTCAACAGTGTTTGTTCCTTGTTTCCTGTCTGCCGTGTGCTTGATCTACCTTTCTGTGTACCGACTTTGGCTTGTCTCTGACTATTCCTGTTTGCCTGTTACCCTGACCTTTGGCCTGTCCCTTGGTTATCCTTGTCTGCCTGTTACCCGACCTCGGCTTACCCATCACCATTCCGTGTGTCCTGAGTGGCTGCTTCCCTTCTCTCCCTATGGAGCGTGACCCGGGGGACCCCAGGGGCCGCGACCTGGGCCCAGCTGCAGCCAAATCCATCCTCATCACTAGAGGCTCTGGTGAACACCTGTTGAGTCTTAGACTCCGCGCTCTGGGGAATCTTGGGCTCACGTTCCAGTCCATCCGCAGCAGTCAGCTATCGGGTTCACTACCTTGCGCTGCACCCCTGCCTCCAACAGGGTGCAGTTGTCACCTGGCCACAGGTGACCTGACATGCATATATAGACACATGGACATTTTCTTTTACATCTTTGTTATTGACAACATGTATTTTCCTCCCTCTTTGCTTTTATTTCTTTCTTTATCATTTTATTACATGTATTATTTCTTATATAATAATCATTAATTGTTTATGATTATTCATCAATCATCATTTATCATGTATTATCATTTTGCATCTATTAATAGTCTCATTAGGTTTTAAGTGGATAATAATTTATATGGCAACTGTGTAGGGTACCAAATCCGGGTATTATTTTATTTAGCCCATTTCTCTATTTTAGTGCAGTTATTGCTTTCATAACATGATGTAACACATTTTTTTATTAACTTATCATTTTCATTACATTGTTTAAAGTGATATTAAAGGCTTGACTTTTTAAAAAAATATATATACGAACATGTTATACTTACCTGCTCTGTGCAGTAGTTTTGCACAGAACAGCTCCGATCTTCCTCTGCTTGGGGGCCCCCGCTGGCACTCCTGGTTCCTCCCCTCCCGCACCTAAGCAGGCTTGCTCCCAAGTCACTGTTCTGTGTGTCCATTCACACACAGAGACACAGCTAAACCCCACCCCCTCTCTCTCTTCATTGGCTCACAGGCTGTGGCTTGACAGCAGTGGGAGTCTATGGCGTTCGCTGCTGTCTCAGCCAGTGAGGAGGGAGAGTCCCCGGAGTGCCGAGACTTTCGTGCTCATTGCTGGATGGAGATGGGGCTCAGGTAAGTGTTAGAGGGGCTGGGGGTGCTGCTGTACACAGAAGGATTTTTATCTTAATGCATAGAATGCATAAGGGTGAAAAATCTTCTGCCTTTAGAACCACTATAAATATATGATCTGGCTCTGTTCAGGGACACAGATCCTATTCGGATTTATTCTATTTGCTCATTAGCTTTTTTTCTGTCGTACTGATTTGCATTTATTCTTACCACTGCCAGGTGCTGCTCATCAGTATGCCTGCTCTTGGGCTATCCCTGCCAGTGTTATAAGGACATCCCAGCAACGAGTCTCTTTCCCAGCATTGGACCAGTGCAAGGTCAATCAAACAGGTAGGAGCCGATCTGATAAAGGCTGGCTAGCCACTCCCTGAGTTTTGTATACCTTCCTGCTCTGGAGGAATTACTGCTCTGCTTGCTTCAGCTTGATGCCAAGAGGCTGGTTAGGACAGTTGGTTACACATCCCAGCCACACTGTCAATGCTCAGAAGTCTTGCCCACTTGTGGCTGCAATCATTTTAAATTTTACAATAAAGTTTTCTGTTATTACTTACTGCACTTAGAGCAGGGGTGTCAAACTCATTTTTATCATGATTCGCATTAGCATTATTGGGCCGTTGTATCTGTAAGACTTTATACATTTAAATAGGGCTTTTTTTCTAAGAAAATAGGTGCAGGAACTCAACCACACCCCAACCCACCAAACCGCATCTAATAGTGGGCGTGAATAAACTGCACTAGCACCTCTGGGGAGTATAGGCTGCTCTGCCTTTGTCTCTCACTTGCAGGGCAATCAATGGTTGGCATCTGGGCACGCTGGCACAGATGGGCATCACAGTGCCGCTTAACACAAGATGCCCCATCCCACACTGCACCTGCATCTTCGTTGTCCCATCGTGACTGCAGGGCAGGCAGGGATCTGTGGGAGCGGGGTGCAAGGGCCACATGAAATGGCTTAGAGGGCCAGATTTGGCCCGCAGGCCTTGTGTTTGACACATGTGACTTAGAGGCTCCCTTTGCACCTTTGCATCTTTCTGTTTGTTTTATCCTGTTCCACATCAGGCCTGCCTTCCTTTTCACTGACATTGGATGGCAGTGAGCAGATTCTATAGCTGCTATTGGTCTGTCAAATGGCTATGGATTTCACTTACAGTTATCTTCTGTCAATCATACGAGAGTTCCCCATCAGGCTCTGCCCACCGCAAAACTAAACTTCACGGCTGATGCAACTGCCTATGAACAGGCACACTGGCTGAGCAGGGAGCTCTGTAACACTGAGCCTCAGTGCCAGCTATTTTCTGTGACTAATTCAGGGAGCTCTATAATACTGAGCCTCAGTGGCAGCTATCTTCTGTGACAAATGAAATGTACCTGTTCCCATCAGGAACATAATACTATTACAAGCACAAATAATTGCAGTGTTGAGACATGACTGCATTCCAAAGAGTGTCTACGACATTCATTATAAATACCACAGACCCATTTCCAAATTTGCTTGTCTTTCAGTGTTCAATCCTTCTTTTCTGTAACAGTAAGGCTGTAGGCAGCTGCAGTTTGTCCTCCATCCTGTAGGGAGTGCTATGTAACTGTGCTGCTGTACAGATGGAGTGAAGGTTGGAGAATCATTGTTCCTTTGCAGACTATGTAGCTGTCACCAGGAGAACAGCAATCTGATAAGACACTGCAAAACTGAGAGACCTTTGATGGCTATCTTTAGTATGGGCAGTGTGTATTAATAAATATTAGTGCCCTACTGGATTTGGAACATTTGCGAGTGGATAGTGTAGGAAAAAGATCCATGCCTGTCAGGGACAGATAGTCTTAGGGAAACGTTCCTGTGTGAGTAGAGAGAGATTGGGGATAACACTGTATGCTTTACTACTTTCCAGCCTCTGGAACTAGTCAAAGGACTTGTACAGCTTCCTCAAGTGCTGCTTGTGTCAAGCTCCCAGTTAGCCACCCCTCCTGCAGATTTCATCCTGGTAATGTAGGCCATGTTTGTGTAAAACCTTTTGGTACTGGAGATATACTGTTGTTCATCAGTGTTACTGCACCTGTTTGTCAGGGTGCCAAGAAACCAGACCACACAGGGATGCAGGTAAAATAAAGCAGTTTATCGGAGCAAACAACAATAAACGCACAGCATGAGTGAGGAAGTAAGAGCAGGAACAAGCCGAGGTCGAGTCCAGAAGGGGGTAGTCATCCAAGCCGGGGTCGAGTCCAGAAGCGGGTAGTCTACTGATTGGTCACCTGCCGATGCGGGGTCGCCTGCCAATGTGGGGTCGAGAGCTAGGAGAGTCATCAGCCAAGCCAAGAGAACAGAAGACTGCTAGCAGAGATGCACCTTGGAGCACAAACGCAAGGGCAAGGACTGCAACCCAGTAGGTGATAGATATAGTCGAGTGTACAGCATCATCACTGTGCGACATCCAGGCAGCAGGTAAGTGATGATGCAAACAGAATTTAAAAGAGGCAGCAGTCTGCACATGTCCAAGATGGCTGCCAACAGGAGGGTAAGGTAAGACCTTGACACTGTTTCTTCAAACATTACTGTGCCAGTTGGAACTAGCATTACTGTGTCTGTTACCCTTAGTACTGCTGCACCCATTACTCAAGTATCACTGAGTTTGTTGATACACGTGTAGCGCTACTCCATCAGGAGCCACTAGAAAGATGCCCAGGGTTCTTTTTCCAGTAGTTGCCCCACAGCCAGGCACACAGTCACAGTCACTCCTTGGCTCAATAAACAGTTCAGGGGTTTTCTTCTTGTGGCGTTTTATTTTTGGGTAACTTTGCTTGGGTTAGGTAATTGAATGGGATACTCTAAAACTATGTACAAATAGGAGGAAACTTATCTTCTATATGTAGCAGGTTTTACAGACTTTGAGCCTGATGTGGGTCTGCCATTGTTACTGGTTACCTTTCCAGCCCATGTGAGCTGCGACCCTGGGTGTGAGCACTGAGACAATGACAATTCCGGCATCTTAATTTGGTTGTTTTATTGTATTTTAGGGGATGGGCGAAGGGAATGAGTGGGATACTCCTCTGGCTCAACTAGGTACACTTTTGGGACTCTTTAGCAAAATGTGCTTGTTAGCGCTGTTTTGATGCCAGCTGACACTAGCCAATGCTTCCTGACGCTTGAAAGTAATGTAACACTGAAAACTGTGCAGGAACCTCAACCTTAGTCTAGAAGATCCAGGACTGTAGAATATTGAACTTCTGACACTGCTTTGCTCAAAGTCACTGACTAGCTCCCTCCGGCCCTGTGCTGGCTTGAGGTAGCTCTTTGTGAATTCCTGTGCTGCTGCAACTCTCAACTAGTATAATCCACACTGTATACTGACTCTTCAGGGCCCAAACTGCAAGCACCCCCTTTAACACTTCAGGGTCCTCTGACTAGGTACCATCTCTAACTTCAGGGTCCTCTGACTAGGTACCACCTCTAACTTCAGGGTCCTCTGACTAGGTACCACCTCTAACTTCAGGGTCCTCTGACCAGGCACCCTCTTGACAGCTAGCTGACACTTGGATCCTAGAACCTTCTCCATAGTGGTCCCCTCTAACACTAGGCAGACCCCAGGGGCAATCCGCAGTACTCACAACCTGTGTAGGCTTTCCTGGGACTGGACTCCTCTCTATCTCCGCTGGTTCTCGGCACACCGGATCCCCTTCAGCTGAACTCAGCTCCCTCTGGATTCTCAGGCAGCTCCCAGAGACATCCGCTTCCTCTGACAGGAGAAGAGACAGCCGTACTCTCCCTCCTGGGACTCTGCTTCCCGCCAAAGACCACGAGTCATGCACTCCCCTCAAACTTATACCCACTCCCAGAATCCTCTGAATCTGCCTTCTGGGGTAGCTACAAGCCTGAATGTGTCTCTGATTGGGTTTCCTCCACTGCTCTATGAGAAGCCTCTCACAGAGCCAGTGGGGAGACTCCCCTCTCAGCAGACACACCTTGAAGCCATGACAACCTACCTGACAAAAAGAAATCATGGCTCTGCTGTTAGGCAGACAAAGCCCACAATATTTTACCTAGCACCTACCTGTAGGGTGCTACATATAGAATTTTGAGCCTGTGGCAAACTTGAGGATAGTAATCTTCCACTGGTGATCAGTCCAAGCAAAGTACTTTTACTGGGAATTTCATAGACTAAGCTATTCAGGATACCGGGCACTATGTCCCCTTTACACACACAGCTGACTCTAACACACAAGGGATGGCCTCAGCCCACAGTCTCTTTCTCTCCGCTCTGTACTTAAAATTGTCCTTGGAAAATGTGTTGTGTCCTTCCAAAATCCACACAACACTTTCTCCCTGTTATACCAGACTAGATCCTCAGATGACTGTCTCTCAGTCAGCTTTCTGTAACTTCCAGCAAAGCAGGCTTCCAGGAGCCCCCGTAAGGCATCGACAGGGTGGCCTAAGGAGCCAAGTAGCCCCCTTAGGCTGTGATCTTCTTCTAAGGAAAACGACTTTGCTGCTGTCTGTCCCAGAGTATTCATAACAGGTTCTCAGCCTACCATCTGGGAGACCCTCCCAGGAATTGACCAGGGCTGTATGAATATTTAGTTGCTAATTTGACTCTTTCTGTCCACTAATTTCTAGAGCTTTCTGGACTAATTGAGGGGAAACAATCAATCCTGTAACTACTGGAACCTAAAACAGACCAAAACAGTCAACAAAGCTACACTGGTTACAGTTACTAAATTTGCCTAACAACAAACTGCAGTTCCACTGGGTACAGTGAGACAGAACTAAATTTACCTAATCTAGGAGGGCGCTACACAAGATTGTCTGTAAATGTGACTTCAAGTATTCTACCACAGTTTCTACAGACTTATGAATAGTGCTAGCAATTGCCGACTGCCTTGTTATCCCTTAGCCCTAAAATATCTTGGAACTTATAAATACAATATCTGCAAACCCTATCTGGACTCTGTGTGCCGTTTCATTAACTTGAATACTAACTTCTTGGCCCCGTCCACATGGCAGATGATCAACAGGATTCCTGGCCAGTAAAAGACATCACTAGTTGCTAAGGATTTGTCAGGTGCCTGTCCCACCATTTCCTTTGCAACCGTTGACAGGAAGGAAGCTACTATATAGAGCAGTGGTAGAAATTATGTTACTGTATATGATGAACAAAATGTCAGGGCTGTATCCGCAATGCTATGCTCTCTGGCCAGACAAACATTCGGTCCAAACCTTGCAAGAACCCCTGTCTTGGTTTTTAATGCTACCTGAGGTTCTGTTATAGAAATTTACCCTCATTTCCTGTACTGCTGACGTTTTACCCAAAATTTTTTTTTTGGGTAGATTAGGTAAAGACTAGATTCCTCATCATATTGTATCTGCATTTCTTATAGTGTCCCAGGGGCAGATTGTTTCCTTACTTCCTGTCTGGTGAATCGGTTAAAGAGACCAGGTGAGCTTCTGAAATAAAAGGTTTTGTGATAATAAACTAAACATTTTTACAGATCATATTACAGCTGCCAGATAGAACAGCTTTGTAAGAAATGACAAATAAAAGTACATTTTTGATTTCTTTAGGCTTGTCTTCTACATGGCCCTTGGAGTTCATTTTTTTACTCAATTAGAGCAGAAAGAGGACTACAGATGACATAAGTCTAATTGAATACCTGATACATGGAGAATCATTAGCAAATTCTGTCCAGCCAATCTTGAATACATATTAGTGTCTTTTCTTAGAAGAATTTCAAGGATGGTCTGAAGCACGTCCCTCCTGGCCTTGGATGGAGCTATCAAAGCTCAATTTTATTTCCTTTTGTACTTATACTTTCAACCTCTACTTTCTTCAGTAAAAGCAAAAAACATGAGCAAATGCACAATAAAGTAATTTCATACAAGAATCATTTACTAAGGGGCGACCAATGGGCTATGGTAATGATAAGATCCAGGACTGTCATAATAAAGTATGGTAGTTACATTCATCAAATATGATTAAGATGAAAATACAGGATCAAGGGAAACTCTTTAGGAGCTGTTCTCTTATATTGATATGCTAGTAGTTTTAAAACAGGTAAATCAGTATTAGAGTCGGTTCACACTAAGGCGACACGACTCCTTACTACTTCGGGGGCGACTTGTGCATTACCATGCACCACGACTTCGGAGCGACTTGCAGGGACTTCACATAATGGAAGTCTATGCAAGTCGCTCCGAGGTCGCCCCGAAGTAGTACAGGACCCTTTTTCTAAGTCGGAGCGACTTGTGTCGCTCCTATTAGAACGGGTCCTGTAGTGGTCAATGGACCGCGAGGGAGCGCGACTTGTCAGGCTGACAGGTTGCCTGACAAGTCGCGCTAGTGTGGACCGGCTCTTAAAGTGATTGTAAAGTCTCGGTTTTTTATATAACAATAACAAACATGTTATACTTACCTGCTCTGTGCAGTGGTTTTGCAGAGGGCAGCCTGGATCCTCTTCATCTCAGTTCCCTTTTTAGCTCTCCTGGCTCCTCCCTCCTGCCGAGTGCCCCCACAGCAAGCAGCTTGCTATGAGGGCACCCAAGCCGAGCTGCAGCTCTGTGTATCCATTAAAACATGAAGCTGCCATTCGGCCCCGCACCCTCTCTCTCCTGATTGGCTAACTGACTTTGATTGACAGCAACGGGAGCCAATGGTGCCGCTGCTGTGTCTCAGCCAATCAGAAGAGAAAGTCCTTGACTGCTCTTTCATGGACATCGTTGAATAGAGAGAGGGCTCAGGTAGGTATTATTGGGGCTGAGGGGGGCTGCTATACACAGAAGGCTTTTTATCTTATGTATAGAATGCATTAAAATAAAAAAAAAACCACAGAGACATGCGATCCTTTATAGCAGGATCGCATGTCTCTGTGGTTACTTCACTAGCCACGCCCCTTGACAATTAGAATCACACAGCAGGGGTCACACTTAACCCCTTTATCACCAATAAAGTTAACCCCTTCCTTGTCAGTGTAATTTTGACAGTAACAGTGCATATTTATAGCACTGATTACTGTAGTAATGTCACTGGTACTCCCAAAAGTGTCAAAAATGTCAGTTCAGGGGTCCGATCTGTCCGCCGCAATGTCGCAGTCCCGCAAAAATTTTCAGATCGCCGCCATTACTAGTAAAAAAAAAAACAATAAAAATTACATAAATCTTTCCCGTACTTAGTAAACGCAATAACTTTTGCGCAAACCAATCAAAATACGCTTATTGCGATTTTTTTTACCAAAAAATATGCAGCAGAAAACAAAATGGCCTAAAATGTTAATTTCGTTTGGGTACAGCGTCGCACGTCCGCGCAATTGTCCGTTAAAGTCACGCAGTGCCGAATCGCAAAATAGGGCCTGGTCTTTGAGCAGCCAAATCTTCTGGGGCTAAAGTGGTTAAAGGGGAAGTCCAGCCTAAAACTAAAATCTCTAAATCTACTTGCAGGCACAATCTAAGACTAATCTATCTAACCCTGTAAAGCAAAACTCACTACACATTTCTTTTCTGAAGCCGATCCTATCCCACACTGAGCTGTCAGCAGCGGCTTCTCTGTGGAGGCGTGTGCAGAAGAGGTACCGACAACGAAAGCCCCATTGTAAGTTTATGGGTGGAGACTGGACCAGAGTGGCTTCAGAAAGGGTACAGTATCTCACAAAAGTGAGTACACCCCTCACATTTTTGTAAATATTTTATTATATCTATTCATGTGACAACATTGAATAAATGACACTTTAGCTACAATGTAAAGTAGTGAGTGTACACCTTGTATAACAGTTTAAATTTGCTGTCCCCTTAAAATAACTCAACACGCAGCCAATAATGTCTAAACTGCTGGCAACAGAATTGAGTACAAGTGAAAATGTACAAATTGGGCCCAAAGTGTCAATATTTTGTGTGGCCACCATTATTTTCCAGCACTGCCTTAACTTTATTGGGCATGGAGTTCACCAGAGCTTCACAGCTTGTCCCCTGCCCTCTATACTATCCAGGGATGAGTTGGAGACACTGGAAGAAAGGGAGCATCTGTGTATACAGGATCAAACAGCCTTTTTACACAATGCAAAGGATTAGCCCCTTGGGTTCCACAGTGAGTATAACAAGCATGCTTTACTGCATATACAGACTGATTTCTACTGTTGCAGGTTTAGTAAACACTTTAGGAAATATTGAAATATGTAATCTTGAACTTTAACTGCAGGCAAATATAAATAAATCTAGCTAATCCTGTAATTCTTTTGGTCCAAGCCATCTGACTAGTGTGAGTGCTGTAGGGGCTCCTGTATTAAGCAAAGCTCTATGAAAAACACACCTATATTTGCTGAATTATGCATCTCAAATTTCTGCTTTTATTATTGTAGGTGATAGTGCTTCTGGACAGACTGGCAGGCAAGTATCGGGCTTATGTTTCCACTTATTTAATGTAATTCTTATTTGTGCTTTTGCTATGAATTGACAATTAAAATAAATCCCCTTTCCCATTTTCTAATCACATTTGGTCTTATGTGAGAAGTAATAAATGCTTATTTTATCTTTTTTATTGCCTCAATGTCTCTATTACTAATCACTTTACTGAGCAGGCAATAAAAATTCAATAATTACAAAGTTGATTTTACACATTTTTTGCAACGCTTCAGTGTTATCATTTAGAGAGGAAATCCAAACTAATGAAAAATCAGAACATTATTTTAATATGAAAAGCTGTTGAAATAAGTAAATATAACCTATTCATACTTTTATCTACTTCTTTACCATTTTATGCAGCTATAAGTAAACAGTTCTAGTTCTGACATCCTGAAAAAATGTTTTGTACCTACCCCCTCCAACTCATGCTAATTGAAAGCACAGTTTATACAGTCTGGCATAGCGAAAGCTCTTATTGCATCATACCAGGAGGAATAGCTGAATTGTTTAAAGCTGCCAGTCACTACGTAAGGTAGAATGCACTTGTGAGTAGTTGGTGTCTAAAAGGACTATGCCAGTGTAGTTTAAGGATTTGCTGTTCCTATTGCAATCCTTATTTTTGAAAATAAAATGAATTGGGGCAGTGGTGGCTGGTGCTAAAACTTTTTGGGTGGTGCAAACAAACCAAAAAATTAAACTGCTAGCAATGCAGGACTGCAAACAGCCATCCATCATCAATGTCAAAGTCAACTGTCAAAGAATAAACAGGCAAAATATTTTTGGGGGAGCATACCCATGTATTTCTAAAGCTGCTGCAGCTATGAACCAAAAGACATGTATATTTAAAAAGAATAGCGCGCAAATGCAAAAGAAATTACTACCAAATCTGAAGACAATCCATAAATAAAAATGGGGGTATGCTTGAGCACGATATGGCCATATGGTGGGACCAAACCCCCATTTTTATTTATGGATTGTCTTCAGAACTGTCAAAGAATGCAACAAATGTACCATGAATCAGCGAATCTGAGCTCAATGTGAACCCACCAGCAGTAGCCTTATCATCAGTATCAGCCATACAGCAGTACTAGGCAGCCAAGCAATCATGTCAATTACTCATGTAACCACTACTGAATCTGCAAACTGGGTTGATCCAGTCCAAGCTCCCCCATCCTTCCCTCCTACTCATCTGAACGCCCCTCAAAGGGGCATTGCTACAAAGACAAAACTGAAACTTCCTTCACCTTCACCTCGCCTGCCTCCACATTGACCAGTACCTGCCAGCCAAATGACAAGTTGCCGAGCGGGAATGAGACTCACCGAGACCGGTCCAATCACATGAGACCAAAAACAAAAAAGCAACATTGATTCGCCAAAATCAAAAGTGGGAGGCTCGTGGCATAGTGCTCTGCGCCCCAAGGACAGTCCAAAACAAGGCAACCAGAGCTCAGCCTCGAATCACATGCCCTTCAAAAGTATACGGACCCAATAGACACCCATTAGTCTGGCACCCCGCACACACATATAAACGAAATACAGTTTTCATTCCTCTCATTTTTTAATAAATTACATCATGACCAACAGTGGAATAGACTAGTATGACTAAACTTCTTCACCTCATTACCACTTTGCGATATGTATTCAACAAACTTTCAACATGGCAAAGCGGACCTCCTCCCCGGAAAACCCGGGGGGGGCAGCGCCCCTGTGCCTCCCATGGACTGGCCGCCACTGATTGGGGGTACAAAACTGATATTTTGCCTAGGGCCTCCTATAGCCTCATCCATTATTGCTAGGGATGAGGTTTTGATTAGAGATGTCCCGAACTATTCCCCGGCGAACATCGCTTGTTCGCGTTCGCCGCGGCGGGCGAACATATGCGATGTTCGGTCCCCCCCCCCTATTCGTCATCATTGGGCAAACTTTGACCCTGTACCTCACAGTCAGCAGACACATTCCAGCCAATCAGCATACCCTCCCTCCCTCCCTCCCTCCCAGACCCTCCCACCACCTATAAAAAAGCAAGGACAGCATCCATCTTAGATTCATTCTGAAGCTACTGTGTTAGTTAGAGCAGGGAGAGTGCTGCTGCTGATGAATTAATAGGGAAATCGTTAGCTAGGCCAGTGTTCTGTGTCCACTCCAGTCCTCAAAGACTCATCTGCTGTAAAGACAGAGTCCTGACAGCACCCCAAAAAGCCCTTTTTAGGGCTGGTACATCAGTCTGCTTTTATTTTTTTTCTACATATATATTGCAGTTGCCTGCCAGTGTGTGAGAGGCCACAGGCCAACAGACTGTACTGTGTGCACACCACTCATATAGGGTGGCACAGCACTTTGCAGATAATAAAATCTTTCAATTTTTCCTCTGTAAAATAATTGCAGTTGCTTGCCAGTGAGTGTCAGGTCCACAGACTGTACTGTGCCCACTACCCACCACTCATATAGGGTGGCACAGCACCTTGCAGATAAAAAAGTCATTACATTTTTTCTCTGTAATATAATTGAAGTTGCCTGCCAGTGAGTGTCAGGCCCACAGACTGTACTGTGCCCACTGCCCACCACTCATATAGGGTGGCACAGTACCTTGCACGCATAGTACCACTAATCTTAAAAAAAAAAAAAAATGACAGGCAGAGGCAGGCCACCCCGCAGGGGCCGTCATGGTCGTGATGCTGTGATTTCCTTTGGCCCTAGAATAATGCCCAGTGTTCAGAGGCCATGTACCCTGAACTTGAAAAATTTTGAGGACATAGTTGACTGGCTTACACAGGACACCCAATCTTCTACAGCTTCCGCTCCGAACCTTGATGCACCATCCTCCTCCAGCTCAGATTCGGGCACCTCTCAAGTTACCACTCGCCCGTCGACCGCCACCACCAACACTAGCACCACAGCTGCTTCAATTGATCTGTCAGAGGAGTTATTTACACATCAGTTGGAAGAAATGAGTGATGTGCAACCATTATTGTCAGAGGATGTAGATAACAGAGATATGTCTCAGTCAGGCAGCATTACACACATGGACGTACGGTGTGATGATGATGATGATGTTGTACCCGCTGCTGCTTCCTTTGCTGAGTTGTCAAATACAAGTGAAGCGGTTGATGATGACGATGTGTCCGTGGATGTCACGTGGGTGCCCGCTCGAAGAGAAGAACAGGGGGAAAGTTCAGATGGGGAGACAGAGAGGAGGAGGAGACGAGTTGGAAGCAGGTGGAGGTCATCCCAAGGAGCTAGTGGCACAGTCAGACAGCATGTATCGGCACCCGGGGTCAGCCAGACAGCACGCCAATCAACGCATGCTGTTGCCACCATCAGAATGCCATCATTGCAAAGCTCAGCAGTGTGGCATTTTTTTTTGTGGGTCTGCCTCTGATAACAGCGATGCCATTTGCAACCTGTGCCAAAAGAAACTGAGTTGTGGGAAGTCCAACACCCACCTAGGTAAAACTGCTTTGCGAAGGCACATGATCTCACATCACAAACGCCTATGGGATCAACACATGATGAGTACAAGCAGCACACAAACTCAAAGCCACCATCCTCCTCCTGGTCCAGCATCTTCAGCCACATCAACCACCGCTGTCCTCCTTGCCCCCTCTCAACCACCCGCCACTCCACCTCTCACCTTCAGCAGTTCCTGCTCATCTGTCCACAGTCAGGTGTCTGTCAAGGAAATGTTTGAGCGTAAGAAGCCAATGTCACAGAGTCACCCCCTTGCCCGGCGTCTGACAGCTGGCTTGTTGGAACTCTTAGCCCGCCAGCTTTTACCATACAGGTTGGTGGAGTCTGAGGCCTTGAAAAAATTTGTAGATATTGGGACACCGCAGTGGAAGGTACCCGGCCAAAATTTTTTTTCACAAAAGGCAATCCCCAACCTGTACTCTATTGTGGAAAAGGAAGTCATGTCATGTCTGGCACACAGTGTTGGGGCAAGGGTCCATCTGACCACTGATACCTGGTCTTCAAAGCACGGTCAGGGCAGGTATATCACGTACACTGCGCATTGGGTAAACCTGCTGACGGCTGCCAAGCATGGAATGCGTGGCTCTGCAGAGAAGTTGGTGACACCGCCACGACTTGCAGGCAGGCCTGCTGCCACCTCCTCTACTCCTCCTACTCCATCCTCTTCGCTAACTTCCTCGGCTGAGTCCTCTTCTGCTGCTGCGTCTTGCTCCACATCAACTGCACCCCCCCAGCTTCCCAGGGGCTATTCCACATCCCGGATACGACAGTGTCACGCCGTCTTGGGGTTGACTTGCCTGAAAGCAGAGAGTCACACCTAATAACAGGGACAAAACAGAGATTAAACTGGTAAGAATAGTACTACTTAACACACCATTCATATAGGATGGCACAGTACTTTGCACGGCGCATGCGCAGTGCCCCAAATTGGAAGTAAGATGACCGACCAGCCATCTTTTTCCATCTCCTGGTTACTAAAATCTATTCCATACACCGGCCCCTGATAGGGGATGTAACAGGGATTAAACTTATAAGAATAGTACTACTTAACACACCACTCATATAGGATGGCACAGTACATTGGACGGCGCACACGCAGTGCCCCAAATTGGAAGTAAGAGGACCGACCAACCATCTTTTTCCATCTTCCGGTTCCTAAAATCTGTTCCATACACCGGCCCCTGATAGGGGACAAAACAGAGATTAAACTGGTAAGAACAGATTTTTTTAATTTAAAAAAAAGAGGACAGCCTCTGCAGAGCTGGGTATTTTTTGGCCACGTTACTTAACACTCATGCACAATGGCTGTAGGCTCATGCGCCCTTTTGCGGAGGTGACAAACCTGGTCAGTCAAACCAAAGGCAACATCATCGACCTCTTCCCATATGTGTTTTTTCTGGAGTGTGCCCTGCGAAGAGTGCTGAATCAGGCCGTAGATGAGCATGAAGAGGAAAAGTTGTGGTCACCATCACCACCAGAAGCAGCGTTGTCATCGTCGATTGCTGGACCTGCGGCAACGCAGAGAGAGGAGTCTGAAGAAGAGGAGTCAGAGGAGGAAGGTGGCTTTGAGAAGGGGGAAGACCAACCACAGCAGGCGTCCCAGGGGGCTTGTTGTCACCTTTCGGGGACCCTTGGTGTTGTACGTGGCTGGGTGGAGGAAGAGACCTTCAATGACGTCAGTGAGGACAAGGAACGGGACATGGCTAACTTGGTATCCAACCTTGTGCAAATGGGGAGTTTGCGGTTATGCAAATGGACTGTTTGCGGTTGTTTGCGGTGCGTTAAACGGGGAGTTTGGTCTGTCAGAGTTTGGTCTGTCACTGTGAAGCGGGCGTAACCAGTGGCGGCCCATGCATAGGGGGCGCCAGGGCGCCGCCCCCCCCACCCCTAAAAAAAAGAAAAAAAAAAGGAAAAAAAATTACAAAAAGAACAAATAAAGTTTTGAAAAAAAAAATTGTGTTCGCTGGTACACCGGCCTATGTGGTGGCTATGGGGGGGGTGGGGGTTTACGACCCAGAAGAGGCGCCGATTGGCTGCCTTCTGGGGGCGTAACCTGGGCGCAAGTCATCGCGCGCTAGGACACCCCCACTTTCCTGATATCCTGGCTGTGATTGGTCCAGTCTACAGCCTGGACCAATCATCATCCAGGACATCCCATGGCCCCATGCTGACCCCGCTGACATCGCGTGCGTCAGTCACGCTGCTGCACCGACTGGAGTGGACACTGGACTGGACGCGGTGGACGGATGGTCACGGCGGGAGTGACGGCGGCACCGGCATTGCAGAGAGCAGAGCGGAGACCGGAGAAGAGGAGAGGGAGAAGCCGCCGTGACTCAAAGGGCTCCAGCCTCCAGGTAAGTGCACTGCTCTGTCGGGCACGCACGCATAGCTCTGCATTGGGGACATGTATACTTGTGGTCACTGCACTAGAGGCACGCACGCATAGCTCTGCATTGGGGGACATGTATGCTGGTGGTCACTGCACTGGAGGCACGCATGCATAGCTCTGCATTGGGGACATGTATGCTGGTGGTCACTGCACTGGAGGCACGCAGGCATAGCTTTGCATTGGGGGACATGTATGCTGGTGGTCACTGCACTGGAGGCACGCACGCATAGCTCTGCATTGGGGGACATGTATGCTGGTGGTCACTGCACTGGAGGCACGCACGCATAGCTCTGCATTGGGGGACATGTATGCTGGTGGTCACTGCACTGGAGTCACGCACGCATAGCTCTGCATTGGGGGACATATATGCTGGTGGTCACTGCACTAGAGGCACGCATGCATAGCTCTGCATTGGGGACATGTATGCTGGTGGTCACTGCACTGGCGGCACGCACGCATAGCTCTGCATTGGGGGACATGTATGCTGGTGGTCACTGGCTGCACTGAAGGCATGCACGCATAGCTCTGCATTGGGGGACATGTATACTTGTGGTCACTGCCCTAGAGGCACGCACGCATAGCTCTGCATTGGGGGACATGTATGCTGGTGGTCACTGCACTGGAGGCATGCACGCATAGCTCTGCATTGGGGACATGTATGCTGGTGGTCACTGCACTGGAGGCACACACGCATAGCTCTGCATTGGGGACATGTATGCTGGTGGTCACTGCACTGGAGGCACGCACGCATAGCTCTGCATTGGGGGATATGTATGCTGGTGGTCACTGCACTGGAGGCACGCACGCATAGCTCTGCATTGGGGGACATGTATGCTGGTGGTCACTGCACTGGAGGCACGCACGCATAGATCTGCATTGGGGGACATGTATGCTGGTGGTCACTGGCTGCACTGGAGGCAGGCACGCATAGCTCTGCATTGGGGGACATGTATACTTGTGGTCACTGCACTAGAGGCACGCACGCATAGCTCTGCATTGGGGACATGTATGCTGGTGGTCACTGCACTGGAGGCACGCACACATAGCTCTGCATTGGGGACATGTATGCTGGTGGTCACTGCACTGGAGGCACACACGCATAGCTCTGCATTAGGGGACATGTATGCTGATGGTCACTGGCTGCACTGGAGGCACACACGCATAGCTCTGCATTGGGGGACATGTATACTTGCGGTCACTGCACTAGAGGCACGCACGAATAGCTCTGCATTGGGGGACATGTATGCTGGTGGTCACTGCACTGGAGGCACACACGCATAGCTCTGCATTGGGGACATGTAAGCTGGTGGCCACTGCACTGGAGGCACGCACGCATAGCTCTGCATTGGGGACATGTATGCTGGTGGTCACTGCACTGGAGGCACGCACGCATAGCTCTGCATTGGGGGACATGTATGCTGGTGGTCACTGCACTGGAGGCACGCACGCATAGCTCTGCATTGGGGGACATGTATGCTGGTGGTCACTGCACTGGAGGCACGCACGCATAGCTCTGCATTGGGGGACATGTATGCTGGTGGTCACTGGCTGCGCTGGAGGCACGCACGCATAGCTCTGCATTGGGGGACATGTATTCTGGTGGTCACTGCACTGGAGGCATGCACGCATAGCTCTGCATTGGGGGACATGTATGCTGGTGGTCACTGGCTGCACTGGAGGCACGCACGCATAGCTCAGCATTGGGGGACATGTATACTGGTGGTCACTGGCTGCACTGGAGGCACGCATGCATAGCTCTGCATTGGGGGACATGTATGCTGGTGATCACTGGCTGCACTGGAGGCACGCACGCATAGCTCTGCATTGGGGACATGTATGCTGGTGGTCACTGGCTGCACTGGAGGCACGCACGCATAGCTCTGCATTGGGGGACATGTATACTGGTGGTCACTGCACTGGAGGCACGCACGCATAGCTCTGCATTGGGGGACATGTACACTGGTGGTCACTGGCTGCACTGGAGGCATGCATGCATAGCTCTGCATTGGGGACATGTATACTGGTGGTCACTGCACTGGAGGCACGCCCGCATAGCTCTGCATTGGGTGACATGTATACTGGTGGTCACTGGCTGCACTGGAGGCACGCACGCATAGCTCTGCATTGGGGACATGTATACTGGTGGTCACTGGCTGCACTGGAGGCACGCACACATAGCTCTGCATTGGGGGACATGTATACTTGTGGTCACTGCACTAGAGGCACGCACGCATAGCTCTGCATTGGGGACATGTATGCTGGTGGTCACTGCACTGGAGGCACGCACGCATAGCTCTGCATTGGGGGACATGTATGCTGGTGGTCACTGGCTGCACTGGAGGCACACACGCATAGCTCTGCATTGGGGGACATGTATACTGGTGGTCACTGGCTGCACTGGAGGCACGCACGCATAGCTCTGCATTGGGGACATGTATGCTGGTGGTCACTGGCTGCACTGGAGGCACGCACGCATAGCTCTGCATTGGGGGACATGTATGCTGGTGGTCACTGGCTGCACTGGAGGCACGCACGCATAGCTCTGCATTGGGGACATGTATGCTGGTGGTCACTGGCTGCACTGGAGGCACGCACGCATAGCTCTGCATTGGGGGACATGTATGCTGGTGGTCACTGCACTGGAGGCACACACACATAGCTCTGCATTGGGGGACATGTATGCTGATGGTCACTGGCTGCACTGGAGGCACACACGCATAGCTCTGCATTGGGGGACATGTATACTTGTGGTCACTGCACTAGAGGCACGCACGCATAGCTCTGCATTGGGGGACATGTATGCTGGTGGTCACTGCACTGGAGGCACGCACGCATAGCTCTGCATTGGGGACATGTAAGCTGGTGGCCACTGCACTGGAGGCACGCACGCATAGCTCTGCATTGGGGACATATATGCTGGTGGTCACTGCACTGGAGGCACGCACGCATAGCTCTGCATTGGGGGACATGTATGCTGGTGGTCACTGCACTGGAGGCATGCACGCATAGCTCTGCATTGGGGGACATGTATGCTGGTAGTCACTGGCTGCGCTGGAGGCACGCACGCATAGCTCTGCATTGGGGGACATGTATTCTGGTGGTCACTGCACTGGAGGCACGCACGCATAGCTCTGCATTGGGGGACATGTATGCTGGTGGTCACTGGCTGCACTGGAGGCATGCACGCATAGCTCAGCATTGGGGGACATGTATACTGGTGGTCACTGGCTGCACTGGAGGCACGCATGCATAGCTCTGCATTGGGGGACATGTATGCTGGTGATCACTGGCTGCACTGGAGGCACGCACGCATAGCTCTGCATTGGGGACATGTATGCTGGTGGTCACTGGCTGCACTGGAGGCACGCACGCATAGCTCTGCATTGGGGGACATGTATACTGGTGGTCACTGCACTGGAGGCACGCACGCATAGCTCTGCATTGGGGGACATGTACACTGGTGGTCACTGGCTGCACTGGAGGCACGCATGCATAGCTCTGCATTGGGGACATGTATACTGGTGGTCACTGCACTGGAGGCACGCACGCATAGCTCTGCATTGGGGGACATGTATACTGGTGGTCACTGGCTGCACTGGAGGCACGCACGCATAGCTCTGCATTGGGGACATGTATACTGGTGGTCACTGGCTGCACTGGAGGCACGCACACATAGCTCTGCATTGGGGACATGTATACTTGTGGTCACTGCACTAGAGGCACGCACGCATAGCTCTGCATTGGGGACATGTATGCTGGTGGTCACTGCACTGGAGGCACGCACGCATAGCTCTGCATTGGGGGACATGTATGCTGGTGGTCACTGCACTGGAGGCACGCACGCATAGCTCTGCATTGGGGGACATGTATGCTGGTGGTCACTGGCTGCACTGGAGGCACGCACGCATAGCTCTGCATTGGGGGACATGTATACTGGTGGTCACTGGCTGCACTGGAGGCACGCACGCATAGCTCTGCATTGGGGGACATGTATGCTGGTGGTCACTGGCTGCACTGGAGGCACGCACGCATAGCTCTGCATTGGGGGACATGTATGCTGGTGGTCACTGGCTGCACTGGAGGCACGCACGCATAGCTCTGCATTGGGGACATGTATGCTGGTGGTCACTGGCTGCACTGGAGGCACGCACGCATAGCTCTGCATTGGGGGACATGTGTACTGGTGGTCACCGGAGGCACGCACGCATAGCTCTGCATTGGGGGACATGTATACTGGTGGTCACTGGCTGCACTGGAGGCACGCACGCATAGCTCTGCATTCGGGACATGTATACTGGTGGTCACTGGCTGCACTGGAGGTACGCACGCATAGCTCTGCATTGGGGACATGTATACTGGTGGTCACTGGCTGCAATGGAGGCACGCACGCATAGCTCTGCATTGGGGACATGTACACTGGTGGTCACTGCATTGGAGGCACGCACGCATAGCTCTGCATTGGGGACATGTACGCTGGTGGTCACTGCATTGGAGGCACGCACGCATATCTCTGCATTGGGGACATGTACACTGGTGGTCACTGCCTTGGAGGCACGCACGCATAGCTCTGCATTGGGGACATGTATACTGGTCACTGCATCGGGGACATGTATGCTGGTCACTACATTGAAAGGGGGCATTTATACTGGTCACTTTATTGAAGGGGGCATGTACTGTGGGGTTTGTGCTAGGGGCCTGTACTGTGGGGTTTATGCTAGAGGGCCTGTACTGTGGGGTTTGTGCTTGAGTTGTTTGTGCGGGGTTTGTGCTTGAGGGGTTTGTGCTGGGGGGGGGGGGTCTGTACTGTGGGGTTTGTGCCACTCTCAGTCCATGTATCCCATAATAGGATGTCTCTCACAGTATATCCCATAATAAGGCCCCTGTTCCCTATTATGGGATATACTAGTACTGATGGACCCCTTAATATGTGATATATTGGGAGAATTGGTTCACGCAAGCAAAATACAGGGGACAAAATGGGTGGAGTCTATAAGGGGTGGGGCTTCTGAGAAATGGGAGGGGTCAAAATGGAAGGGCGGGGTCTTGCGCCCCCCCATCTTAAAACTTCACCAGCCGCCACTGGGCGTAACCCTTACACTACCTGATCGATACAACATCTTACCTGATCGTATACATACACTGGATGTTTTAAAGCACGTTATTCCAAACAATTTAGGAATGTTAGGTGATTTATGCCCTTTATGGATTAAAACCCGACTCCTTTTCCATGGGAGTTTTGCCATGGATCCCCCTCCGGCATGCCACAGTCCAGGTGTTAGTCCCCTTGAAACAACTTTTCCATCACTATTGTGGCCAGAAAGAGTCCCTGTGGGTTTTAAAATTCGCCTGCCTATTGAAGTCTATGGCGGTTCGACCGGTTCGCCCGTTCGCGAACATTTGCGGAACTTCGCGTTCGCCGTTCACGAACATAAAATTTTATGTTCACGACATCTCTAGTTTTGATTTGCAGCTATTGTGGGTTTGCTTTGAATCCTGTAGGTTTAGAATTAGAATTATTTGTCACTGCAAATTTATGTCTGAGCCAACAGGCTCAAACAAGGGGGCTTTTGTATAAGCAACTCCTCGACTATTAAATGGGGGGACACTGAGCAGCCACAGTGACAGTGTTTTTAAGCTGCTATGGGGAAATGATAGGGAAAGCTGACAAACTCCGTAGTCAAAAAAATAGTGTCTTCTGGGAATCTGTGCTTATATTCTGTTGCTAGCTTTTTGAGCAACTACTCTCTTTATTAAATTTTTTGTTAATATGGAGGGTGTTTGGTATTTCATTTTAATTTATGATTAATTTGAAGGCAGTGGTCAATTTAGGATCTTTTCCTATTCATAGAAAACTGCTTTTTGCTTTGCGGCAAAACATAGTGTCTTCTAGGAATCTGTGCTTATATTCTGATGGCTAGCTTTTTGGGCAACTACCCTCTTTGTTAACTTTTTCGTTATTATAGCAAAGCAAAAAAGAGGGTTTGGGACTTTACATGAGGCAACACAAAGACATGTGCCTCCATCCCTATTATCGCACGATAAAGAAAAATTATAGTTTAGGACTTTATATGAGATGTGTGGCCCTATGTGACTAATAATTGTGCAACCATAATGTAATAACAAAACAGATCAGGAGGAATCACATTTTATTGTACTCATGAAAGAAAAAACAAAATGATGATAATGGCAATGTACATGGAGAACAGCATAAAAGGGTGTGGATCATACATGAATATGGTAGTATCAATAACATCAATAGAAAAATGGTACCATGAGTACATGTACTCATGGTACCATTTTTCTATTGATGTTATCGATACTACCATATTCATGTATGATCTGTCGGGGTTATTGGGGGTTGATTAAAATAATAATAGGTAAAAAGAAAAATGATTTTAAAAGCCATGTATATTTCATATTATGCATATAAGAGATTCTGAACAGGATGGCGTCCATCTTGTTTTTAAGGTGAAACAAAGTTCATATATACTTGTTAAACAAAATGTCTCTCACAGGCTTACAAAGGGTCTATGGTTTCAACAGAGATCTTTGTATTTCTATGTAATCGTAAATAAGATCCCTTTTGACATCTCGATCAGATAAAACTTAGTCAGTCTGACGCTATGTTAAGGGGGGATATCTCAGTCTGTCTATAAGTATATAACAATGGACAATACCCCAGTATATTCTAGCAGACATTTAAAGATGAACCATATAAGTTTTTTTAAAGGTACATCATTATATGTGAGACGATATTAGCCATAATTATGTCATTATATTATGTAAGGCATATACATATATATTTAGGAATGTTATATCACATTTTGGGTTTATATTCTCAGTAATAATCTTACTTAGAATTCTTTTTCTAATAAGTGTAAGGACATATGTATCTCGTCACTAGTTGCCTCATTTCAGAGAAGTCTAGTCTAAGTGCTCAAGGTGTTGTAAATCCTACAGGCCAGACATCTTAATTGACAGTGTAAGACATGGTCAAAGAAGTAATGGCTATTCACTAGCCAGAGGTCAGAGAGGTCATCAGATAAGGACATGGTGGTAAAAATGTTAAATACAAAATCTAATGAACGGTACGATACTGCCCTCTGGAGGCGAAATACCAGGTGCAGTCTTGAGATAATTTGAGATATTCCAATATAAAAATATTATATTGTGTTAAATAATATAATTATTGAAATGGCATTACTTGCCAAGATGAATGATGGAAATACAGGTTGACATTTATGTATGTACTGGTAGTCTGGACAAAGTTTTATGTTGTGTTATATGATTAATCTTACATATAGAGGAATCATCCTTAATTTTATTAGACCAAGTATGGGGTTAATTATAAAAAGGGGTGTGTCTCTGACCTCACTAGTTTAGGTATAGAATATCCCGACCAATTGGGATAATGTTTCATCCCTCTGGGTTTTACTTATGGTAATTTTTATAGTTCTTTGTTCTTACCATATAAAAGACCAACCCAGATGAGAGAGAGGACATGATCACTTTACACTACTGACAACACACCTCACACTTACACCACACACGCTATTACATTTTTCAATAGACTCATGCAGACATACTCCCTGATCCACATCATTCATCTGAAACTTGGAGGAAACTCCTCCCTCACTGGCATCCATCTTAGGACTCTGGTAACACCATCTTAAGTGTGGTAATTATGCCTTGCTATGTTATTTGATTTTATTCAACAATTGTTTATTCTTTCCTTATATGTTTTATATTGCATATTTAAGGGTAATGAGATTACAATCCCAGCCGTATAAACCATGGTAGATTTTTCTCTAAAAAGCTGATTTTTGTTTTTATACATTTTTATTAATATCAGATTAAGTGCATTATTTGCAATTTCAAGTCTTCCGTTTTGCATGGCTTATTCTCACTCATCTGCAGTGACGTGACTTTCGGCTATGCATTGCGCAGACCATTGTAGTCTGTTTATATAGAATATTAATTTATGGCTTATACTATACCTGGGAAGAAATGGTAATCTTGCTTTTACTTTGGTTTCACTTTCACTTTGTTTTAGTTTCACTTTGTTTTAGTTTCACTTTCATTATTGAGCTAAACATCACATTGCATTGATTATTTGAAGTTAGTATTTTTATGTAGAGTTATTTTTGTGTCACTTCTTGTTTGATCATATATCGTGTTTGCATGTCTTGAGAATAAATATTTTTATATATATTCCACGCTGTAGACTGTACTCACTAAGATTGGTATATGCTTTTAAAAAGAAATTAATCAATTAAAAAGAATTCACGACATTGATTTATGGCAATAGGTGAAGACTCTCCTTTTTCACAGATCTTTGCTTATTAACCATAAATAAATACACTGCTATATTCAGAGCAGTATAAATATTCTGACATAAGTACGAGCGCAAGATATTTATTATTAAATATTCTTACATATAATGGAGGCCCCAGTGAGATAATTATTGATTTCTTACATATGCCAATCATAAATATTGATCAGGTGACATAATCAATAACTTAAAAAAAAAAAAAAAAAAAAAGATTTTTTTTTTTTTTTGGATTTTTTTTTATTAATTGCAATGTGATAGAAATGCATTAAAAATGTCAACAGCAGGTAATGTTCATGCTGCCAACTCTGGCAAGGTGTGAGTCCCTAGTGGTAATGCCACAACCCCAGTAGATTTGGCACAGATCATAAATGTGTGGAAACACCTCTCTGAGTCTGAAATGGTGGAAAATGTAAATGCTGGTTAGAGTCATATATCAAAATCCTCAGAAGTCGGGCCAATAAAAGGGCATCTGACATGGGTAGAGGACAACCTGTATGTATGAACTCACCAATAAGCTTATCTAACACCAAAGACATCAGGAAGTGTTATCACATACCTTTTGGTCATGGCTAATCTTACTGTATCTTTGTGAGGAACTGCACCAGAAGGCTCAGCAAAAAGGAGTTTAGTAAAGTTTCAATCTCCACTCCAAATAAATGAGAGTATGAGATTAGGAACCTCCTTGAGCAGGTGAAAGTGGCCTCTATTGGAACACATAAGTTAAGAGAATGTAGCGTGAAACTGCAAAATGAAGTAGAACTGTGGCAGAAGTTTTATCAAGTAAACTGTAATGAAAGTAACCATGTGAAAGTGAAATGTAAATGATTAATGCAATAATTAGGAAGTTTTGAGCAAGGAAAAATGTTTTTCTAGCAAAAAGTTGCCGAGCAACCAGCAGTGGAAAATAAATTAAAAAAATAAATAAAAATAAATAAAAATGTAACTGTTCAAATTCATGACAGGAACTCATCAGTAAATAAATAAGAGAGTTCCATAAGGTCATGGTGTCCATACAAAAGGGCAATGCTTTATTAGTCCTGCATTATAAATATGAAATAATTATTCATAGACCCAGGTATGATTCCCAGTCTGTTGATTATGACCCAGACAAGGGGGGGAATCAGGCAAAGAGTCCATGTCCTACCCCAGCCATATTCCTAATATAGGAGGGCAGAAATTGGGCAGCCATGCATAAATAGGTATGAGTCATATCAGGTCATTGCAAAAAGACTAGCACCCCTAAAAAGACACCATAAACCTCCATAAGAATTTAAAAAGTTTTTAAAAAGAGTACTGTCCTGATTTTTGTCATGAAAAGGTCCTTAGACATTGTCTTAAACATTATTGATTACCCTGAGGCCTATGAAAACAACTTTCTGTGTTGTGCCTGCAGGATGTCATTTAAAAGTCAGCCCATACAAAAACTTCACTGCTGCTAGAGCTGTGATCTACAATTTAAAATGTACACAGCACCAAAGCCCCATTGAATTTTTTTTTATTACTGTACTCAAAAGTGCCTAACACCCTTCAATGAAGGTCTGAGTACAACCATCTGAAATTTAAATCCCTGTGCTTTGATGCATTGCCCATGTACATAATAATAATATGTTTGGCAAAGGAGCAAGATATGCCACCTAGGCCCCAAAAGGAAACACCGGATACCTTAAGGAGGACACCGGACATCCCATTAACAAGGGGGGGGGGGGGACACCCACAAATAAATAGGGATTTGCCCCATCCTAGGGTTCCCCAAAATCCTCGGGAAGATCGAGTGACATTAAGGCCCAGACCTCACGCCAGAACCGAGTAACTGGTTCTGATGGGGATCTGTCCCATCTGTCTGAACCCGAGAGACATAGGCACCGCAGGAGGCGGAGCCAATAATTTAACTCTGTAAAGGTTTTCAGCTGAGTAGAGGCCAAATTGAGCAGCTGATCACTTGATTCACTTTGGGCACTGCAGCCCAGAATTATAATAAATTCCTTTTCAGGAACAAATCCAATGGCCAGCCATAGGCCACAAAATCCTTAAATGCCCAAGTGATAAGGAATCAGTAGGGATACACTGAATAGAGGTATAGGATACAGAGGTTCTAACACCATTTTATCCCAGGTCACAGCATTGAGGATCCTGAAATCCCTGTCAGGGGGGGGATCTTGGTTGTGAGATACTAACTACCCTCCTATTTTTCAGTGGTCACTTCATCCCTCTGACTCAAACAGGTCACTTAAAGCGGGCACATTTTGAAAAATCGCCAATGACGGTGATACCAAGGAGGATCAAACCCTAATGACGTAATGCAGTCAAGAGGTTAAAGGTTGTATACGGTAACCAAGAAGGAATCCTCAATGCCAGGTAGTTTTATTGCCTCCAATAAATTGCATTGATGCCCCAAAGGGGGAGATATTATATTTTTTTCTCCTAAGTAGTAGGTAAATTTTAAACAACATATTGTATCATTATATTATTGTTCGATGCGTGGTATCCATGGCGATAAATACATCCCCATGTTAATAAGCCCCAGAAGTCAGTCGTCCTAGGAAAGGTCGCATATATAGTCTCACCTTCCCTGGTGTCATAAAAGGACTGATCACACAGTGAGTTAAAGGAGAACTCTGAGGAAGCTTAGGGTACCAACATCGCATTGAAATGTCAATTGATAAGAATGTATATTCATACTATATGTTTCACCCAATAGGAAGAGATTAACCTTCCATGCCAGGTCATTGATTGGTACAGACGATGATGTTTGCCAAAGACACATCGATCGGATGGGTCATCTCTCCTTAGAGTCCAGTTCTGGATGGAACCCCTCATTGAATCGGATCCCTCTTAAGGAATCAAGCTGCGAGACGCCCCAGATTCTTGTTGACGGAGAGGAAGATTTGTTTCTACAGATCTTTGTACATTTGATCCGAGGAAATCCATTGAGAGGAATCGCACTACCTCCTGTTTTCAATTGCAGGAGATATTGAATGGTGCATTGCACATATGAGCAAACCTCAGTCTGGGTGTATGACACTCTAGACCATGCTGAAACCATTCATTATCCAACCAACATCCAAGGTTGAATGTCCAAACAGATTTCTCGGATTCCTGATTGCCAACATTGTTTTACTGCGCTTTGAATGGTAGTTGCCAATGCCATTGCAGCAGTTAATTTCTGTCTCCATTAACACTTTGCAAGCTGGAGATGCAGATTTCAAGGAACATTTGAGTTTCTTTACTAGGAGATCAGAATTTAAAGAGACTAACAAGGAACAGTTTGTGACATAGCTAACACCAGCAAAGTCGCTACGAACTGACATTTTGAACTGATTTTTTTTTCTCAAATTTTTTTTTTTTACCGCTTTACTTAAAAGTTATGAACAATTCCCAATATGAACTATTCTCTTACAAAAAGAGAACAAGACATTTTTTTTTCCCTTTTACTACTCCTTAAAAAGCTTTCTTTCCAGATAGGCCTAAGTTGCTCACTTGTCTACTGGGAAGAAAGGGGGGGATATGTCGGGGTTATTGGGGGTTGATTAAAATAATAATAGGTAAAAAGAAAAATGATTTTAAAAGCCATGTATATTTCATATTATGCATATAAGAGATTCTGAACAGGATGGCGTCCATCTTGTTTTTAAGGTGAAACAAAGTTCATATATACTTGTTAAACAAAATGTCTCTCACAGGCTTACAAAGGGTCTATGGTTTCAACAGAGATCTTTGTATTTCTATGTAATCGTAAATAAGATCCCTTTTGACATCTCGATCAGATAAAACTTAGTCAGTCTGACGCTATGTTAAGGGGGGATATCTCAGTCTGTCTATAAGTATATAACAATGGACAATACCCCAGTATATTCTAGCAGACATTTAAAGATGAACCATATAAGTTTTTTTAAAGGTACATCATTATATGTGAGACGATATTAGCCATAATTATGTCATTATATTATGTAAGGCATATACATATATATTTAGGAATGTTATATCACATTTTGGGTTTATATTCTCAGTAATAATCTTACTTAGAATTCTTTTTCTAATAAGTGTAAGGACATATGTATCTCGTCACTAGTTGCCTCATTTCAGAGAAGTCTAGTCTAAGTGCTCAAGGTGTTGTAAATCCTACAGGCCAGACATCTTAATTGACAGTGTAAGACATGGTC
The DNA here is from genome assembly GCF_965119305.1 of Pelophylax lessonae. Taxonomy (NCBI): domain Eukaryota; kingdom Metazoa; phylum Chordata; class Amphibia; order Anura; family Ranidae; genus Pelophylax; species Pelophylax lessonae. The sequence continues at coordinate 219,390,555 of NC_138773.1, forward strand.
AAAGAAGTAATGGCTATTCACTAGCCAGAGGTCAGAGAGGTCATCAGATAAGGACATGGTGGTAAAAATGTTAAATACAAAATCTAATGAACGGTACGATACTGCCCTCTGGAGGCGAAATACCAGGTGCAGTCTTGAGATAATTTGAGATATTCCAATATAAAAATATTATATTGTGTTAAATAATATAATTATTGAAATGGCATTACTTGCCAAGATGAATGATGGAAATACAGGTTGACATTTATGTATGTACTGGTAGTCTGGACAAAGTTTTATGTTGTGTTATATGATTAATCTTACATATAGAGGAATCATCCTTAATTTTATTAGACCAAGTATGGGGTTAATTATAAAAAGGGGTGTGTCTCTGACCTCACTAGTTTAGGTATAGAATATCCCGACCAATTGGGATAATGTTTCATCCCTCTGGGTTTTACTTATGGTAATTTTTATAGTTCTTTGTTCTTACCATATAAAAGACCAACCCAGATGAGAGAGAGGACATGATCACTTTACACTACTGACAACACACCTCACACTTACACCACACACGCTATTACATTTTTCAATAGACTCATGCAGACATACTCCCTGATCCACATCATTCATCTGAAACTTGGAGGAAACTCCTCCCTCACTGGCATCCATCTTAGGACTCTGGTAACACCATCTTAAGTGTGGTAATTATGCCTTGCTATGTTATTTGATTTTATTCAACAATTGTTTATTCTTTCCTTATATGTTTTATATTGCATATTTAAGGGTAATGAGATTACAATCCCAGCCGTATAAACCATGGTAGATTTTTCTCTAAAAAGCTGATTTTTGTTTTTATACATTTTTATTAATATCAGATTAAGTGCATTATTTGCAATTTCAAGTCTTCCGTTTTGCATGGCTTATTCTCACTCATCTGCAGTGACGTGACTTTCGGCTATGCATTGCGCAGACCATTGTAGTCTGTTTATATAGAATATTAATTTATGGCTTATACTATACCTGGGAAGAAATGGTAATCTTGCTTTTACTTTGGTTTCACTTTCACTTTGTTTTAGTTTCACTTTGTTTTAGTTTCACTTTCATTATTGAGCTAAACATCACATTGCATTGATTATTTGAAGTTAGTATTTTTATGTAGAGTTATTTTTGTGTCACTTCTTGTTTGATCATATATCGTGTTTGCATGTCTTGAGAATAAATATTTTTATATATATTCCACGCTGTAGACTGTACTCACTAAGATTGGTATATGCTTTTAAAAAGAAATTAATCAATTAAAAAGAATTCACGACATTGATTTATGGCAATAGGTGAAGACTCTCCTTTTTCACAGATCTTTGCTTATTAACCATAAATAAATACACTGCTATATTCAGAGCAGTATAAATATTCTGACATAAGTACGAGCGCAAGATATTTATTATTAAATATTCTTACAGATCCACACCCTTTTATGCTGTTCTCCATGTACATTGCCATTATCATCATTTTGTTTTTTCTTTTCGTTATTATAGGGGGATTTTTGGTATTTCATTTTTATTTATGATTCATTTGAGGGCAGTGGTCAATTTTGGATCTTTTCCTATCCATGGGAAACTGCTTTTTGCTTTGTTGCAAGGCAATTAGGCTTTTCGCTATGCTTTTAGCATGTGGTTTCATCATTTGCAAGAAAAAAGAAAAAATTAAGTGCAACAGTGTGTACCTAAACTACCTTAAAGTGATACTAGACAAAAACTGCTTAATTTACATTGTTCCTTCAATTTCTATAGGTGGATGATGGCACTGTAATTACTTTCATTATAAAAACCATCAAAGTACCTTTTTCCTAATCGATATACAGCGGTCACATGACCCAGCTCTTTCCCAGCCTGTCTGCAGGGAAAGATAAGCAGGAGGAGCATCTAGTCCTCTGCTGCTGGTCACATGTTCAAAATAAAAAGCAACAGCCTTTGGAATACAGAGTACAAATAATTTATATCAATGAACTGATTTAAATTGTCATACAAATATACATTTGAAATCAAATCTGTGTTATTATTTTTTTTTTTTTGGCAATAACATGGTGTGGGTGGATTTCTGCCAGTCACAGGCTGTGTCATGCCCTCCAGCCTGTGTCTTAGAATACAAGGGAGGTGAAGCCTCTGTTAATCTACATGTAATATCCCGCCCACATAGTGTTTAGCTGGCTAGTGGGCATGGAGGAGGAGGGAGGGAGTGGGTTTTCATTTACCACTGAATATGCCCATATGTGTGACTAAATATTTACATGGGCTGCTCAGATGTGATAGGGAGGAAATGCTCAGCATAGACACTCACTGAAAACTGAGCATGTGCAGAGTTGCCACCACAGCTGTAAAATCACTAACTGAATTTTGGGCATTGCCAGAAGGTGGAGATAGATAGCAGCAGGATCAACCACTTTTTTTTAAAGAATACAGAAAACAAATCTTATAGTGACTGAGTGAGTATGAACAGCATGTCATACAGCATTTATTGATAGTTTTTTATGATGAGGGTTTAGTGACACTTTAAAGGTATCACTCACCTTGTCATAAGCCCCTTTTACACTGCTGTTCTGATCAGGCCTGCCTGTCTTTTGCAAGCATTAATGGGGCATTATAAGGCATTCCTTTCAATTGTGGGTTTAGGATCCAGTATATGCAAGTTTTCCATGTCAAGGCATGGATAGAATTGTCTCAAGAATAACGCCAGTGTGGCAAGCCTCTGCACAAGACAGTTACAAAATTTCAAGCAATAACAGTAAAAGTATGTTTTTAAATCATGAATATTAGCCTGTCAACAGCAAATTGTTTGTATGGCAGAATGTAGGGATGTGTTTTGTTGAAATAGTAGCTATAGTAGCTTTTTAAAAAGAGAAGTGAACCTATGCGCTACCAGTAAATAAGAAGATATGGGATCAAAGGATGATATATGCAGTGGAACACCAGAAATCAGCAGCAAATTCAGTAGTGTTCCAACATACTAAAACAAGTCAATCGCAGAGAGAATAAGCGCTTAATTTCTTGGGAATGGTGGACCACAAGAATGAAATATATGCAGAATGTTACCAGATATGTAGGTAAAAACAAATAATAATACAGCAATTTTAAAACAAACAAATGACAATCCAAACTCCTAAAAAAATAATGAGTGACGCTGATAAATCAAATGCATCATCAGTGCATAAATAAATAAAATACTGGTGAGCAACAAAGAGGTTGCTAAAAATGACAGTGATATAGCTGGCAATATTCAGTGCAGGTGAGGGGATGTTCTGTGCAATGAATTCAAAGGTGCAAATAAGGTGATGAGCAAAATGGATGCTACAAAGTGCTTAAAATAATGTGTATATCAATGGGTAAATATAATCAAATGATGACATAACAAAACAAAGTCACATATAAATAGGTGCAGCAACTATAAAGTGCTGGTATTTCCAAGTGGGGGTAGTGAAAGTTCATATGTGGTCCAGTGAAATTAAAGGGATGGTTCCGGTGACAGCCAAGTGCGATATTTTGTGAACTGGGAATCCAAAATTAAGTGCAATGGCCGCTCACCTCCATTAACACTCAAATGAGCGTTTTGGTGTAATCAATCACCATAAAGGACCTCCGGATATTCTCCAATAGATAGGGGGCTTATAGGTATAAATATATGGATCTCCACAATATAATGCCCAATTAGTATACCTTTCCTTATACTGGTGTTCTCATTCAGATAGAAAATGCATTGATTCCTGGGACACTCGCTCATCAAAGACAAGAAGGGACTCTCATAGTGTAGTAAATCAGGGTAATTTCAATAATAAAAATGCAGAAAACTTACATTTAAAACTGGGTAGATGCGTGTAGAAGTAAACACAATACCGCCGATGTGGTGTACTCGTGTTGCTCACCACCAGTATTTTATTTATTTATGCACTGATCACTTTATTCATCTTTTTTTTTGTTTTCAAATTCTTTATTTAGGTAATCAAAATCAGCATTAACAAGTTTCACACATGGTAACAAGATAAAATGCATTGCAACAGAAACATAACTTGCAGCAGATTAGTGAGAAAAGCACTGTCGAACAGATGATGCGTACAATCAGCGTTTCAAAAGGAAAAAAGAAATTGTGTAATAACATTCACGTGGATTCTATCGTGGAGGAGCTATAATTCACATCAACATAGGAACACATCTATGGGTCAGTAAATCCACATAGTGATGAGCGACAAGCTAAGTATGCATCGTCTTCTAGTGCGCGTGGTAAGCACACAGAAAAATCTTTTCTCACCAGTAAGATGAAGGAGATGAGTAAATATCACATAGGGGTAGTACGAAGGTATGTAGTGAATAGTAGATTAAGAAAAGGAGAAAAAGGTGGGGAGGAGTAGGAAAGGAGGTGCGGGGATGGGGAGGAGAGGGGTGGGAGAAAAGGAAACAGTATAGCTTAAAGAAGGAAGAGGACGGGTGTGCAATAAGGAAAGTGTATTGGAGCGGCAGCAGTCATGTAGGACAAGTGGGTTGAAATAAGACAAAGAAAAGGGAGGGGAATAGGGAAAAGCTGAACGGATCCCGTGCGGTCTCCCAATCCCAGAACCCCAATGGCTCAGGTGATATCCTGGAGAGCCCTTCCCTCATCCGAAAGGATGAACATATTCCAGCATCCCCAAGTCGCCGTGTATTGTTCCCTCCTGCCCTGCGAGGTCATCACCAGGTCCTCAAAATCATTAATTTGTTTAACTCTGGACAACCAAAGCGGTATCGAAGGAGGGGTCGTAGATTTTCAGAAAAGGCCAATGCACCCCTTGGCTGCGTTGAGGAGGTGGCGCAGGACTGCTTTCTTATAACTCGGGGGGATAGACGTGCAGTGCAGTAGAAAGAGAGCAGGGTCATCCTGGAGAACAACATCAGTAACATTTTCCGTCCAGAAATTTTGCAGTCGGGGACAGCTCCAAAACATGGGGAGCATGGGGCCCCGGTCACCCAGGCATCTCCAGCATCTGCTGGATGCCTCAGGGAAGAAGTCAGCGATCCGTACCGGGGTGTAGTACCAATGCGTCAACAATTTGTAATTGGTCTCTTGGAGACGCGTGCAGATCGAGGAGCGTAGGGAGAATCGAATAATATTTTTGCGTTGGGTCGCCGTGAAGGTCCTCTGTAGTTCCCCTTCCCACTTCAAGAGCCCCGGAAGGATGAAATCCTCCGGGGGCTCCAAAAGTATGGAATAATGCTGGGATAAAGCATGTGGCAGGGGGGTGTTCCCCGATAGAAGGGTCTCGAGGGGCGTCAGTGGTCTTTCGAAGAGCGAGCGGGGCCCCAGCTCACGGAGGAAATGGAGCAGTTGAAGCACCTGCCATGGAGTAAGTATAAACGAGCCACCCACCGCTGTCAACTGCAGAAGGGAAGGTCAAGTCGCATCAGTCCCAAAATGTGTCACTCTGAAGCGCCCTAGCTCCAAGAGAGCTCGAAACCTACCCCCATCATAGCCCACCGGGAAGGCCAGGTTGCCCAATATAGGAAACATGGGTGACTGCACAGTCTGAGTGACCCCAGAGGCCAGGGCTAAGGAGCAGATCCTGAGGTTCGGGCCAATAGAGGGGTGTCGTTTGACCTGCTCGGGCATCGAGCCAAAGCACCACGGAGCTCCCGGGAGATGGATCGGAAATATTGACATCTCCAGTGTCGTCCACAGTTTTAGCTTAGTATGTCTGCACCAGTCCACGAGTCTTTTCGAATGGGCCGCCTGGTAGTATCTCCTGATATCCGGGACTGCCACTCCGCCATGCGACTTGGGGATCGCGAGTATGCGTCTAGCCAGCCTAGGCTGCCGACCAGCCCAGATAAATTTGGTGAAAGCAGCATCCACCTGCTTAAAGAAGGTGGCGGGGATTGTCACCGGTAATGTCTGAAACAGGTAAAGATATTTCGGCAGGATAGACATCTTGAGGATGTTGCAGCGACCAAACCACGTATGAAGTCCAGGCGACCACTTGTTTAGCAGGGTGCGGGTGGTGGTCAGGAGAGGGGGGAAATTCAGACGATAAACACCCCTGGGATTTGGTGGAAGCAGAGTCCCCAGGTATTTTAGAGCTGAATCAGCCCATTTGAAATGAAAGCTGTGGCGAAGGGAGTCCTGGACCCGCACAGGAAAAGACACACCCATTGCCTCCGATTTGTGGCAGTTTATCTTAAGGTGGGAGACCACCCCATAGAGCTTGAATTCGCAGAGGAGATTTGGCAGGGAAATCAAGGGGTTGGTCAGGGAAAAGAGAAGGTCATCAGCGTATGCTGAGATAGTATAGGATGCAGTGCCCACTGGAACCCCAGAAATATCCGAGTTCAGGGGCACCTTGGTTAAGAAAGGTTCCAAGGAGAGGGCAAAAAGGAGTGGGGAGAGGGGGCACCCTTGCCGAGTGCCAGAAAAATCCGAAAAGGCTTAGAAAAGACTCCATTCACCTTTACCATTGCGCGGGGACAGGAATAAATACTCTAAATCCAGTGGAGCATGCGGGGGCCAACGCCGAAACGTCTCAGAACTTCAAACATGTACTCCCAGCTCACCCAATCAAAAGCCTTCTCGGCGTCTGTGCTTAAGAAGACGGTCGGGCGGCGCGTGGCTTTGGTCAAGTGTATCAGGTTCAGGGCTTTGATGGTATTGTCCCTGGCCTCCCTGGTGGAGATAAAGCCCACCTGATCAAGGTTTACCAGGTCTGGCAAGAGGGGTTGGAGCCTGGACGTGATCAATTTTGTGAAAAGCTTCAGGTCAGTGTTTAGTAACGAGATTGGCCGGTAACTCCCACATGCAGAAGGGTCCTTCCCCTCCTTAGGTATAACCGATATGTGTGCCAATAGAGAGTCTGCGTGGAATGCAGTAGATTGGCCAATCTCATTGAACATTTTCAGCATGTGGGGGAAAAGCAGGGGTTGCAGTTGCTGGTAATACAGGACTGTGAAGCCGTCGGGGCCGGGGGCTTTGCCTCTTTTCGCCAACTTAATGGCCATGGACAGCTCATCAGGGGTAAAAGCCTCTTCCAAATCGTCCCTCGCTGGCGATGGAAACCTCAGAAGGGGGACCAAGTCAAGATAGGAAGTAACAGCTCCAGCACTTGAGGGGTCTTGGGGCAAATGGTAGAGCTCTGAGTAGAAGTCCCCAAACCGTTGGGAGATTTCCCTGGGTAGATGCAATTTACAGCCGCCAGCACTCTTGATAAATGGGACATAAGAGGAGGCCTGCTGATCTCTCAGAGCTTTGGCCAATACTCGTCCACATTTGTCACCCGACTCGTAATGAGTGCGCCTACAGCGCTGGATGGCCGCCTTCGCTCGGTACCTCAAGAGGTCACCAACCTGACTCCGCAACTTGGTCAGTTCAGCTCCAACAGAGGTGTCCGTGCGCTTCTTGTGTTGATCCTCCAATCGAGCTATGTCTTCCAGAAGCTTGGTCAACTGCTGCTCTCTATCCCTCTTAATTCTTGCCCCATGGGCAATCAGGACCCCCCTAATTACGGCCTTGTGGGCCTCCCAGACCACTCCGGGGTCACTGTCTGGGGTATCGTTCAGTTGGAAGTACGTTTGGAGCTGCTGGGATACATCCGCTAACACCTCCGGGTTCTGGAGCCGGCTCTCATTGAGCCTCCAATGCCAGTCCAACTCACGGGCTGCTCCCCCAAGTCTCACTTCCATAGTGACAGGAGCATGATCCGACCATGTTATGGAGCCAATTTCAACATCTACCACGGAGGGAAGAAGACGGTGGGGGACCATGAAAAGGTCAATACGGGAATACACATTGTGTGGGTGGGAGAAATAAGTGTAGTCCCTTTCTCCAGCATGCAATATGCGCCACACATCCACCAATTGAAGCTCCCTGAGCAGTTTAACAATTTGTCCCCGGACACCACGAGGCACCGAAGATGGATCCAGAGGGAGGTTCCAGTCTCCTCCCAAGAGCAAACGGCCCTCCACGAAATCCACCAGAGATGGCAGCGTTTTCCTCAGGAATGTATCCTGGCGAGCATTGGGTACATATATATTGGCCAACGTAACCAACTGTCTCCCAATGCGCCCTTTAAGGAATAGATAGCGACCATGGGGGTCTGCATATTTATCAAGTAAGGACCACGGGATGTTATTCGAGAGCAGGAGGGAGATACCTTTAGACTTGGCAGCAACATTGGTAGCGTGGTATGCGTTAGGGAAGAATCTGTTTTGGAGAAACGGCAAGACATCGGTTCTAAAGTGGGTCTCCTGAATGAAGGCGACGTCTGAGTGCGATCGTCGCAGGTCACCCAAGAGCATGCGCCGTTTCTCTGGAACATTGAGTCCCCTGGCATTCCAGGTGGTCACCCGCACGGGATCCATAACGGAAGGAGAGGGGTGAGGAGGATGGGAGAGGACAGAGCGGAAAGATGGGGAAGGGGGGGTGAAGGGGGGAAGGGAGGGAAGGTGAAGGTAGCCAGTGAGGGTAAAAGTACCGCTGAGCGGTATGCGCTACAACCAGGGAGGGGGAGGGGAAAGGGACAGCACAACAGGGGGGGGAAACAAGTAAGAAACAAGAGACAGAAAAGACACCCGTCTAAGAGAGTGAAACCCTCTGGGGTGTAGGCCTAAGTGGGGGGTAAAACCAGACACGACAAAGGAGCCGAGCTCAATGGCCAGAGCTCCCTCAGCATATAGACAGTCATCAAATTAATACCGCTAAGCACAGGTAAACCATACAGCAGAGGAGGTCCACAGAGCGCCATCTGGGAAATCACCCGATATACGCTCTGCAGAAGAAACTAGTCATCAACATTTATGCCAGAAAACATTTATCTAAAACAAACCTAACAATAAAAGCAAGGAACATTATAGACCCGAGGAAGTACTTCACCTGGACAGGGAGTAGGGAATGACCTCCACGGTAAGGCACAACAGCACCCCAAACCTCACTTAAATGGAGACAGTGCCCATCAACCCGTCTATCACCTACTAGTCTAGAAGACCGGACACCACAGGTTGATCACAGTTCTTCGAAGGGGGACACAGGTATCATAGTGGTGGTGGGGATCGATGATCAGGGCAGTCAAAGACCAGTCGACCAGGGCGTCAGGATCGTTCCACCTCAGGTAACATCACGGGAGAGATGCGCAGGTAAAAGAGGAAGAAAAATCAAGGCAGCATGTTTATGATGTAGAAGCTGTAGGTTGGCAACATCAGTCTTCTCGCACATCTTGCGGGGTAGCAAGATCCAGCCTCCTGCGACTTCTCGGGGTCAGTGGTGGGAGGCCCCTGCCATGGGTGGCAATGCCCAGCGATCTGCGAGGTGGGCTCGGCAGGTGCTGAAGCCAGTTCGGGACCGGAATCTGAGCGATGTCTAGGAACCCGAAGAGCTGGGAGGTCATCTGGATGGTGCAGAACAAACGAGGAGGTGCCTTCGTGGACTGTTAGGGAGATAGGGAATCCCCATCTGTACGTGCAGCCCGCCTGTCTGATCTTTTCAAGGAGAGTCCGCATCAAAGCCCTCCGCTGTATGGTAGCATGAGACAGGTCAGGAAGAATTCTGACCCTGGCTCCATCAAAGTCAATGTCTCCAATCTCCCAAGCCTGCCTCAAGACCATCTCCTTGTGAGAGTATCTGTGTAGCCGGCAGATAACATCACGAGGCCTATCCACATCAGTAGAGCGTGGGCCTAGGGCACGGTGCACTCCGTCAAGTTCAAAGTCAGCTTGCGGGATGGATGGTACTAGGCGGTGGCAGAGAGCTAACAGTGTAGGCTGTAGGGATTCCTGTCCAGTGGCCTCAGGCAGGCCACGCAGCCGCAAGTTATTCCGTCGACTACGGTCCTCCATCTCCTCCATTTTGAGCTGCAGTGAGGTGACAAAGCTCGCCTGTGATTTCTGCACTTGCTCCAGCTGGGAGACCCGCACCTCTAGGGAAGCGACGGACGCCTCCCCGCCCGTAACCCGGTCCGACAGCTGCTGAATCTCTGACCGGACGGCCTGAAAGTCCCTGTTGTTTGCTTCCTCCACCCGGAGCACCAAGGCCTCCATGTCACGTTTAGTGGGCAAGGAATGGATCTGGGCCTGCAGATCGGCATCCATCCCGACTCCGGAAGGTATCAGAAGGGGTGCAGGTGACGAGAGGAGGGGATGAGGTGTGCCCTGTAAAGTCCACGTTTCCGACCGAACCAAAGAGGCAGGGGAGGATGGTGTACTTGTCATCGCGGCAGTGGCAGCTGGGACAGTGCGCTGGCTAGCAGCTTGAGCACGGGCGGAGGCCGCACGGGTCCCGGGGAAGAATCGGTGAATGTCCGATCGTGGAGAGGGACGCAGAGGCTTCCGTGACCTCCTCCGATGACCGGTGCTCATACCTGGTGCAATGTGGCGGTATATAATCAGGTAAAATCAAGGGAGATGGCCGGAGCTCACTCAGCACACGTCTTCACTCCGCCATGTCCAGGACACTCCCCCCTTTATTCATCTTTTTATCAGCGTCACTCATTATATTTTTTTAGGAGTTTGGATTGTCACTTGTTTGTTTTAAAATTGCTGTATTATTATTTGTTTTTACCTACATATCTGGTCACATTCTGCATATATTTCATTCTTGTGGTCCACCATTCCCAAGAAATTAAGCGCTTATTCTCTCTGCGATTGACTTATAGTAGCTTTTTACTACAATAATAGTTTACAGTATCTCACAAAAGTGAGTACACCCCTCTCATTTTTGTAAATATTTTATTATATTTTTTCACGTGACAACACTGAAGAAATTACACTTTGCTACTATGTAAAGTAGAGAGTGTACAGCTTGTATGACAGTGTAAATTTGCTGTCCCCTCAAAATAACAAGATCACAATGCACATTTCTAGCAAATTTTTAAACCAAAATAAAGCACTATTAAGTAAACTAGTCCAAACTAGATTTTACCTTCTACATCCCTCAGAGATTTTACTGTAAAAAGTCTTTAATTTAGCAAAAGCAGCCTGTGCATCAGGTGACCACCCGGAGGGCACCCCTTTCTTTTTTAGCTGTGTAATCGTAGCTATCAGCTTAGAGAAGTTTCTTAAAAACTTCCTGTAGAAGTTGGCAAACCCGACAAATCATTGAATTTCCTTAACGTTTCCAGGGACAGGCCAATCTACCACTCTTTAATCTTTTCAGGATCCATGCTTACTCCATCTGGAGAAATAATATACCCCAGAAACGGCATCTGGGTTTGTTCAAACTCACATTTCTCTAGTTTGATGTAAAGTTGATTCTGCCCTAATATTTCATAGACAGTGCAAACATGCTTGCGATGCTCCTCCAGGTTATTGGAAAAACTGAGAATGTCATGCAGATAAGCAATTACAAACTGGTCCAACATATCTTGAAAAACATAGTTGATGAAGTGTTGAAAAGTTGCAGGGGCATTGCAAAGATCAAAAGGCATAACCAAGGACTCGAAATGTCCTTATCTGGTTCTAAAGGCGGTTTTCCATTCATCTCCTTGATGAATATGAACAAGGTTATATGCCCCCTGTAGGTCAAGTTTTGTAAAAATATCGGCAGAACGAAATCTTTCCAACATTTCAGGGATCAAAGGGAGGTGTTTAATAGTCATTTTATTCATGTGCCTGTAATTAATGCATGGACACAAAGTGGAGTCTTCCTTTTAAACAAAGAACAAGGTTGCTCCTGCAGGAAATGTTGAGTTTCTAATTAACCCCTCCTCTAAATTTTCATCAAGCCACTCCCTGAGTACCTTTAATTCAGGTTCTGAAGGACTGAAAAGGCGGCCGGAAGGTATTTCTGCCCCTGGGAGCAGCTCAATGGGGCAATCATATGGACGATGAGGAGGTAATGGGTTGGCCGTCGTCTTATCACAGACATCCGGGAACTCATGATATTGTAGAGGCATGTGGTCATATGACTGTGTGGTAACCACATCAACCTGTTACTCCTTGATCGGTGGAGAACTTGTTTGACAAGGCTCTCTACAGTATTCCTCGCAATGGGGGGATGTAAAATTTATAATCTGTGCTTCCCAATTGATGGAGGGATTATGGTTGGAAAACCAAGAAATGCCCAAGATGACAGGAAATTTAAGTGACACAATTAGCTAAAAAACCGATGGTCTCATGATGGTCAGCCTCAAATCGGAGTACTAGAGGGAATGTTTCTTGGGTAATAGGTCCTTAATTTAAGGGTGAACCATCCACCATCTCCATATCGACAGGGGCAGATTTATTTCTTGTCCAGCATAGCAGAGCAAGGAATTTCAATGCCCTCAGAGATAGGTTTAATAGGGAGGAAAAAATGAGATAGTGAAGAAATTAATTGAATTTCTTCCTGAACCAATGGGGAGATTGACTGGCTAATGGAGTTTATTTGTTAAGGCATGATCACATCAACCAACGCAATTGCTCCTCTAACTTTGTGAGGACAGGTAACTGCGTAATGACCAGAATCTCCACAGTAAAGACATATGTTCCCAGAACGTCTTCTTTCTTTCTCCTGAATAGAAATGAATCTCTTATTAGCATCTACCTGCATTGGCTCAGGAGTGTTAGAATCTGGTGAAACTTTAAAATCCTGCTGAACAAATGGAGTAGCAGAGAAATGCATGCCACCCTTACTTCCAAACATTCCCAGCCTCTCCTTCCTCCTTTCCGTAAGTCTCTGATCAAATCTGATAAATAATTGGATGAAGGCATCAAGATCATTAGGAGTCTCAACTCTAGCAAGCTCATCCTTTACCTGTTCAAAAAGCCCTTGGTGGAACTGGCTTTTTTGAGCTGCAGGTTTCCAAGTAGTATCTGTGACCCAACATCTGAATTCTGCGTATTCTTCGACAGAGTGTTTACCCTGCCTCAGACTATGCAGCTTTGCTTTGGCAATAGCACAGTGGCTCGGATTATCAAAAACCTGGTTCATTGTGGTCAAAAAAGTCTGAAGATTATTCAAAATGGCACTGTCTTGTTCTATATATGGGTAGGCCCAAGATAGAGCTTCTCCAGTCAGAAATTTGAGAATAAAGGTTACCTTCCTTTTCTCAGAAGATAATGCAGCAGGGTGCGTTTGGAAATACAAACGACACTAATTTAGGAAACCTCTGTAATGATGGCGGTCTGCATTAAACTTAGATGGTAGAGGCTAAGGCTAATGTGTTTTAGTATCACCTCGGTCCAGTAGTTGTCTCTGCAGATTATGAATCTCTTCCTGTTGCCTTTCCAATATACTTTCTAGTTTAGCAACTTTTTCTTAGTAGGTAACACCCAATTCTTGCAGGTCAGCAATTTCCTGGCTAATAGGATTTACGGCGCTTGCTGTAGGGGCCTCCATGTTTGGGCAAGAATATTCTGTCACGATCAGGGGTCAGGCTTGAAGGCCAGTTGCTATAGCAGTGGAAGCTCACACAGGAACCAGCAGAATAGGAATGCAGGCAGCTCACCCCGGCAGATGACGCAGGCTCACCTGAGGTGCAGAATCTAAGTACTAACCAGTGTTCAGCAGAGCTCCTGATGGTGTGGATGGATTTTGCTGGGTGTTAGCACCAGGTCGCGCTCCTCAGGATCGCCCCACCAGGAGAGACCAAGCCGGGGTCCAGTAGCCAATATAGCAGGTAGGGATCAAGCAGAAGCGAAGTAGAGGTACAAGTCAAATGTCGGTAACGAATGGTAGCGAAGATAAGGATGGCATCAGGAGAGACAAAAGCGAGATATTGGCTGGAGAAGGCACAATATTCTGGCAACCAGGAAGTGCAGAGACATGGCTTAAATCAGGAAGTTCATTACTGAAGCCTTTATATTATGTGAACTCATTCAGAAAATACAAGACTTCTCTGAATAGGCAGCAGTGGGGGGAGGTGGGCATAGTTTCTCTGTGAGCCTATCTCTCCTCTATCACAGCCCTGGGTGTCAGTGTATGTTCTCGCAGAGCCATAAACCTGTCAGATATAAATAACAGAGATAAGTTCAGGAGATGTTACGCACCTCCGTAGACTTAACTCAAAGTGGCTGAATTCCTGAAATTAAGATAAAAAAAGGTTCAGTATTTGTATCGCCTCTTCAATCCCCCCCTTATACTTACTTGAGTCTGATCTTGATCAAGTGCTGTGCCCATCTGCAGCAGCGCTCTCCTCTTCTGCCCACTCTCACAGGCTTTGCTGAGAGCAGCAGGAGCCATTGGCTCCCGCTGCGGTCAGTAAAATCCTGTGATGAGGGAATGGAGGGAGGGGCTGAGCCTCACTGTGTATGTCTATAAACGCAGGCAACATGGCTTGGGAGCGAGCACACAGGTGTGCCATAATAGGAAGCTGCTCCTATAGTGGCACACTGAGAAGAGGAAGCGGCGGGGGTGCCAACGGGGGCATGAAGAGAAAGGTTGGGGTCGCTCTTTGCAGTATTGTTGAACAGAGCAGGTAGGTTTTTTGCTGTTAGTTATTTTGAAAGAAAATAAATGCTGACTTTACAAATGCTTTAAAGTGTATGTTACCATAACATTTCATATTCCCGATATGTCATTTGTACCATGTACTTGTATTAAAAGAGTATCCTGTTCTCCTTGCAATGCCTTCTTTGCATGAAATTCCTGGTGAACCTGAAGGTCCCCTTGCTTTGCTATTACAAACTGACCATGCTAGGTATGGAAGCACATTCATCCCAAAGTGGTCTTCTTTTCTTCTGCATTCCAGTTGAGCGCACAGCCTGCTGGTACTCCAATGGTCAATGAATTTGTGCTTACATGTCCCCCTGCACAGCTCTTCACTGGGAAGATCAGGGTACTGTTGTTTCTCTGCATCCTGCTGACGCGCCCTCGTTGCTCAGGATAAAAAAAAAGTACAGTATATATTTATTGTATTTGGGAGGAGGAAGTGTATCCTGCTACCACCTGGGGTAAAGTTCACTCTTTCTTGAGCATGAACATCTTTGCCTACAAGCCTGGAAGACTATGATCAAATAAGATCTCTGTAGCTGGTGTAATATGGTTCAGATTTTGGGCATTAATTCCCAAATTTATAGCCTTTCCAACTTTGTTGGCAAGAGAATCTGAGTTAGTACAGGCAAGCATCTGTACCAACATGACAAACACAACCAATTACCCTCACCAGCACCTTGACCTTGCCTCTGTCTTATATCAGGAAAAGATCATGTTTTTGTAGAGGACAGGAAAGTGCAGGTTTTTGTAATAACAGCATTTTACAACAGACAATTTCCTATCTTCTAACCAAAATATCTAACAAAAATAAATAAAAAAATAAAAATAAAAGGCAAAAAAAAAAGATGGAACATTTTTCAAGGTTAAAAAGGTAAAAGCACTGAAAAATAATAAAAAAATGTGTTTTCAGCTCTACTCTTTTGCAAATGACTGTTCCCAATAACCACAATTGGTAAATGATGCTGTGTCCAAGGTTTGCAAGAGTATCTGTGTAACAAATAAGACAATTGTACTGCAGTGACAATGGTGCACTAAAAATAATGACCCCTTTTTGCTGCGGCTGCGGTTATTGCTGAAATGTACAATTTACACATTTATGGAATGGGGCTGTAAAACACAAGTACATTGTCACAGCTCCTTTTAAAGTTCATTCCTCAATGCAGAAATCGCATGCATCTGATCTGGAAATTACATTAGCCCCTTGTAGATTTGCCTGTTAAATATCTGACATTGCATTTCCATAACCTCTGACAGATTATCTTTTATTCTGATTTACAATTACATTTGTTGAATTTTTTACAACCCCCTCCTTTTACTCTCTTTTCTCCTTCTCAGCTTTCTTGATTGTTTATATCTGGAAACTAGAATCAAATATTCAGGGAGTCAGAAAATGGAGGATACAGCATAACTTGCTGTCTTTCCCAATACACATGATAAATTTGAATAATCTAAATTTTTATTGCCGTAATATTTTTCCTTAAAAAAGGGGGCTACAATTCTTTTTTCCCTTTCTTTCCTATTTTTAATAAAACCCCAAATTCTTAATAAACAGTTCAATCTTGAGCACAGTAAAAAGAGCTCTTTTACAACGCTGACAGATTGTAGAAAATGATTACATGCCGATTCCAGTTTAGCTCTGCTATAAATCTTTTTTTTCCTCCTCCATTTCAAGTCCTTTTATTAATGTTATAGTTCTGGCTGTTTTATGGCACAAAAAAAACCTTCAAAGTTTTTGCCGAACAGCAGAAGAGATCAGAAAACAGTAAAGTTAGTCAACTAAAACAAAGATATTTTCCTAATTTCCTTGGAGACATAACCCTTTCCCTGCTGATAGTTTGTAGAGGACTCTAGTTAATTATTAGCTATCACTATTACCTTTTTGAAAACTAACAGGCTACTGAATGAGTAGATCTGTTACTTCTATGATAAACAGGGAACTAGCCAGGACATTAAGGTAATGTAGACTGTTATCGGTGAGAAAAAGACGGGCTTAAGAGCCCATTCATACTAGCGCGACTTGTCAGGCGACTTGTCAGCGTGACAAGTCGCGCTCCCTCGCGGTCCATTGATCGCTACAGGACCCGTTCTAATAGGAGCGACACAAGTCGCTCAGACTTAGAAAATAGGGTCCTGTACTATTTCGGGGCGACCTCGGAGCGACTTGCATAGACTTCCGTTATGTGAAGTCCCTGCAAGTCGCTCCGAAGTCGTGGTGCACGGTAATGCACAAGTCGCCCCCGAAGTAGTAAGGAGTCGTGTCGCCTCTATGTGAACCGGCTCTAAAGTAAATAATCTTATCAATGTTTGTGTGTTTTAGGAGCCTTGTTTTATGTATAATGTACACTGCCTGGCCAAAAAACAAAAGTCGCCACCTGGAGTTAACTAAGCAACTAACTAAACTAAGCATGCATTAACTATCCTATTGGATAGTTACTGCATGTGCCCAAAGAATGAGGTGAGCTGAATACCTGAATATACTGAATGACCAGGTTATTCCATCAATGGATTTTTTTCTTCCCTGATGGCATGGGCATATTCCAAGATGACCATACCAGGATCATTGGGCTTAAATTGTGAAAGATTGGTTCAGGGAGCATGATACATAATTTTCACACATGGATTGGCCAACACAGAGTCCAGAACTTAACCCCATTGAGAATCTTTGAGATGTGCTGGAGAAAGCTTTGCGCAGTGGTCAGACTCTCCCATCATCAATACAAAATCTTGGTGAAAAATGAATGCAACACTGGACAGAAACAAATCTTGTGACATTGTAGAAGCTTATCGAAACAATGCCACAGCGAATGCGTGCAATAATCAAAGCCAACACAATAGTACAGTGTGTGACTTTTTTTTTTTTTTTTTTTGTGGTGACTTTTTTTTTGTCCAGGCAGCGTATTATCATATACAGGTGCATCTAAAAAAATTAGAATGTCATCAAAAAGTGAATTTATTTCAGTAATTCAATTCAAAAAGTGAAAATCATATATTTTATATACAATATACGCCACTTATTTTTGGGAGTCCAACCACGGATATCTACAGACAAGTTGTCAGGATCCCTGTTTTGGATTCCTTGCTTCACTCAATTTGTGTTTTGGTAAGCATATTACCATCCGGAGTCTGGATTGACAGCATTTGATTATACACGTCATTTATAATTTCACAAATTTTTGGACTGTTATGGACAATCATTTGGTCTATTATCAATGAACACCATATCTTGATTATTGGTCCCTGATTTTCACACATCACTTACAATATATTAATTTGTAAGGTTTATGGACATTAATTTTGTCTATCTAATGATGAGCGCGACTTGATTATTTGCATTTATTTAGGGTGTGGTCACACTTGAAGTTGCAGCTATTAACATTATTTTTTATTAGCGCGGTTACTACACAATTAAATATATTTTATATAGTTGTGTTACAAACAGAGTGATATATTTCAAGCATTTCTTTCTTTAATTTTGCTTATGATTATGGCTTACTGCTAGTGAAAACCCAAAATTCAGTATCTCAGAAAATTAGAGTATTACATAAGAGCAAAAAAAAAAAAAGTTCCCTTGTGGTCTGATTATGTCCAGATTTCTGTGCTAAAAGCGGTACATACTTTTGCATGGAAATCTGTTGTTTTACATTTTAAAACTCACCTTCTCCTGTAATCCCCCGCTGTCCTCCCCGCCGTCCTCCCGCTGTCCTCCGGCTGTGTGCTCGGCTGATGCCGTCACCTGTCTTCTGGTTCCCTGGGGGGTGGAACCAGCGGCAATTTAAAAAATGTAAATACACTAAAAGACATGATACAAAGTAGTGACCCTAACGGATTACACTGTATCATGCCATTTCACCACAGGATTGCACCTGGTGACTTTTCCAGTGCCCTGCCTGTGCTTTTCCAGTTCTTTGTGCCTGGAAAATTGAGAGCGACCATGGTGTCCAAAAAGCGTTCTTTTTGAGCAAAAGCATTGGAAAATTCTGAAGAATCATTTGATATACTTCCCAAATTCCACAAGCTATGTGCCAGAAAGAGACATCAGAATCGTCGCTGTCGTCACTTTCTGTACCTGATGAAAAATTTTCCCATGAATCGCTATCGCTCAGTTCTTCAAGTAACTCAGTTTCACTGTCGCTGTTTTCCAATTTGTCTAAAAGCACTTTTGCGCAAAAAAGAACGCTTTTTGGATGCCATGGTCGTTCAAAATTTTCCAGGCACAAAGCACTGGAAAAGCACAGGCAGGGCACTGGAAAAGTGACCAGGTGCAATCCTGTGCTGAAAAGTGTAATCCGTTAGGACCACAGCCTTGTATCATGTCATTTGTGTATTTATACTTTTGAATTTGCCGCCGGTTCCACCCCCTGCGTCGCAACACTCGCAGGGAAGGGAACCGGAAGGCAAGTGCCAACAGTCGGCCATGCGCAGAGCAGGAAGAGAGTGTGAGGACACCGGGGAGGATGGCGGGGGATTGCAGGGAAGGTGAGTAAGATTCTGGGGTAATCCTGAGAGTGGCTCGGGGTTACCGCTTTTGGTACTGAAAGTTAACCCCGAGCCACACTCAGGAATACCGCCAGGGAGATTAATACAGAAATGTTGGCTTACTGAAAAGTATGTTCTTGTACAGTATAGTAAGCACTCAATATTTGGTCAGGGCTCCTTTTGCATGAATTACTGCATCAATGCAGGCATGGCATGGAGGCGATCAGCCTGTGGCACTGCTGAGGTATTATGGAAACCCAGGTTGCTTTGATAGTGGCCTTCAGCTTGTCTGCATTGTTGGGTCTGGTGTCTCTCATCTTCCTCTTGACAATACCCCATAGATTCTCTATGGGGTTTAGGTCAGGCGAGTTTGCTGGCCAATCAAGCACAGTGATATCATGATCATTACACCAGGTATTGGTACTTTTGGTTGGTATTGGTAAAGATTTGGGGAGCCATGTCATCTGCTGGTGTTGGTCCACTGTGTTTTATCAAGTCCAAAGTCAGTGCAGCCCTCTACCAGGAGAATATAGAGCACTTCATGCTTCCCTCTGCTGACCAGCTTTATGGAGATGCTGATTTCATTTTCCAGAAGGACTTGGCACCTGCCCACACTGCCAAAAGTACCAATACTTCGACTCACACACTCAAGATTAAAAGGGAAGCACCAAGGGGCATATCCTATAAAGCTTTACCAGTTTCCAATCACCTGAAGCTTTACACCTATAACCCATGGTGCATGAATACTCTGCCTGTACTATACTCCAATATGGGGAATTTAGTCAAACTACCTTTTTTTTCTAAAAAGAAAAATTGCAATTACTTGACATACAGATATTCTTTATTTATGTGATTATGGCTTTGTTAAATTCAATTAACAGCTTGTATTAGATAATAAAGGTCAAGTATGGTCCCTCTTGGTCTTCCTTTGCTAGCTTCCTGGGTGGTTTTCTGGAAGCTGCTTTCAGCCGTGTTCAATTGACAATCTTCTCTTTAATTATGAATAAGTCATTGAACATGTATAAATTAACTTCACATCTTCTACTGTGAATTGTACAATAATAATAATAATACTCTCAGCTCTGTGACATAATTGGTACAGAAAAGTGCTAATTACCCCTTTTCCAGTTTGACACAGTTTCTTTTTATTTTATTTTTTGCTGAATAAATCATTATGAACATACATTATGTGGAGTGCTTACCCCTGCAGGAGCCGTTGAACATGATGGGTTCTGCCACAACTCTTTAAGCTGCTTGTACCCTACTGACACAGTTGGGTATATATAGAGGGTCTCCTACACCTGTGCAACTTAAATGTTAATTTTTCACCAGTGCAAAGAAAACAGGCCACATGCAACTTGGTGATGAATAGAATAAGTGTATTAAGGCCAGGCAAAACAAAGCACAAACCAATAAATGGGTAAAAGACCACGTTAGAAAATATGGTCTGGGATTAAAAGTATAATTTCAGTCTTTGCAGATGACACCAAGCTATGCAGTGGAATAATCTCCTTACAGGATGTCTCCTATTTACAAGCCGACTGCAATGCAATGTTTAATTGGTCAACTATATGGCAAATGAGGTTTAATGTTGATAAAGTTATGCACTTTGGTGCTAAGATTTTGCATGAATCATACATACTAGGGGGAGTACAACTTGGGGAATCAATGATGGAGAAGGATGCCAAGCTGCAGTTTTCAAAGCGAGCAAAATCCTTTCTTGTATTAAGAGCAGTATAGACTCCAGGGAGAGAGAGATATAATTTTGCCCCTTTACAAATCATTAGTAAGACTTCATCTGGAGTATGCAGTTAAGTTTTGGGCACCGGTTCACAAAAAGTATATCGGGGAACTGGAGTAAGTGCAGAGAAGAACAACCAAACTAATGTAGCAAGGTTTCCAGACCTGTGGCCTGATGTGGGTCTGCCATTAGTATGGGGAATCCTCTTAAGCCCATGTGAGCTGAGACCCTGGGTGTGACAACTGAAGCAGCGACAACTCCGGCATCTTTGTTTGTGTTTTTTTATTGGAATTAGGGGATGGGAGAAGGGAATGAGTGGGATACTCCTTGAGGCTTAACTAATTACAATTGGGACTTTACTTCCAAAATGCCCGTTGGCGCTTCCCTGACGCCAGCCGGCGCCAGCCAACGCTCACTGACACGGAGAACACTCTGTAGAACAAAAGAAGTGCTGAATCCTCGACTTATAGTCCAGAAGATCCAAGACTGAGAACTGTAGAACTCCCAACACTTTTGTACTGTGAAAGTCACTGAATACTTTCCCCCGCCTAGCACAGCTTGAGGTAGTATGTAGTAGAACTCTGTATAGCTGTCACTTTAACTGGCATGCTCTATACAATTCAGGGCCCAAGCTGCAGGTGCCCCCTTTGACCTTCAACTCTTGACTATGTACCCCCTCTGTAGCTTCAGGGTCCTCAACCTAGGTACCCCCTTTAACCGCTAGCTGACTCTGGATCCTAGAACCTCTTCCAGAGTGGTCCCCTCTAACTTCAGGCAGACCCCCAGGGGCAATCCGCAGTACTCACGACCTGTGTAGGCTTTCCTGGGACTGGACCCCTCTCTCTCTCCGCAGGCTCTCGGCACACCGGATCACCTCAGCTCACTCAGCACGCACTGGACGCTCAGGCGACACCCTGAGACATCCACCTTCCTCAAACAGGAGGAGAGACAGCCGCACTCTCCTTCCTGGGACTCTGCTCCCGCCAAAGACATTGTGTCATGTGTCACCCCAAACTTATACCCACTCCCAGAATCCTTTGCAGCACAATCGGCCTCCTGGGGTAGTTACAAGCCTGGATGTGTCCCCTGATTGGGTTTCCTCCACCGCCCTATGAGAAGCCTCTCACAGGAGCCAGTGGGGAGACTCCCCCTTCATCAGGCACACCTGGAAACCATGACACCCTGACTATTAAATCACAGCCCCGCTGTTAGGCAGACAAGGCCCACTATACCTTTACCTAGCACCTACCTGTAAGGTGCTACACTAACAAGAGGAATGGAGGAGCTCAGCTATGAGGAAATATTAGAGGAACTAAATTTTTATTCTCTTGAAAAGAGGGTATTACCCACTTCAATACCGGGCACTTTTACCCCCTTCCTGCCCAGCCAAATTTTCTTTAAGTGACAATTGTGTGGTCATGCAACACTATCCAAACTAAATTTTTATAATTTATTTCACACAAACAAAGCTTTCTTTTGGTGGTATATAATGACCACTGGGTTTTTTATCTTGTGCTAAATAAATGAAAAAAGACTGAAAATTTAGAAAAAAAAAACATGTTTCTGTGATGAAAGTTTGCAAATAAATAATCTTTCCTTATGAATTTAGGCCACGATGTATTCTGCTACATTTCTTTGGTGAAAATAACCAAAATCAGTGTATATTAGTTAGTCTGTAGGAAACTTATACAGTTCACAAACTATGGTATTATATCTGAAAATATATTTACTTACAGTAAGAGCTGTGAAAATGTGGAATAGAATCCCTCAAGAGCTGGTTCTGTCAAGCTCAGAAGATTGCTTTAAAAAGTCCTGGATTCTTTCCTAAATGTACTGTAATGTTCTGGTACCTCTGGTACCCTTGTTCCCTATTTCTCTCTTACTAAATTGCGTCCCATCTTGTTATCCAAGAGACGCATACACCTTTAAGACCGGATGACATCATTGCCGAGCGCCGCTATGAGCGGCTATTTCAATCGCCGGCTTTCTCTCATTCATTGCTCGTTCAAACCACATGTTCACCGCACCTTCTCCTGTAAGGTCGGAGCTGCTGACATTTCCCTTTGCTGAACTGAAGCCGGAACCTCGCTGCTGATCCGTATCTCGCTACGGGATCACCTCTCTTTAAGGACACTGTTACTACTAACCTATCTAAGTGATAAGTACCCCACAGGGGATTCTTACTAACCAATCTCCTACTGTCATCTACTGCAATTACCAGGACTATCTGTATCTATCTATTTACTGTCATCTACTGCAATTACCAGGACTATCTGTATCTATCTATCTACTATCATCTGCATAGACAGTTAGCTCTTGGGACTACCTTCAACTATCTTTGCACTAGGTTACTCTGTATAAGTATACTCCATCTGTGTCCTCTCACCATCTGCACTATACTTGACATCAGAACCTATCTGCTTACCATCACCTGCAACTCTCCTAATACTACTCTTAGTGTTCACCATACAATTGCCTGTCTCTCATCTATACATTCTCATATATTCTATCCCTCCATTAAACATCTGATTGAGTATATGTATATTGCATAACAGGCTGTGCACGGTGATGAAGTCCTGAGAGTTGGATATGTTGTTCAACAGAATCTCTACAAGGCTACTGAGTGTAATAATTCTGCAGCTGTAAATCCATCCACTAACAAAAACGCATGAACGTTACAGATTGAACGAGCCTTTAAAAAAAAAAATGGATTCAGCAGAATTACCCACTCATGTACTACAATTAAAACAGCAAGTAGATGCATTGATCCTTGCGCTCACAGAGGTACAAAACGAAAATCAGACCTTGAGACAGCAGGTTGGCCGTCTCACACAGCTTTCTGCTGCTCAGCCCCGTGAGCCTAAGATAAACCCTCCTCTAGTGTTTTCTGGTGATCGGAGCAAATTTCGTGAATTTAAAAACGCATGTTGTTTGCTTTTTTTGTTAAAACCTCTAACCTACACCACTGACCAAATTAAGGTTGGTACCGTCATCTCCTATTTAATGGGTGAACCCCGGGCCTGGGCAGACGCTCTCTTTGAAAAAGATGATCCACTCCTTAATTCTTACCCTTTATTTCTAGCACAACTCGCTAGTTTATATGAAGACCCCAATAAGCAGAGTACTGCTGATACCCAATTACGGGCCTTAAAACAAGGAAGGAGACCTGTTGAAGATTTCGTGGCAAATTTTAAAAGATGGTCCCCTGATTCAGGGTGGAATGACACATCTTTGAGAACGCAGTTTAGACTCAGCCTATCTGAGGCCGTTAAAGACGAGCTCGCCCGAGCGGATTTACCTGGCACTCTAGAGGGACTGATACAGACCAGTATCAATATTGACAGACGACTACGAGAAAGAAAGGCTGAGAAGATGGGCTCACCATTTTCCAGTCCTTCTCGGATGTTGCCTGCTGACCCTACTCCTATGGAAGTAGGAATGATACGCCCACCTCTGACCCTATCTGAACGTGCCAGGAGGAAAACCGAACATCTCTGCATGTACTGCGCATCCCCGAATCATTTGATAAGCGGCTGTCCCCTTGTCCGCAGGAAAGAGGGTGAGTGTTCAAATGTCTTGCTAGGGGGACTCACAACTTCCTTTTCTAATCCTTATCTTTTTGTTCATTTAACATTGCAGTGGGACCAAACTAGGATCACCACCAAGGCTATGATCGACACAGGATCTTGTGGAAACTACATTGACATTTGTTTTGTCTCCCTTAATAAAATACCTATTGTTTCTAAACCCAAACCTGTCTCCGTTAGTTTTATTAACGGTACCCCTTTATCCTCTGGTCCTATCACCAGTCAGACACAGGCACTCCTTGTAACTGCTGACGAGTCTCATGTGGAGACCACCACCTTTGATGTATTAACTTCACCACATTTTCCAATCATTTTGGGACTTCCCTGGTTACACATACATCAACCAATCATCGATTGGAAAACAAGAACGCTAACCTTCTCTTCTCACTATTGTGAAACGACGTGTAATCTCCCCACATATGATAGGATACTGTCTGTAGTGCCGGATGACATTATACCCAAGTGTTATCAGGATTTATCGGAGGTTTTCCTTGAGAAAAACGCTCAAATGCTACCTCCCCATAGGGACTATGATTGTTGTATCGATCTACTCCCTAATAGCAAGTTGCCTTTCGGACATGTTTATCCTCTCTCGCAGGATGAACTCTCTCATCTTAAGGAGTATCTGGATGAGAACTTGACAAAAGGATTCATCCGACCTTCTACTTCCTCCACTGCTGCTGGACTCTTCTTTGTCCGTAATAAGGATTCTAGCCTTAGGCCTATCATTGATTTCAGACAATTAAATGCCATTACAATAAAGGATCGTTATCCTTTACCTCTTATTCCTGAACTTATCGAACAGGTGCGTGGAGCTTCTTTCTTTTCAAAATTGGACCTAAAAGGGCATACAATTTAATTCAAATCCATAAAGGGGATGAATGGAAGACGGCATTCAGAACCAGATACAGACTGTTTGAGTACCTTGTAATGCCATTTGGGCTATGTAATGCTCCCGCAGCCTTCCAACGGTTTATAAATGAGATATTCAGAGACTTGCTTGATGTTTGTGTCGTAGTATATTTGGACGATATACTTATCTATTCTCATTCCTTACCTGAGCACATAAAACATGTGAGACTTGTGTTGTCAAGGCTACTTGCACATAACTTATACGTTAAATC
Source organism: Pelophylax lessonae (assembly GCF_965119305.1). NCBI lineage: Eukaryota > Metazoa > Chordata > Amphibia > Anura > Ranidae > Pelophylax > Pelophylax lessonae. Next base: position 219,415,877 of record NC_138773.1, read on the forward strand.
AAAAAAATGTTTGTTTCATAAAGAGGAAGTACTATTCCTAGGATATATTATATCTAAAAATGGAATCAAAATGGACATGAGCAAAATATCCTGCATTCTGGATTGGCCTGTGCCAACCACTCGCAAAGCATTACAAAGGTTCCTAGGATTCTCTAACTACTATAGGAAATTCATTAAGAACTTCTCTGCAATTGTGAAACCTCTCACACAACTCATAAGCACGAAGAAACCTTTTAACTGGTCAACAGAAGCAAATGGAGCATTCTGTCTGCTGAAATCAAGCTTTACTACTGCCCCCATACTATGCCATCCAGACCCATCCCTTCAATACATCTTGGAGGTAGATGCGTCAAATATGGCAGTAGGAGAAGTTCTCTCACAACGACCAACAAACACCTCACCTCTTCACCCGGTTGCTTTCTTCTCAAAATCATTAAGCAGCCCCGAGGTGAACTACCCAGTAGGTGAGAAGGAGTTACTAGCCATAAAACTGGCGTTAGAGAATTGGCGACATCTACTCGAGGGCACTCAATTGCCAATCCTGATATATACTGATCACAAAAACCTTCAATACCTTCAGACTAATAGAACTCTTTCCCACCGACAGGTACGGTGGTCGTTATTCTTTCTGAGATTTAATTTTTTAGTGACTTACACGCCCGCAGACAAAAATAAAAAAGCGGATGCACTTTCACGACTAACCGAGAAGGATTGTACCGAGGTTCCCTCAGTTCCTATAATACCACTTGAACGTATTATCGGTGTCATTCGCTCCCTGAAGGAAGAGATTTTGCACAGCATAGGACTGGACTCACCTCCACCACAACTAACTACTGACGCAGAAGGCTTCCTCTACTACAACGATAAATTATACATACCCCCTACTATGCGAACCAAGATCTTGGAATTGTCGCATGATGTACCTATGGCAGGACATATGGGTATGACTAAAACTTTCAATCTACTTACTAGGCAGTTTTGGTGGCCAGACATGAAGACAACTGTAAAAAAGTTCGTTTCATCTTGTGATATCTGTGCAAGGTCTAAAATTGACAACACGAAACCATCGGGGTTACTTTGTAGTTTACCGATACCCCAGGTTCCGTGGAAAGTGGTATCCTTAGACTTCATAGTGGAACTACCACCTTCCAAAGGATTCAACACCATCTTGGTGTCAGTGGACCATCTGACCAAGATGGCACATTTCACTCCTATCCGAAAACTACCTTCATCCAAGCAAACAGCGGAATTGCTTGTGAAACATGTCTTTAAGTTACATGGTATTCCAAAAACACTGCTGTCTGACCGTGGTTCACAATTCATCTCAAAGTTTTGGCTAGCTCTATGTCAGATACTACGAATAGAGCGTAAACTTACCTCTCCCTACCACCCTCAGACCAACGGACAGACAGAGAGTGTTAACCAGTGCATTGAACAGTATCTGCGTTGCTATACTTCGTATCTACAGGACGATTGGGCAGATCTCCTCCCGCTAGCGGAATTCGCCTATAACAACGCGACTCATAGCACTACTAAACAAAGTCCATTTTACCTAAATTATGGGTTTCATCCCACACTCCTTCCTCCACGTATCTTGCCATCAAGTAATCCAGTGACATCTGATTATCTTGCCCAGATAAAGGATTCTCTGGGATTACTCAACAATACCATATCCCATGCTCATAGCCAACAAAAGAAGTACTACGACCTCCGTAGGAAACCCTCTCCCCAATATGCCATTGGGGATCTTGTTTGGCTTTCTACAAAAAATCTGAGATTGAAAATCCCTAGTAAAAAACTTGGACCTCTATTTCTGGGACCTTTCCCAATAGAGAAGCTTATTGGAAAAGCTGCAGTACAACTCACATTACCAACGGACCTCAAGATACATCCCATCTTCCATGTGTCGCTACTGAAGCCCCATGTTCCTAACCAAGGAATAAGGCCTACTATCTCACCTCCACCTCCTGTACAAGTGGAAGGTGGAGAAGAATTTGAGATAAAAGAAATTTTGGATTCCCGTTTCCATAGAAGAAGACTCCAGTATCTTGTACGATGGAAAAACTATGGGCCCCAAGATGACACCTGGCTGGATACCTCCGATATACATGCCCCTAGACTGATTCGCAATTTCCACTCGAAATATCCAGAAAAACCAGTTCTAGAGGCCTTCCGGAGCCGGCCTTAAGGGGGGGGGGTACTGTAATGTTCTGGTACCTCTGGTATCCTTGTTCCCTATTTCTCTCTTACTAAATTGCGTCCCATCTTGTTATCCAAGAGACGCATACACCTTTAAGACCGGATGACATAATTGCCGAGCGCCGCTATGAGCGGCTATTTCAATCGCCGGCTTTCTCTCACTCGTTGCTCGTTCAAACCACATGTTCACCGCACCTTCTCCTGTGAAGTCGGAGCTGCTGACATTTCCCTTTGCTGAACTGAAGCCGGAACCTCGCTGCTGATCCGTATCTCGCTACGGGATCACCTCTCTCTAAGGACACTGTTACTACTAACCTATCTAAGTGATAAGTACCCCACAGGGGATTCTTACTAACCAATCTCCTACTGTCATCTACTGCAATTACCAGGACTATCTGTATCTATCTATTTACTGTCATCTACTGCAATTACCAGGACTATCTGTATCTATCTATCTACTATCATCTGCATAGACAGTTAGCTCTTGGGACTACCTTCAACTATCTTTGCACTAGGTTACTCTGTCTAAGTATACTCCATCTGTGTCCTCTCACCATCTGCACTATACTTGACATCAGAACCTATCTGCTTACCATCACCTGCAACTCTCCTAATACTACTCTTAGTGTTCACCATACAATTGCCTGTCTCTCATCTATACATTCTCATATATTCTATCCCTCCATTAAACATCTGATTGAGTATATGTATATTGCATAACAGGCTGTGCACGGTGATGAAGTCCTGAGAGTTGGATATGTTGTTCAACAGAATCTCTACAAGGCTACTGAGTGTAATAATTCTGCAGCTGTAAATCCGAACGTTACATGTACACAATATACCTGAATACTAACATTTATAGGTGAAATTGATCCAGGGAATATCTGATTGCCTTTTGGGGAAGCAGAAAGGATTTTTCTTCCTCTGCTGGAGAAAATTGGATCATGCTTTGCTGGGTTATTTTGCTTTCCTCTGGATTAACTATGGGTATAGCATTGTGTATATAGGACTGTATTATTTTTTTTTACTTCCCTTTTGTTGGTTGAAAAAAATTGGACTTACTGTATGTCTTTCTGTAACCAAACTTACTATGTAACTATGTAATATGTTATGCTAACTAATTTGAATACTAGCATTATATAAGGCAAGTAGCTTAGAGCTTAGAACACATTAATGCTAAACCAAACCAGTAAAGGAAATCTCACAATAACCAATTCAGAGAAAGTGTCCTGGAGTGTACTCTGTAGTGAAATCTGGCGCCTAGTGTGAAATGTTGAGTCTGCTGATGTTGGGGCCCTTCTGTGGGGTGTTGCACATGAAGCTGTCCCTTAGGAATGTGCAATGGATGCCTTATAGGTGGATAAGTAAGCAAAGGTCTCTATTGCATTAACTGTGTCAATGTTGAAATGCCCAGATGATTTAGCTCACTACTCCTGGTGTACAAGAATCTGGTCCTCATTGTTCTCCCTTGCTGTAAACACTCACAGTAATGGGTCCTTTCAGCTCCAGTCCCAGGATCTCTCAATGGCTCAGCCCCACTGGTGCTAAGCTCACACACCAGCAACAAGTCCATGTCAGAGATACCCCAGCGGTGGGTCTACACTCTCTGGTCCTCGCACTGCAAGAAACTCTGGCTCCAGTCTGTACAGTACAGCTCACACAGAGAGCTGATCCAGCACAGCAGTAGGAAAGTGAAGGGTGAGGGACAGCTGCTGCACAAACAGCCTGGTACTCCTCTCAGCCTGTCACAGGGGAGAAGAAAGGGAGGACAGCGGGCACCGGAGTGCACAGCCTACTCTTCCTCTAGCCGGCAGAGCAGAACAGTGGCAGAGGGTGAGCTGATGGAACACACAGCTGGTGGTACCCAGCTACATATGGAAAGAATGCACTTGTTTGCCTAATCCCAGTTTCCTCCCAGAGACAATTACTTTCATAAAACGTTAAGGTAACATGAAGCTGTTTTAAAAATTTTCATTTTTATTGTGTTCAGAGCTAAAAAAATAAAATGAACATACAGTATATATTTTTGTTAGGTGAATATGAAATGTGATGAATTTATACTTTTGATATACAGCCAGCAGGTTAAATATTTTCTCATGTTTTACTAGGTTCTCTTATCTACTTTGTTGAAAGAGGTATGTTTTTCACAGAGCTCAAACACGAAGCTGAAATATACACAAGTTATAGTGATACTAAAGCCTTTTTTTTTTTTAATTTCTATTTATTGAGTTTAGCACAAAGAAAAACAAGGCCATAAGGGGCATACCCCGGCCAACCAACAAGCAAACAACACAAAAACATAAAAACAGAAAACACCCACCCTTAACTTCCCTCAACCGTACTGCTCAGTACCCTCCATCAAGAGATAGCATTGAAAAAGCAAATAGTCCAAGTCAGAAACATTCGTTTCCGTTCTCTCTCCCCATGGTCCCGCCAGAGTTCAGGCTGTGTCAGGCTCTGAGGCCCGCTCATCAACCGTGGATCTGGAATCCACCCAGACCCGCCAGACCTTTTCATATTTCTTAGGGCAATTCCTAGATATATAAGTCGCCTTGTAGAGCGGAACTACTGCATTAACCAACCCCTTCCAGAAGCCCAAAGTTGGAGGGTGAGGAGATTTCCATTTAAGGACTATGGCCTTCCTAGCATAGAACAGCAGGATTCCAAGAAGGGTCCTTGTCGCCCTGGCCATCCCCAACTGGTCTACCAGGCCAAGGAGACAGACCCCCACCATCAACGGGACCGGGACAGAGGCCAGACCGGATACAAATAGAGTCACCTCCAACCAATAGGAAGTGATCTGCGGACAATCCCAGAAAACATGAGAGAAATCCGCAGAAGTGCAAGAGCATCTCCAGCAGGAAGCCAAGACACCAGGATAAATACGATGTAGCATGTGAGGAGTGTAATATATCCTATGTAAGATTTTAAATTGGATCAGCACGTTCCTGGTCGCGATAACCGGTCGGAACAAACTATCCCAAATGTCCTCCCAGTCCTCATCATCCAAACCCTCCTCCCCCGCGCTCCACACTGCCCGCAGTCCCGTCAACCCAGCATGAACAGAGGGTAACAAGGCCCTGTAGATGGTGGAGAGCGGCTGACGCATGCCAGGATCCCAAAGCTGGGATTCAAAGTCGCTGCGCTCCAGACCAGCCACAGGTGAGGGAAACTGTGCGCGGTAGGCATGGCGGAGTTGGAGGAACCTGAAAAAGAAGGAATTGGGGAGTTGAAATTTAGCCTTGAGGTCATCAAATGTAGCCAGAGCACCGCCAACGCTGATGTCCGCCAGAGTCTTGACACCCTTAGCGGCCCACAGGGCTGGGTCTGGAATGGACAGGAATTCCGCCAAGTGAGGGTTAAACCAGAGCGGTGTGTCCGGAGACCATCGGGCCAACTTCCGCTCCGGTGCAACCACCAGTTGGGTCCACACCCGCACCACCACCCGCATAGCCGGGGTCAGAGGGGGATATGAGACTCTCAGGCCCTGGTAGAGGGCATTACGAAGAGCCTCATAGGAATGCGCCGCCTCGAGGATAACCGAGGAGTTGGTGTCATCCGACAAAAGCCAGTTATGAGCATGGTTTAGCATGGCAGCCAGGTAGTATGAGTAAAAGTCTGGGCAGGCAAGCCCCCCCTGTGTCTTGGGCATGCGGAGGATCCATTTATTAAATCTAGGAGGTCGAGAAGACCATAAGAAAGTGGAAATTAAGGAGTCTAGTTGGGCAAAATAGGACTTCGGAATCCAGACAGGGGAATGCCGAAGAGTATAAATAAGGACTGGAAGAACTTTCATTTTTAACAAATTGATCCTGCCAATCAGGGACAAGGGTAGCTGGAACCAAGCCCGCAGTCGCTGCTTACACCAAAGTATCTTGGGCTGCACATTAAGTTTGAGAAAGTCCCTGGTGTCCGGGGAAATATGAATACCCAAATATTTAACAGTGCGGGTCAATCGTAGCGGGGACGCAGAGTCCCACAAGGCCACAGCCCCTGCATCGATGGGCAAGACCAGAGACTTATCCCAATTAGTGCGCAGGCCAGAAACGCCAGCGAAGGAGGCCATAATACTGTCACGGAACCATGAACCAGACGTAAAACAACAGATAAGTGAAAATAAGAAAGCTTTATTGAAAAACAAGCTATAAAGCGAAAGTCCAAACGGATGGCGAAACCGATGCAGAGTCTTTTACGTAGCCAGGGGTCAGGAACCAGCAGGGTAGTCAGACGAAGCCAGGATCAGGAACCAGCAGGGTAGTCAGACGAAGCCAGGATCAGGAACCAGCAGGGTAGTCAGACGAAGCCAGGAACAGGAACCAGAAGCAGCAGCAGTCTTAGAAGCATGTGAACACAGGAGGACCAAGCAGGGAACTGAAGCCACAGACCTCCTATATATATGAGCTAGGCATCCAGCTCCTCCCAGTGGGAAGGAGGAGCCGCAGGGTGGGAGGCTACAAGAAACCCAGAAACCAAGATGGCCGCCAGCACATGTCAAACGAAGGAGAACAGCAAGAAGGTAAGACCATGACAGTACCTCCCCCTCAAGGGCCCCTCCTCCGCGGAGTAAAGAACGGTTTCTGAGGGAAGCGTGCATGGAAGGCTCGGAGCAAGGCAGGAGCATGGACATCTGCGGAGGGAACCCAGGAACGCTCCTCTGGACCATAACCACGCCAATGAACCAAAAACTGCACCCGACCGCGGACCAGGCGTGAGTCCAGGATATTGCTCACCTCATACTCCTCACGATTGCCCACTCGGACCGGACGAGGCCGAGGAACCGAGGAAGTGAAACGATTACACACCAGTGGCTTCAACAGGGAGACATGAAACACGTTGGAGAGCCGCATGCCAGGAGGAAGCGCAAGGGCATAGGCTACCGGGTTTACCCTGCGAAGCACTCGGAAGGGACCAACAAAGCGAGGCGCCAGCTTGGGAGTGGGCACTCGAAGGTTGAGGTTGCGGGTGGACAACCATACATGGTCTCCGGCCTGGTAGGAAGGAGCAGGTGCTCGTCTGCGATCAGCCTGGAGTCTCTGGCGCTGCGCAGAGGCCTCAAGGGACCTCTGGATCTGTACCCAAGAAGCACGTAGGACGGAAAGGTGATCCTCCACAGCCGGAATATCCTGGGGAGAGAATACCTCCGGTAACACGGCAGGTTGGAACCCATAGTTGGCCATGAAGGGAGACGTCCCAGAGGAAGAGTTCACCGCCGTGTTCCTGGCAAACTCAGCCCAAGGCAGGAGGTCAACCCAATTGTCTTGGTGATCGGAGACATAGCAACGAAGGAATTGCTCCAAGGCCTGATTGGATCGTTCTGCAGCCCCATTGGACTGAGGGTGGTAGGCCGAGGAGAAGGAGAGATGAATCCCCAACTGGGAGCAAAAGGCGCGCCAGAACCTGGACACAAACTGACTCCCCCGATCCGACACAATCTCCTTGGGCAAACTGTGCAACCGGAAGACCTCCCTGGCAAAAATCGTGGCCAACTCCTGTGCAGAGGGTAACTTCTTGAGGGGAACACAGTGGCACATTTTGGAAAACCGATCCACAATCATGAGAATGACCGTATGGCCTCGGAATGCAGGGAGGTCCACAATGAAATCCATCCCCAGGTGTGACCATGGGCGCTCCCCGGTAGCTAAGGGTTGCAGAAGGCCCAACGGAAGGTGCCGAGGAGACTTACTCTGGGCACAAACGGAGCATGCCGCTACATATGCGGCGATGTCGGAACGTAGGGAAGGCCACCAGAACAGACGTGAAACAGCCCAGGACAGCTGATTCTTTCCAGGATGCCCCGCGGTCTTGGAGTTATGGTAGGTTCGCAACAACCGAGTGCGCAACTCCTTAGGCACAAAACATCTGCCGTTGGGTCTCCCAGAGGGAGCACCAGATTGAGCCGCCAAAATCTGCTCACCCAGGGGAGAGGTCAGGCTGGTGCGAATGGCGGCCAGGATCTGATTCGGAGGTATGACCGAAGTCGGAATCGACTCCTCCCTGGACAGGTCGGAGTACTGCCGTGATAAGGCATCCGCCCTGATGTTCTTGGAACCGGGTAGGTAGGAGACCACGTAATTAAAACGTGACAAGAACAGAGCCCATCTGGCCTGACGTGGTGTCAATCTCTTGGCCTCAGAGAGGTAGGTCAGATTCTTGTGGTCCGTCAGGATGAGGACCGGAACCACCGAACCCTCGAGCAAGTGCCTCCATTCTTTAAGAGCCTGCACGATGGCCAATAACTCCCTGTCACCAATCTGGTAGTTGCACTCCGCGGAAGACAGTTTCCGGGAGTAAAACCCACAAGGAAGCAGAGGACCCTCTGGTGTTCTACGCTGAGACAGAAGGGCGCCTACTCCCGTCTCAGACGCGTCCACCTCGAGGACAAAGGGCAACCCAGGGTTGGGATGCGACAGAATCGGAGCTGACACAAAGGCGGACTTTAGAGCCTCAAAAGCTCGGATGGCCTTGGGCGGCCAGACCTGGGAATTACTGCCCTTCCTGGTCAGATCCGTGAGAGGCTTGGCTAGCATGGAAAAGTCCCTGATGAACTTCCGATAATAATTGGCGAAGCCCAAAAAGCGCTGCAGGGAGCGAAGACCACTGGGCTGGGGCCACTGTAAGACAGCCGAAACCTTCTCAGGATCCATGGAGAACCCCTCAGCGGAAATGATGTAACCTAAGAAGGTTACCTGGGATCGGTGAAATTCGCATTTCTCAAGCTTACCGAACAGCCTGTTCTCTCGTAACCGTTGCAACACTCGTTTGACATCCAGAATGTGGGTCTCCATGGACTCAGAATATACCAAGATGTCATCCAAATAGACCACCACACACTGCTGCAACAGGTCACGGAAAACATCGTTGATGAATTCCTGAAAGACTGCGGGCGCATTGCACAGCCCAAAGGGCATAACCAAGGATTCATAATGAGCGGTCCTGGTGTTAAACGCGGTCTTCCACTCATCGCCCGCCTTGATCCTTACGAGGTTATATGCCGCCCTCAGGTCGAGTTTGGTAAAGACCATGGCCCCTTTAAGGCGATCGAACAGCTCGGAAATCAAGGGTATCGGGTAAGCGTTCTTGATCGTGATGCGATTGAGACCCCTGTAATCGATGCAAGGCCTCAACTCACCGCCCTTCTTTTTCACAAAGAAAAATCCAGCCCCTGCCGGGGACGAGGATTTGCGAATGTGTCCGCGTGAAAGCGCCTCCCTCACGTACTCCTCCATGGCCTCATTCTCCGCTACCGACAGTGGATAGACTTTGCCACGAGGAGAAACGGCATCAGATTGTAACTCGATGGCACAATCGTATGGGCGGTGCGGAGGTAGGGCAACCGCGCGCACCTTATCGAATACATCCCGGTACTCCTCGTATTCAGGGGGCAACAGAGAGTCCGAGGAAGTACACAGCAACTTGACAGGCCCATGGATGCAACTAGCCCCACACTGCGGTGACCACGAGAGGATCTCGGCCGATCTCCAATCGAAAATCGGATTATGCTTCTGGAGCCAGGGGTACCCCAAGACCACCGAGTAGTGTGGAGACGAAATAACCTGGAAGCAGACCGACTCTCTGTGGACGGCACCAATGGCTAACCCCACTGGAAGGGTCTCATGAGTCACGTGTGGCGGCAGAAGGGGTCTGCCGTCTATCGCCTCAAGAGCCAGAGGAGAACCTCGAGCCTGCAGAGGAATAGAATTGGCGGCAGCGAACACACTATCAATGAACAAACCACCAGCACCAGAGTCCACCAACGCCTGGGTCGTCACCGAGCCCCCGACCCAGGAGAGGACAACAGTGATCAGTGGTTTGTCAACACGGGAAACCGGGGACTAGGAGACTCCACCCAAGATCTGCCCCCGACAGGATCTCAGGTGCAAGCGTTTCCCGGACGGTTCGGACATGCCAACCGAAAATGCCCACCGAGACCACAGTACATGCATCGGCCCTCGCGTCTCCGGAGTACCCTCTCCCCCTCGGACAGGCAAGCAAACCCCAGCTGCATGGGTTCACCCCCAGACAAGTCATCACCAGGAGGCGTGGGAGGAGAGGGAGGCACAGGTGGGACAACAAAGGTAGGCGCCAATCTGTTAGGAGGCCTCCGCAGACTCTCCTTAAAGGAAGGTCTCTCCCTGAGTCTGGTGTCAATCAAAATCAGGAAAGAAATAAGAGACTCGAGCTCCACTGGTAGGTCCTTAGCTGCAACCTCATCCTTCAAGGCATCCGAGAGACCATGAGAGAAAGCAGCGACCAGAGCCTCATTATTCCAGCCCACCTCTGCTGCCAGGGTACGAAACTCAATGGCGTATTCAGCTACGGATCGTGAACCCTGTCTGATGGACATAAGGAGCTTCGCAGCAGAGGCAGCACGAGCCGGCACATCGAATACCTTCCGAAGAGAAGCAACAAAACCGGAAAACTCGGCAACCACCGGATTGTTGTTCTCCCATAAAGGGCTGGCCCAGGCCAAGGCCTTGTCCGAGAGCAGCGAGATTAAGAAGCCCACCTTTGATCTCTCAGTAGGAAAGGCATGTGGCAGCAACTCAAAATAAATGCCCACCTGGTTAAGGAAACCTCGGCACTGAGTTGGCTCTCCCCCAAAGCGCTGTGGAAGGGGGGGCAGAACCGGACATACCCCGAAACACCGCAGGCGCAACAACAGGTGTCGGGGTAGACTCTGGCGCAACAACCGGAGCGGCAGTAGGAGCGGGCCCAGGAGCGACAACCGACCCATCGGCAACGGGAGCGAAATGAGCCGTGCGTTCAAGCAGGGTTTGCAACGCCACGGCGAACTGACCCAACAGGTGATCCTGCTGATCAAGTCTGGCAACCAGCGAGGGTAGTGAGGATGGCCCTGTACCGTCAGAATTCATGGCCTGTGGTACCGTGCGTTCAAGCAGGGTTTGCAACGCCACGGCGAACCGACCCAACAGGTGATCCTGCTGATCAAGTCTGGCAACCAGCGTGGGTAGCGAGGATGGCCCTGTACCGTCAGAATTCATGGCTTGGTCCTAATGTCACGGAACCATGAACCAGACGTACAACAACAGATAAGTGAAAATAAGAAAGCTTTATTGAAAAACAAGCTATAAAGCAAAAGTCCAAACGGATGGCGAAACCGATGCAGAGTCTTTTACGAAGCCAGGGGTCAGGAACCAGCAGGGTAGTCAGACGAAGCCAGGATCAGGAACCAGCAGGGTAGTCAGACGAAGCCAGGATCAGGAACCAGCAGGGTAGTCAGACGAAGCCAGGAACAGGAACCAGAAGCAGCAGCAGTCTTAGAAGCATGTGAACACAGGAGGACCAAGCAGGGAACTGAAGCCACAGACCTCCTATATATATGAGCTAGGCATCCAGCTCCTCCCAGTGGGAAGGAGGAGCCGCAGGGTGGGAGGCTACAAGAAACCCAGAAACCAAGATGGCCGCCAGCACATGTCAAACGAAGGAGAACAGCAAGAAGGTAAGACCATGACAAATACGAAGAGCCTCAGCGAGGGAAGGTCCAGGATCCTCTAGAAAAAGAATGAGGTCGTCATCATATAGTGCCAATTTTTCCACTATAGGGCCAACGCAAATCCCCTGCACCCCCTGTGCCTCAGCCAGCGGCTCTATTGCGAGGGCAAAGAGGGCCGGAGACAGCGGGCAACCCTGTCTCGTTCCCCGCCGAATAGCCTTGTTTTTTTTAAATACCAAACATGTTTTATCTTACCTGCTCTGTGCAATGGTTTTTCACAGAGCGTCCCAAATCCTCCTCTTCTTTGGTCCCATGCTCCAGGTGCCCCCTACAGCAAGGGGCAATCAATTAGGGGCACTCTCGACCCATGGCTCTGTGCGTCTATTTACACAATGAGCTGTGGCTCAGCACCGCCCCCTCCATCTCCTGATTGGCTCACTGGCTGTAATTGACAGCAGCGGGAGCCAATGGCTCCCACTGCTGCCAAAAGCCAATCAGGAATGCGAGGCTCCGGAGGGACAAGGCTCTCATGGACATCAGTGGCTCAAGAGAGTATTCAGGTAAGTATTAGGGGAGGGGGGCTGTTGCACACAGAAGGTCTTTTACCTTTAATGCATAAAATGCATGAAGGTAAAAATCCTTCTGCCTTTACAATCACTTTAAAGCCGAGTTTAACTAAAGATACCCCTATAATACTAATCCATCGCCCTTTACAGAACCGCTATTCTCATACTTACAAGGTGTACAGTATTGGATTTTAATCAAAATCTTACTTTTAAAAACTGAAGCTGCAGTGTAATCTGCTGTGTCCTTCTTCCTGATTCCAGGGAGTGTTCTGGGACTTCTTCCTGATTCCAGCCTCCTGGGAGTGATGACAAACAGCTCCCAGGATGCAATGCAAAGGCAGAAGTGATGTCGGTGGCCGTGGCCACAGAAGGGGTAGAAGGAGGAAGTACAATCAAAAATGCCCTTAAAAAAAGGTAAGGGACCCCCAAAAAAGATTGAAAATGCCCAATTGTTGATCAGCATAGCGAGCACTCCAGGAATCACTAAATTTGCAAAATAGGCCAGAACTTCGCTTTAAGGAGTCAAACAGTAACTCACAGTCCTCAATCTCTCTGTACAGCTGCATGTAAATTTTTCATAACAGAGATGATGATTTATGAAATAAGACTGTTTAGCAAAGTGAATGTTTGCTGCATCCATTCATGTGCAAGTCAAAAAAAAAGGTGTTCTTAATTTTCCTTGTACATGATCGGGCATTCTAAGCAGTCATGCTGTAACTTTGCTTTGATTACTACATTCAGTAAACATTCACTTAGCAAAGTAGACAGTTTCTCTTCAGCTTTAAATAAGCAATAATTTTAGGATGCATCGTCCACTGTTCTAACAGTTTGAATATGCACAAAGAGAACCCTCAAAAATGTGGGACTATTGTAGGCAATGACAGACAAGTGGCTACAAGGGCATAAGTATATATAAAAAAGTATGCAAAAACAAAGAGTTAAATAATGTATGACCGAAGAGTCAGTCTCATATAATAACTCACCCCGCGCACAGTAATCAAATGAAAGATAAGTGGCAACAAACACTAAATTATAAAAGACGCACAGTCTCAAAGCAGCTGCTATACACAAAGAAATGTTAGGAAAGGTGTTGAGGATATTAAACCAAGTAAAACAAACTGAACACTAGCAGCGCTACAATACACAGGTCTATTGTATAAAACAATGTCCTTAAAGACTCATATGATATGTGTGTATACAGTCCATGCAGTGATAAACTGGCACAATCCGTCCACCAGGGCAGGGGAGTGAGGGGTCCTGTCTACTCTCCCAAAATTCAAGCCCACTCCAGTGCTCCCCCCCTTAGATTGAACACTCACCAGAAACTGGTGAATATAGAGCCTTCAATGAGGTCCACCAATCAGCGGGTATATAGATCACTGCTGGGCTGCTGCATAAAGCTCAAAATATGTACACCTGATGACCATTCCAAACCATTCCTGTAGCAAATAGGAATAACGGATGATATCCAGTGTGGAAGGTATAGCGACCGCACACATCGGCTCTGACGTTTCGTCCACTTGACTTCTTCTGAGAGCCCGATGTGCGCGGCGCGGTCGTAATCCTTTAATGCAGACGCCGGCGCATGCGCACCAGCATCCGTTTAGGGGTCACCCGGAAGTGTAAGGTGTTTAGTGCACATCCTGCATCGGTGTTCCGATGTTCGGATGTGCACTTCCGGCCGGACGTGATGACGCCCATCCGCCGTCAGCCTGAGACCCGATGATCGATGACAACTTCCGGTTACACCCCGGAAGTTCATCATCGTCCACCTCGGAAAACACCGGCTCTGCAGACACCCCTTAACATCGGGCTCCAGACTGGGCAATAGATCTTACTGGACCCATACAATCACCAAACCGGATCACCCTCCCACTCGACTATATCGCTGTATACCAGCATATATACCCGGGGCAATTTACACCAGTATTAATAGTACAACGCATCCATATTTATCACTGAATGCCTTGCACTGGACATCAGCAACTAGATGAAAAGTACTAATATTATGCATACAATAAAAATATTAAAAATCGAGCATCACATATGCAGTCTGATACATATAGTACATTAATAAAACTACATCAATAATACATAAATAGCAGCAAAAAATTCATAAGCATGTATATCTAAAATATTAAAATATTAAAATCTTCCAGAAATGTATAAATATACGTACATATAAGGACATATATAAACTCCAATTTGGAGTGACCGTAAACCCGATCTTAGATCAATAAATAAATAAAAAAATACCCAATATATCAAAATTATATATAAAAACAGACACAAGAAAAAAGAACAAAAAAGCAACACCAGGGAAAGAAAAAAGGTTCAGCACCTGATCTTTCTACAAACCTATATACCCACATCAGATGATTACAAAATGGATGTTAACCTACATATGATGCAATACGTGCTGCCACCCAGAAATCTGGATAAAACCCCATCCTTACAATTAATAATTGCTGATAAAGCAGTTAATATCCAGATCAACATTTAAACCTTTGGGGTGCAAACTATCCGTCAGGTAGATCCAGTGTGTTTCGCGCTATGAGACCTCACGAACCCTATTTGAGCCCCTCCATACCGATTCCACTTTCTCTATACCCCAAAATCTGAGGTGAGTAGGGTCCCTATTGTGGAAATCTCGGAAATGGAGTGACACACTGTGATCCTTAAAACCATTACGGATATTTGTAATGTGTTCAGACACTCTCGTGGTTATTGTCCGTTTGGTCCTCCCAATGTACAGTAAATTGCACGGACACTGCAAACAGTAAACCACATGAGTGGTATTGCAAGTGATTAGGTCTTTTATTTCGAAGGTTTGAGCATTCGAAGGCGATGTGAAACTGGTAAAATTCCTCAAATGAGTATTCACCTGTTTACATGTCTTACACCTCCTACATGCAAAAAAACCCACTCTCTCGTCCCAGAACATGACAGGTTTCTTGGGAGGGTCTAATACTTTTTTTACTACCTGATCCCCAAATGTTGGTCCCCTTCTGTAAATGAAGTTAGGAGAGTCAGGCAGCACCCCACACAGGAGCTTGTCCATGCGCAGTACAGGCCAGTGTCTTCTAAAGACCTGTTCAACTTCGCGATACTGGGCACTAAACTGTGTGATAAAGCTCCATTCATGTTCCTGTGTCCTTTCTCTTACCGGGTCCCTCAAACACTCTTCCTGAGTTAAGGAACCTATTTCGGTTATTGTCTCATCCAATTTGGCAACTGGATACCCTTTTTCAACAAATCTCTCCTTTAAGATTTGGGACTGTTTCAGAAAATCGGCCTCCATGGTGCAATTCCTTCTGACACGAAGGAACTGTCCCCTGGGGATATTAGACAGCCATAATTGGTGGTGTCCACTCTGGATGGGGAGATATCCGTTCCGGTCGGTCGGCTTGAAGTACACTTGAGTCTTCAGCCGACCGTCAAGAAGGGATATCTCCACGTCCAGGTAATGAATCTTTTTGCGACTCCAGCTGAAGTCTAACTTGATGTTATTGTTATTGACATTCAGTTTGTCGCAGAACTCCACCAGAGAGGACTCCGTCCCTGCCCAAATGAAGAATAAATCGTCGATGTATCGACGATACATGATCAACTCTTCATGTTGGGCGGCAAATATCGACCGGTCCTCCCATTCCCCCATAAATAAGTTAGCTAAACTGGGAGCGAATTTTGCCCCCATAGCTACACCTCTCTGCTGTTGGTAAAAAGTGCTGTCAAACCAAAAATAATTATGCGCTAGACAGAAATCAAGGACATCTCTCAAAAAACGTTTTTGAATATCAGGGACATCGTCCCTTTTACTAAAGGCCCAATTGAAAGCGAGCAATGCGTCATCATGTTGGATGATCGTATAGAGAGACGAGACATCCGCTGTAACCAGAAAGATGTCCCTATTGCTCGGTAACTCAACCTCTCTTAAAGCGATCAAAAAGGCCTTAGTGTCCCTCAGATATGATCTTAACTGTAATACACTTTTTTGTAAGAAGAAGTCTAGGTACTCTCCTAGCCTCGATGTTACAGATTGAATACCATTAACTATTGGTCTAGCCGGAGGGTTGACCATGTCCTTATGGACTTTAGGTAACGTGTAAATCGTTGGTATTCTGCTGAAGCTAGGTACCAGATATTGTTTCTCCTTCTTACATAGAATCCGATTTTCATATCCTCTTTCTACAAGTGTACCTAGTTCCCGTCTATACTGTAGAGTGGGATCCGTTCTTAAAATCTTATATGTCTCAACGTCCGCCAGCATAGTGGAGAGTTGGGTGTGGTAATACTCTTTTTTAAGAAGAACCACACCACCACCCTTATCTGCGGGCCTAATAATTACATCCTTTCTCTTTTCAAGTGCTTCCAATCCTTCTTGGATGTGTCTTGGATTAACACATTTTTTATTTGGGATTTCCTTCAAATCCCTAATCACAAGATTTTTCATATAAAAAAGTATACATTTATTAAACATCAGAATAAAATCTTCCAAGGAACAGGAAGGTTCAAAGGGAATTGGGGCTGAAATATAGGTGAACACAGCAGCAGATAGATAAGGATGGAACCTCTAAGTATAACAAAAGTGAGGGGTGAGACATCAAACGCGTTTTGAGACTTCAAAGTTTGCGCTCTTCTTCATGGATGCTCACAGATATGTATAGACAGAAGTTCAAGCTAGCACAGACTGCTAAAGTCCAATGCAGGCAAACCGCTCATGTGAGATGATGCTCAGGTGCAAGTAGAATCCACCATCCAGATTTATGAGCCATACACAAAGATAATGACCACACTCTGATGTAGATTAAAACAAATGGAGTAATTTATTCTTCATCACAGACATCAACGCAAGACTGATATGAAACAGGACAGGTAATAGGTTGACGCGTTTCACGACATTACCAGTCGCCTACTCATAACCATGCACAGACTGCTCCATGTAGGAAATCAGCCCCCAACAATATGAAAACAAGTAAATAGAGTGTTGTCTGAGTTTGACCTGGAGTGGAGCGAAAAGAGCAGTAGGCCCAATGCTCTCAAAAAGTGATACCGCTGGGGGTGCAAGATAAAGCAGAAACCAGATAAACAAAAACCACAAGAATGTGGAGCACTGTCCATGCGAGAGCAATCAAGCTGAATGGATGTATACAGATAGTGGCCAATTAGATGCAGTGTTGTTCTGGCAGTCCCGGCTGCATGTGGCTTTGGCTTCTGCAATCCTACTTACCTGTGTTTGGATGTACCTTACCACACGTGGGCTCTGTGTCTAATTGGACACTATCTGTAAACATCCATTCACCTTGATTGCTCTCGCATGGACAGTGTCCCACATTCTTGTGGTTTTTGTTTGGCTGGTTCAGCCTTATTTTTCACCCCCAGCTGTCTTACTTTTTGAGAGTGTTGGGCCTACTGCTGTTTTCTCTCCACTCCGGGTCAAACTCAGACGTCACTCCATTTACTTGCTTTTACATTGTTGGGGGCTGATTTCCTATGTGGAGCAGTCTGTGCTAGCTTGAACTTCTGTATATACATATCTGTAAGCATCTCTGAAGAAGAGAGCAAACTTTGAAGTCTGGAAACGCATTTGATGTCTTACCCCTCCCCTTTTGTTATACTTAGAGATTCCTTCCTTAACTATGCCCTGCTGTGTACACTTATATTTCAGCCCCATTTCCCTTTGAACCTTCCTGTACCTTGGATGATTTTATTCTGATGTTTAAATATTTTATACTTTTTGATATATACTTATGCACTTGTGGTCACTTGTCCGTCATTGCCTACAATAGTCCCGCATTTTTGGAGGGTTCTATTTGTGCATGTTTATTGGGATGATGGCATTCTCACAGCCCCCCACCACCTTTTTGTTTTATCTCTTTGGA
Organism: Pelophylax lessonae; assembly: GCF_965119305.1. NCBI lineage: Eukaryota > Metazoa > Chordata > Amphibia > Anura > Ranidae > Pelophylax > Pelophylax lessonae. The sequence goes on from NC_138773.1 coordinate 219,433,978, forward strand.
TAATGGATAATACCGGATTGCTGTGTGAATTTAATACAAAAATAATGCTTTTCTGTTTCTAGAGGGTGCACTACAAAATATTAAGATCAACACTTTTCTGAAAAATAAATTAACCTGCACTTGCATTTTATTGTAGTTTCCTAGAAAGCTCTTGGCTGGAAGGCATTTGCCTGCCTCTATAGACATGAGATCTTCGCCTGATTAGGTACAAAATAGCAGCTAAGGGCCACTGGCATCTCATGTCTATTGGGCTGCATTAGTTAGCTGTTTATGAGATATATAATGTTTGTAGGCAACAGCGTCCTTGGTATCCATTCTGCTCTCTATTATATCATATTATTCCCATTGTTCTCAAAAGACAAGTAATGCTATTTTCTGTCATCCATAAATGGCTGTTTCATTGTTTACAAGCAATGAAAGGTTGTCAAGTGGCTAAGGGCTAGGAGAGGCTATCTAAATACATTATTACATGTTAAAGGCTATGTCCACTGAAAACATGGATTTATAAGAAGACATTAGCATGCTAGCTATCACACAGGTTTCTTATCTGTCTCAGGTATTGTTGCACTGGCAAGATCTTTCTCTGTGTCTCTGCCTTGCTGCAGTCCTGTAACACTAAATAAGTGAAGATGAAGAGCTCAACATAAAGATTTAGAGCCCCTTGTGACAACTCAGGTAGGTGGGTGGACCTCTAAACTTATTTTCACTTTGGGAGAGTTATGATATGCCAGTATCTGTTTAGGAACCTATTTATAAAGAATTTAAATTATTATACTTTGAATCTGCTGCTCATCCCCACTTCACCATCGATTTCTCTATGCAGAATTTACAAAACACATGACAGTTATGCTAATGGTGTTCCCCCACTGTGCCTGTGTATTTGCACTGTGTTAGTAAAATTACCTGGTGCCTCCAGATATGAGGTGACTCTGCTCATATTGCTTAAGCCTAGTACACACGGGCCGAATGTGGGCCCGCATCGACTGGTTCAAAAGAAACCAGTCGACAATCGGCCCGTGTCTACGGCAGCCGGGCTGGTCATGAAGGCTCATGACTGAAAAAGGTCTCCGATCGGCTCCCTATCAGCGCTCTCAGCCAATGGCTGAGAGCAGTGGCAGCCGCTCATAAGGTGCGCAGGGGCACAGCCTCCCTAGTCCATGCGTCCGGCCCCTAATCTCCATGCAGGGAAACAGACGCATGGATTTCAATGGGGTTTTTTTTTTTCAAAGCACATGATTAGAGCCTGAGGCTCTAATTGGCTTCTAAAATGGTAGGCTCTGCGCCTCGAGCCCACCCACTTGTGTGACTTTTGTGAATTTATATTGGCTAATGTCTTTCTGCTTCTCCTCCTGGCCAATCAGGAAGCGGGTCCTGAGACCCAATTGGCCAGGAGTCCTAAGACCCGATTGGCCAGGAGTCCTAAGACCCAATTGGCTGGGAGGAGAAGCGACCGCCAGGACTCGGGAGGAGATGCAGGGGGGAAGCGGGCCGAAGCCGAGACCTGGATGGGGTATGTGCATGTCTGGCAGGTGATTTATTGAGTGATGGGGGGTGGGGGTAGTGGGCCAGGTTTGTTTGCCGCCCCTCCAAAAAAATTGAGCGCCAACCAGCGCTGGCTGAGAGCGCTGATTGGAGTGTTCTGGCGGGTGGGTCATCCCCTGTAAGAACACAATAGCTCAACAGGGGAGATTGATGTACTAACATTGGATTGTTAGTACAGCGGCTCCGACCTGAGCTGTCAGTTTTTTACCGTTCAGCCTGCTAGGTTGAACCAAAAAAAACTAGTAGTGTGTATGAGGATTTAATCACAAAACGCTAACTGTCACATTTGAAAAACGAAAATCCCTGTGTAAACATGGGAATAACTACTAGCCAACCAGGCCCTAGCCAAATGATGGCTACAGAGCAGTCGGCTTATTCTGGGAGGGCGTACAATGACGTTCTCCCAGAATCGGCACCCTGATGCACCGGATCCCCGGGACCCGGAAAACACGGAAGTGTCCACACTCGCCGGGTCCCGGGGATCCGGCGCATCAGGGATCATGGTAAAGGGCCAATGACAGCAGCCCTTTACCTTGTGATCGCTCCGTCCAATGACGGAGCGATCACTTGTCAACGAATCGGCGCATGTCCGGTTCGATTCTCTCCTCGCATGCTGTACACAGGAGAGGAGAGAAACTGAAGCTGCACTTATCCTCTGCCTCCTCAATACCTGAATTATGCCCATCCATGCCACATTTATGCCACATCCATGCCACATGTATGCCGCATCCATGCCTCATCTGTGCCACATCCATGCCTCATATGTGCCCACCCATGCCACCTCAGTGCTCATCTGTGGCTCATCCAGGCCACATCCGTGCTCATACATGCCACGTCAGTGCTCATCCACGCCACATCCATGCCACATCAGTGCTCATCAATGCCACATCAGTGCTCATCCGTGCGACATCCATGCCACGTCAGTGCTCATCCATGCCATGTCAGTGGTTATCTGGGCCACATCCATGCCACGTCAGTGCTCATCCGTACCACATCCATGCCATGTTAGTGGTCACCCGTACCTCATCCATGCCACATCAGTACTCATCCGTGCCACATCCATGCCACATCAGTGCTCATCCATACCACATCCATGCCACATCAGTGGTCATTTGTGCCTCATCCATGCCACATCAGTTCTCATCCATGCCACATCCATGCCATGTCAGTGCTCATCCGTGCCACATCAGTGCTATCCGTGCCACATCCATGCCATCTCAGTGCTCATCCGTGACACATCCATGCCATGTCAGTGCTCATCCATGCCAAATCCGTGCCACATCAGAGCTCATCCGTGCCACATCCATGCCACATCAGTGCTCACCCGTGCCTCATCCATTCCACGTCCATGCCACATCAGTGCTTATCCTTGCCACATCTATGCCACGTCAGTGGTCATCCATGCCACGTCAGTGCTCATCCATGCCACATCAGTGCTCATCCGTGCCACATCCATGCCACGTCATTGCTCATCTGTGCCACATCCATGCCACAACATTGCTCATCCGTGCCACATCCATGCCACATCAGTGCTCATCTGTGCCACATCCATGCCTCATCAGTGCTAATCCATGCCACATCAGTGCCACTACAGTGCATATCAGTGCCCTACAGTGCCTCACAAAATTGTAATGGGAAGTCAGGCAATGACGGTGCTCCCTGCATGTTGGGCCTCTGTATGTGACCAGGCTGTGTAAAAGTCTCACACATGTGGTATCGCCATACTCAGGAAGAGTAGCAGAATGTATTTTGGGGTGTAATTTTTGCTATGTACATGCTATGTGTTAGAAATATCTTTATAAATGGACAACTTTGTTTAACCACTTACCGCATACTAACGTAGGTCTACGTCAGTAAACTTTGCGGTAGTGTACCGGGATGATGCCTCTAGCTAGAGGCATCATTCCGGTACCGTGGTTTGAAGCCGACGGTTGGCTTTCCGTCGGTACCGACCGATGCGGCTCGGGAGCCGCTCGATCGGTACCCGGGGGGGCGGGAGGGGACGTCCCCCCCCCTCCCGCCGCCTTCCGTGGCTTTGCTCGGGGCTCCCGTCCCACCGGGAGCCCCGAGCACCCAGCCGGCGCGTCCGCCGGCTGGATGGAGTCCCGATGAATGCCGGAAACAGCATCGATCGGGGCTCCGTTGACGTAACCCGGAGGCGGCGTCCATGACGTCACTTCCGGGTTACTGTGCCGCAAAAGGCGGCAAATTTGAAAAACGGCTGTATGCAAAAACGCCGTTTTTGGCGTTTTGCATACAGGGAAGTGTAGTGGAGGGGTTTGGGGTCTTTTAGACCCTCGATCCCTCCATAAAGTGTACCTGTCACGACATATTGCTGTCACAAGGGATGTTTACATTGCTTGTGACAGCAATAAAAGTGATCAGATTTTTTTTTTTTTTTAAAACTGTAATAAAGTTAAAAAAATAAATAAAATAAATGGGAAAAAAAAAAAAAAAAAAATTTAGCCGCCCCCGTCACCGTTAGCTCGCGCACAAAAAAAAACGTATACGCAAGTCGAGCCGCAAATGAAATCGCTGTTCAAACCACACATGTGAGGTATCGCCGCGATCGCCAGAGTGTGAGCAATATTTAAAAAAAAAGAGCTACACTCTACCTCTAAACTGGTAACCGTTAAATAAATTTAAAGCGTCGCAGATTGAGATCTCTATTGACCGTAGTTTGTCGACATCCCACGGGGGGGCGCAATTTTAAACCGTAACATGTTGGGTATCTATTTACTCGGCGTGACATGTTCTTTCACAATATACAAAAAAAATGGGCTAACTTTACTGTTTAGTATTTTTTAAATGCAGTGAAATGTGATTTTTCAAAATTTTTCCAAAAAAATGGCGCTTTATAGACCGCTGCGCAAATACCGCGTGACAAAAATTATTGCAATGACCGACATTTTATTCTTCAGAGTCTTTGCTAAAATAATATATATAATGTTTGGGGGTTCTAAGTTGTTTTCTAGGAAAAAATACTGATTTTAACTTGTGAACAAAATGTGTCAAAAATAGGCTCGGTCCTTAAGTGGTTAAAAAGTGCGTTTTCATTTTCTTTCCACCTTTTCCAAAAACTTGTGGAAAAAAATATCATGTTCAAAAGACGCAATATGCCTCCTAGATTGTGTTGGCGTGTTTTCTTTCCAAAATTGGGTTATTTTGTGGGTGTTTTCAATTGTTCTGGGGCTCCAGGGCCTTTAAAAGTGTGATAGGTTGTCAGGAAATTATATGTGTAATTTTTGCTCCTAGAACGCCTGACGGTGATACTTGGATGTTGGGCCTCTGTTTGTGGACATGCTGTGGAAAAGTCCCACACATGTGGTATTGCCATACTCAGGAGGAGTAGCAGAATGTGTTTTGGGGTGCAGTTGCAGGTTTCCCTTTACAGTGTGTGAGAAACAACTTGGTAATATGACCATTTTGTGAAAAAATAAAAAAAAATCTTCATTTTGCAAAGATTCGTGGAAAAAAAATTACAACTTCAAAAAACTCACCATGCCTTCTTACTAAATACCTTGGAATGTCTGCTTTCCAAAAAGGGGTCGTTTGGGGGGTATTTTTACTGTCCTGGTATGTTAGGGTCTCAAGAAATGAGATATACCGTCAGTACATCGGGTGTGATTAATTTTCAATGATTGGCACCATAGCTTGTAGACTCTGTAACAGTGGTTTTCAACTCCTGTCCTCAGGACCCACTACCAGGCCAGGTTTGCAAGATAACTGAAATACATCACAGGTGATGTAATTTGCTGCTCAGTGATTGCAGTTTCTCTAGTCTGCATTTCTCAAAGGTAATACTTAAAATCTGGCCTGTTAGTGGGTCCTGAGGAGAGGAGTTGAGAACCATTGCTCTATAACCTTCACAAAGACCAAATAATGTATACTTATTTGGGTTATTTTTACCAAAGATGTGTAGCAGTAAAAATTTTGGCCAAAATGTATGAAGAAAAATTTATAAATTTGCAAAATTTTAAAACCGAAACAAAGAAAAATTATTTTTTTACAAAATTTTCAGTCTTTTTTCATTTATAGTACAAAAAAATCAAAAACCCAATGATGATTAAATACCACCAAAAGAAAGCACTGTTTGTGTGAAAAAAGGACGAAAATCTCATATGGGTACAGTGTTGCATGACTAATGTCATTCAAAGTGTGAGAGCACTGAAAGCTGAAAAACTGGTCTAGTTAGGAAGGGGGTTTAAGTGCCCAGTGGGTAAGTGGTTAAGCAATTTAGAATTTAACAGTGAAACTTTTGCTGTTGCAAACAACTAAATGGAGGATTGGGCATGCAAAAAAGGGGGATTGCAAAACAAAATTAACCTACTGGTTTGCCTTACAGAAATGAAATTTGCATTGCCCTGAAAAAGTTTTGGATGCCCCCTGCCATGCCCCACAATTCCTTCCTCTGACCCCTACATAATTACAGGAGACATGGATGATGTTGGGGTTGGAGGGAGCAACCATACAACACATGGTGGGAGACACAGGCATCTGTGTAGATATTTGCCAGCACAATTCAGATTTTCAGGTCCAAACTGATTTTTTATTGAAGTAAGATCACATTACAAACAAAGTGCAATGTTTCAGAGTCACACTGGATCCCTTCATCAGGCATGTGATAAGTGTATGGCAATTGTGCAAAATATTTAAATAAATAGACACAGGCATCTGACACTTTCGTCAATGTCCAACACCGAAGAGTCTGATGGAGGCTTCAGTGATGGAACAGAGAGGTGATTGTGACATTGGCCACCAGCAGGGTATTGCCAATTTGATTTCCTTAAAGACCTTACAAGTGTATGTAAACTTTAAAACTAAATTGAATTAAGTATAATTTTACAGTGAGCCCATACTTTTTCATGTGGTCCTTGTATATGTAGGGCTCACCCCACAAGGGCCACTGTGGAAGTTGCTTGCCCCCATTGGTTGCCCTGACCTTGCAAGCTCCTCATCACCTCTGACACTAATGATTCTGACATATTTAAAGCAGACATGAAATGCATAGACACCAAAAGTTAGTAAGGTTTGCAAGTTAACGCTTTACTGGGATATTAAGTCAAACAGACTATAACGGACACAGGTGTAACCCAAGTTGGGTGATAATGCAGTAAAATGAATTCACAGGAACATAACAAGAAATACCATTGACAGTAAGTCAAAGTGTTGTAATGAAATGGTTGAAAAAGGGATTTATGAACCTAGAACAAGCAGGGGAAGAGGAACATTTTAGTCAGTCCACTCCCTCTAGGCCCTAATGCCACAAGAAATAGGAGGTAAACAATATAAAAGGTCTGACCAGGAGTTCCCCTTTAATAAATAGTAGTGTAATAGTTTGTAAGTTATGTTCTGTCACAGGTTCTGTAAGCAGAGTCTCTTTTGAAGAAAGAAGGCCCTTTAAGTGTGAGTATCTTTGATCTTCAGCTAGTTATTATGGGGCCCAGACATGTTACAAGGCAATGACAGGTTAATGAGACTGAATGTAAATGGTGTTATATTGTCCCAGCAGCAGAGACCATCCAATAGATCAGGTATAAGGATGTCTGCATGCAGTGTCTTTGAGAACAGTGTCAGAGATAAGATGGGCTTCTGCCTGCTCCCCAATCCAGCAGATACCTGGGTTCTGTGAGGCAATAAGTCCCTGTGCATGCTCTTGAATGTCCACAGTATGTGGTAAGGAGCCCAAATGGCCACCTGTGGACTCAGGAACTCAGTGATGACCATGTGGGTGGGCAGGGAATGAGGACCCAATCAGAAGTGCAGCGGATTTAGTGACAGCAACAGCCACCTTGCGCCCAGCGATGCAGCCCTCGGGGCGAGAGGTCCCAGTTCTGCCTGGGTCGTGGTGCCCTCCAACAGCACCCAGAGCAACAGCCTGCAGCTCTCACAGCTCTGAAGCCCATGTCCCAAGACAGAGACCCCACTAAGAACAGTCCAATTTATCTGCTTAAACAAACAAGAAGGTGCATTACCAAAGGCATTCATTCAATATAAAAATGGATAAATGAAGATGCTCACAAAGTGACAACTAGAAATAGGCATACAACCACACATTGCCATGCAGTGGGGACACACCAATGTCGTAAACATCAAAGGGGTGTAAAGCTGACATGTTTTCGTCTAGGAAGGGGGGTGCGCCCCCAAAACACATCAGCTTTATAACTCTTTAATGTTTACAACATTGATATTTCCCCACTGCATGGCATTGTGTGGTTTTATGGCTATTTCTAGTTGCCTATTTGTGAGTTTCCACTTTTATCCATTTTTGTATTGAATAAAGGTCTTCCAGAATGCACTAGGGGTGTGTGCTTTCTTGTTAGCTTGTTTTTGTATGCCAATTTGGATTACCCCATCTGAGGAGGGCTGCATCTGCCTAGCATCTGGAACTACTGTTGTCCTTTCTTTTTTCCATCACAGAGGACCTCATAGCGCTGGAAGTGATTGCTTTTTTTTGTCAATTTATTTGCTTGCCCAGAATTCCTTTAGTCTATGGTAACTCCAGGTGACTGGACTACATGTCCCTCAATCCTCTGCTGTCAGTGAATAGCTTTTCTTCTGCATTCAGGAAGTGATGTGATTATCTCCTGGTTGAGCACTGGAGGGAGAGTGCTCCATGTATAGCAATAAAAGAAATGTCTCTGAATGAAGATAGTAACACAGCCAGTACCTGACTATATATAGAATATTGAAAAAGAGTGAGAAAACTATAATTGGTTTTCAGGGGGTAATACCAGGGATTAAAGCCAGAATAACACGTTTTGCCATTTATGCCAGGTCAACTGTCTTTTGCTATTTTTAATTCTGCAACTGACTGGCTTAACCTCTACAATAGGTCTGTAAAGATATCCACACAATTTTGCTATTTTGCTCCTTACATATGGATCCAGGGTAGGTTGGAGCTTGATGGTGTCAGCATGTACAGCAGGAAGGAAGCCAACTTGTATGTTAAAACCATGCTGACATTGTTCCTTAAGGGGGCACTATTTTAATATTTTAAAGAGACAATGGTTTCAGTGCAAATGATTTGTGCACTGGGTTATATAAGTATATCTCCTCTGGATTTTTGATCTTTTAAAAGAGTGTATGGTGGTGTTTTAAATACTGCACAATTAAGGTTATTTTTTCTATTGAACAAAACTAACTGGAGGCACTTGTACTTGCTTTCTGGAGAGTGTGGTGATCCCTGGTGGTGATAAAGGGGTAGTAAACCCACTTTTTCATCTTCTACCTAAAGGTAAGCCAGTAATAAGGCTTACCTGTGGGTACTGTGACTATCTCCTAAACCCACACTGTTTAGGAGATATTCAGAGTGCATGCAGCTGATGACGTCCCCGACACATGTGCGCTGAAGGTCCAGCATACCTTGTTGGACCTTTAGAGCCCTTGCCGTAAACGGCGGAATGACGTCATCACACTCCCAGCCACTCATGTGGCCGGAGGCCGTGAATCCTGAAGGAAGACTGGGTTTTAAGGTAAGTCTCTCATTCATAATGTGCTAGTATGCGATGCATACTAGCACATTATTACATTGCCTTGCAGGGGATTTTTTTTTCTATCACTGGGGTTTACTACCACTTTAAGATCCAGAACACTTCTGGAGAGATATTGGAACCTGGTTAAATCGCAAGGCGCTCTTATATGTTATTGAGGTGAGTGGCTAGTATAACTGGTGGGGAATAACACTGGGTGTACACGGCAATAAACGTGAATTATTATCACGGAGGACTGTTTTTTTGGACACTGAGCACATTTGGAGTACACCAATTTAATCGCTGATTGGACTTCTGAACACAGTATATTTTATGCATTTGTATATATGCATTACATATTGAAGTTTTTTTTAGGTTTAAAGCGTAACTCCACTTTTGTTGAGAAAAAAAAAAAACATTCCCCTTTGGGTGATCTAGGATTTTAACAAGGTAGGAAATTATCTGATCAGCGCAAATTTGTATAACTCCCAAAATATCTCGATATATAAACTGTGAGTGGAGAAATATATGTAACTCCCAAAGCTTCTGAATAAAAAAGGTGCTAAAGTGCCAATCAATTGAATAAATAATCAATGTTATATCTCACAAAATAAATGAAGATGATCTGTATGTGTATGTAACTCCCAAATAAAGGGCTAATTTGTCATTATGTACAATATTTAACGTAAAACCAAAAAAAAATAAATAATAATTTTCCAAAAAAAGTGGCAGTGCGATAATTCATCAACAAAAAAAAAAAAACGACTGGAATGTATATCCTAAAAGTCCGAGTGCAATCAGTCACTAAAAAATCTTGAACAAACTCTAAAAATCAATGAATGAATGAATAAAAATTAATTAATAAGTAATCAGTAAATAGTCCATTAAGAAAAAGTACCAAGTGAAAAAAGTGCAAATAGTGATGAAATCCAGTCGATGAATAAATGATCCTCAGTGATCACACATGAAGAAATCACACCATATGTGCTCCACTGTTTCCACTAAATTTAACTCACCAGATATAGAGCTGGTCAAGTTATAAACCAGCAAATTCACTTGTTAAATATTATCCAGCATGATGGTTATAGCTTTGATCCTACCGCTCAGAGAAGACGTCGAATGACGAAACTAGTAGGGCGGGGCTAGGACGCAGAGGAAACACCGCAAGCTTACCATACTCCACGCCTGCGGCTCGGAGATACAGCCAGAGCGTAGGAGTTACGAGGTAGAGATCTCTAGTGTCAGGTAGACACTGAAAAATGTGAGTGTAACCTATCTTCTTTTAATAAAGATTGTGATTTTAAGACGGAATTACACTATTTTGGGTATTCTTTCTCCTCTCACACGTTGTCCTCATCCTGCAATATTGGGGAAGCAATCAGCCCATGAAGCCTCGGAAGGTTTTACCCCCCTAATGACCAGGCCATTTTTTATGATTCAGCACTGAGTTACTTTAACTGAACTATATAAAATTGATGTCCTTTTTTCTTTTTTCCCCCACAAATAGAGCTTCCTTTTGGTGCTATTTGATCACCTCTGCGATTTTTATTTTTGGCACTATAAACAAAAAAATTGCGACAATATTAAAAAAAAAAAAAACATTTTTTACTTTCTGCTATATAACATTCCCAATTTAAAAAAAAAAAAAAAAAAGAAAAATCATATGTTTTCACAATTTTAGGCCTATTTGTATTTTGCCTCATATTTTTGTTAAAAAAAATCCCAATAAGTGTATATTGATTGGTTTTCACAAAAGTTATTGCGTCTACAAACTAGCGAAAGCAAGGTCCAAAAAGACATGGATGAGCGAGTTTGGGGTGGAGGAACTTGACTGGCCTGCACAGTCCTAACCTCAACCCAATAGAACATCTTTGGGATGAATTAGAGCGAAGGCTGCTAGTCAAGGCCTTCTCGTCCAACATCAGTACTGACCTCACAAATGCACTTCTGGAAAAATGGTCAAACATTCCCATAGACACACTCCTAAACCTTGTGGACAGCCTTTCCAGAAGAGTTGAAGCTGTTATAGCTGCATAGGCTGGGCCAACTCAATTTTGAACCCTACGGACTAAGACTGGGATGCCTTTAAAGCTCATGTGCGTGTAATGGCAGGTGTCCCAATACTTTTGACAATATAGTGTATGATATGTGCCTGCTATACCATGTACTTATGTGAAAAAAGTATCCTGTTCTCTTTTTATTGCTTCCTTTGCATGCTTTCCTATTAAAAACTGACCACACTGAGTCAGTTCTCTAGCTGTGCTCTCTTCCATTGATCAGACTTTTCTTGACACACCTCCCCCACACAGCTTTCACTGGGAAGTTCAGTGTGCCGCTGTTTCTCCTCCCCCAGTTCCTATGCAGCAGAGAACAGTGCATCCAGAATGTATTCACAGCGCTTCACTTTTTCCACATTTTGTTATGTTACAGCTTTATTCCAAAATGGAATACATTTATTACTTTCCTTAAAATTCTACAAACAATACCCCATAATGACAAAGTGAAAGAAGTTTGTTTGAAACCTTTGCACATTTTTAAAAAATAAAAAGCAAAAAAAAAAAATCCCATGCACATAAGTATTTACAGCCTTTGCGCAATACTTTGTTGAAGCACCATTGGCACCAATTACAGCTTCAAGTCTTTTTGAGTATCATGCTACAAGCTTGGCACACCTATATTTGGGCAGTTTCTCCCATTCTTATTTGCAGGACCTCTCAAGCTCCATCAGATTGGATGGGAAGTGTCGGTGCACAGCCAATTTCAGAGCTCTCCAGAGATGTTCCTGCCGCTGAAAAACATCCCCGCAGCATGATGCTGCCACCACCATGCTTCACTGTAGGGATGGTATTGGCCAGGTGATGAGTGGGGTCTGGTTTCCTCCAGACATGACATTTGCCATTCAGGCTAAAGAGTTCAATGTTCGTTTAATCGTTCAAGAGGCCACTCGAGGACATTCACAGAGTTTTCCGGTAGCCGCTGATTTATTATCTTGGGTGCTTAGGGTAGTTGTCCTGTTGGAATATGACCCTCCACTCCAGTCTGATGTCCAGAGCACTCTGGAGCAAGTTTTCATCAACAATGTCTCTGTACATTTCGGCATTCATCTTTCCCTGGATTCTGACTAGTCTCCCAGTTCCTGCCGCTGAAAAACATCCCCACAGCATGATGCTGCCACCACCATGCTTCACTGTAGGGATGGTATTGGCCAGGTGATGAGTGGGGTCTGGTTTCCTCCAGACATGACGCTTGCCATTCAGGCTAAAGAGTTCAATCTTTGTTTCATCATTCAATAGGCCACTCAAGGACATTCACAGAATTTTCCGGTAGCCGCTGCTTTATTATCTTGGGTGCTTAGGGTAGTTGTCCTGTTGGAATATGACCCTCCACTCCAGTCTGATGTCCAGAGCCCTCTGGAGCAAGTTTTCATCAACGATGTCTCTGTACATTTCTGCATTCATCTTTCCCTGGATTCTGACTAGTCTCCCAGTTCCTGCCATTGAAAAACATCCCCACAGCATGATGCTGCCACCACCATGCTTCACTGTAGGGATGGTATTGGCCAGGTGATGAGCAGTGCTTGGTTTCCTCCAGACATGACGCTTGCCATTCAGGCTAAAGAGTTCAATGTTCAAGAGGCTTGGGCTGCCCCCCTCTAATCTTGCAGCCCTAAGGACTAGCCAATGAATTTAATTATGGTAAATACAACCACGGTTGTACATGTCGTGCAGACCTTTCACCTGGTCCAGCTGATTAGCCCAGATTCTGACCCCAATTTAGTGCAATGCAGCCAGTCACAAGGTATTTTTAGCCAGGTGCACAAAGTTTTGCTCAGTCCTTCACAGTCCTTTTGTAGTTTTTGTTTGTGTGTTCTATGTCGGAAATAGCAAATGATTAACTACAAGGGGCTCCCACCATGGAAACAACTCTGGCTTTCAGGTCTGGAACAGTCTCTCTAGCAAAAAGAGGCACAATGGCAACAGTCTCTCTTCCAGGATTTCTCTCAGGCTTACTCACTGTGTCACTCACTGGTTACCTGGATGCCTCCTTCCAGTTTCAGCTGACACTGCACCATAAGCCTCCTGATAGCATCCTCTCTGGATGTTGTCTAGTTGTTCCTGAGACTTGGACCTGTTCCTGAGATCCTTTAGCTCCCTGATGACCCAGATTCATCCAGGATTCCTTGCAGCTTTTCTGGAGCCTTGGGTGGTTTAACAGAACTTCCAGGCTGGGTCTCTCTCCGAAAGGCTATTCCATGCTCCATACCTGGGATCTTCAAACTACGGCCCTCCAGCTGTTGAAGAACTACACATCCCATGAGGCTTTGTAAAATTGACATTCACATACATTACTAGGCATGATGGGAGTTGTAGTTCCTGAACATCTGGAGGGCCGTAGTTTGAAGACCCCTGCAAGTCCAGACCTTTAATACACCTCTCAGTCCCCTGCTGGTTACTTTCTTAAGTGACCGCATACCAGGTCATCCCAGGCTCTACCCCAGGGGTCTCCAAACTATGGCCCTCCAGTTGTTCAGGAACTACAATTCCCATCATGCCTAGTCATGTCTGTGAATGTCGGAGTCTTACAATGCCTCATGGGGCGTGTAGTTCTGCAACAGCTGGAAGGCTGTAGTTTGGACATCCCTGCTCTACCCTCTATTCCAACTATTTTCCAGTGCTTTCTGCAGTGCGCAAAATATACCAAACTAATCAACTCAGCTCCACTGACTACAGCATAGCCCAAAAATAACTACATTTACCTAAAACCTACCTACTTATTAGCACCTAACTTGGGGGTTGCGACATACAGTGGAAAATACAGTGGAGCATGGTGATGTGGGGTAGTTTAAAACTGCTACAGGCCAGTGCAAGAAATAAGCTATTCCTGGTAAGTGGCGATGCTATCTTTTATTTTCCGCTGTGTATAATTTTCTTGTTATGAGAGTGCAGGGATGACATTGCACATAGCAGGGTGAAGTGTTGTGCTGCAGGGTAATGTTGTTTCTGTCCTCTGATACATACACAGTTTGAATAGTCCAATACACCATTTTCATAAACATGGATTGCAGAATACATTGAAGATACTACAGTAGTGTTCTAAAAATGCTTCAAGATTGTGTTTATTTACCCTTTTCATAAATGAGAACATTATTTTTGTAGGTAATTGATGATTTGGTCATTAGATAGCAATACTGCAAATCTCTAATAAACAAATCCTGTATATACTGTAATTCTCAGCCAGTGTTCCTCCAAAGGTTACTAAGGGTTCCTTGAGCTGTGGCTGATTGAACTTACATTTAATAGTACCTTCAAATTTCTGGGGCCAGTACCACTTGGCAGACCAAACAAGGTGACACCAATTACCTTTTTAGCTGTCTGTGAAGATGGCTTTCCGATTACCAATATAAGGGCAGCGTTCTTGACACTGGCCGCCAATGTAAGTTTAATTTTTCCACTGACCCCCAGCAGTGTTAGTAGAGGTTCTCCCAGACCTTAAAAAATTACTTAAAGGGTTTCTCTGTGGTAAAAAGGTTGAGAAAAGCTCCTGTAAACCAACACTAGATATAACATGCACTTTTGATTGCAGAATATTGATAGTCAAAACTTTATTTTTAGTTTTGGATAAAAGGTGTAAATGTTAAAACCACCATCGGGTTTATATTGCTGTTTATGTCCCAGCTGAGGGATGCTAATCTATCTTATTTGTTCTGGTAAGACACAAAAAGCATGGGAATGGTAGGCAATATGTAACACCTTAATAATTTAAAATACTACCTATAATAAAAATATAAATAAATAAATAAATTAAATAAAAAACACCAGACATCGGTTGGATATAAAAGGCTGCAGCGGCTTTAATTAATGGCTTGAGCCCCGGTTCACACTTCTGCGAGTGCCGGGTTCGCATGTAATGTCGGAGCGCACTGCTCCGACATTACATGCGATCAGCTGTGCGGTGCGAGTTTAGCCATACAGTTTGTATGGCTAAATTTGCATCGCACCCGGAGCAAAGACGCACAGGAGGCATTTTTGCAGCCGCATCAGGATCGGATTGCACAGCGGTTCACACTTGTGCGATCCGCTCCTGTGCGAACTGCATGATCGCACTGCGATATGCGATCAAACTGGGGGTGTCGTTAAGATTACATTGACACCCCCAGCGTATCGCATATGGCAGTGTGAACTGCCGGGGGTGCGTGTGCTATGCGGGAACAGGCTGCGAATTCGCAGCCTTCCCGCACTCGCATAAATGTGAACCGAGCCTTATAAACTTCAGACTTTGTTGACATTAAAACTTCAGATTACATAAATAAGCAACCCAGTCCTACGGCTCGGGTTGACAAACCTGACTCAAACTTTTAATAGCCATTATCCACAATACTTGAAAATTAAATTGACAATAACTTTAATCCACCTTAGCACTGTGCTATGGCGATCTCAATAACCAGATAATTAATAGCCGGCCGCGACGACCAAAAGGGGAGGGAGGGCGGGGGATCTTGCTAGAAGGTCTTGAGGTAAGGAAAGTGACCCGGAGTCCCGCGGCCACCTGTTTAAATAGTCCTACTGGAGCCAGAAAAAAATGGATTTCTGTAAAAAGAACGGGCTAATTGAGCGGGAGAATACCCTCCACGCGCTAAACTGCCCAGAGATAACTATAAAAAAGCGGGAAGGCTTAAAACTGCCTGGATACAGCTTTGAAAACAGGCGGGAAGCTCAAAAAACCACTGACCTGGGTCAAAAGTTCAACCTCTCACTATACCTATACTAAGGAATAATTGACCAGGCCCTGACTAGAAAATTTAAAATATTCTACTGCCAAGTTATTTAATACCCTTACCACCATCCCATAAAGAAGTGGGGTTCATGAAGCACCCCTTTTCTTATTATTCTATTATGTCAAGGAGGATTTCCAGGAAAACATCAAATCCCCTATCTGTCTAGGAAGAACCCCAATGATTCAAAGGATTTTAATGCTTGTTGAAAATCCTCTTTAGTAGCACTCATTCTTATTTGACAGGGCAGTCAGAAAGTTGCCCGGAGAGGGTGACTTTGTATGCAAATAAGGTTTTTAGTGTAACATCTTCACTTTCAGTGTGTCAAATGATCAGTGACTAAGGCTTAGATGGCAAAGTTGGATTAGGCTTGGCGGATCTCTCTAGGAATTCCTGTTGAATATTTTTTTTATCGCTGATAAAATCCAGAATCAGAAAATGTTTTTAAAGCGATCAGTGCTGACTCATGCAACATTATAAATACAGATGTTGGGCAGACATGGCTTGATCAGGCTAACACATGGGTGAGTGTGGACAGTAGGGATCGACCAATATCGGTTTTTCGTTGCCAATACTGATACCGATAATTTGGCCATCGCATATCGGTACAGGGGATGTGGATTGCTGGCTGGTACAGGGCCTGTGGGTGGGTGGCTGGTACAATGCCTGTGGCTGGCTGGTACAGGGCCTGTGGTTGGCTGGCTGGTACAGGGCCTGTGTGTGGCTGGCTTGCTCGCTGGTACAGTGCCTGTGGCTGGCTGGTACAGGGCCTGTGGGTGTGGGTGGCTGGCTTGCAGTGGGCTGCTGTGGGTGGGTGTATGGCTGTGATACACTCCTGTGAGACTGGTCCCGACTCCAAATGAGGCTGTCCAAGACGAGGGAGGTGGCCTAAGAAGGCAGAATGACGTCACGATAATATCTACAATATCGGCCAGTTCCGGGGCCGATACCGATATGTCGGGGAAAGTGCATATCGGCCCTCGACATATCGGTCTTGCCGATAATCGGCCGATCCCTAGTGGACAGTAGGGCTAATTTACCAGTGGAGTAAAGATTATTTATGTACCTGTGTATATTTCAATCATTCTTTCATGTGCAAGCAGAGAATCTATTTATCTAATTTTCCTTGCACATGACAAGGTGTTCAAAGTTGATGCAGATTCCACTGTATGTGAACTGGGAGGTAAGAACTAGGAACCACATCTGAATTGCTGACACCTATAGTATCCATTCCCTCTGGGAGAGGACGGGGAGTGCCGAGAGTACCGCTTAGGAAGGAATCAGTAGTACAGACCCGCACAACCATCTGCCAAACCAGGGAGACCCACATTTCCGAGGTGCAATGCACACAAGTTGTGAGGGTGGAGCAGCGGTCACAAGGTGCATTGCTTGCTGTTGAAGCAATGAACGGTCCAGCTCTTAAAGAGGCAGAGTGGTGTCAATGGGCCCAGAAGTTGAAGTCCTCCAGTTCGTCCAGTGAAGGGGAGGCAGGGGCCATTGATGTGGGGGTCACCCAGTTTTGAGTATCGATATGGATCCCTGGAAGAGGGAATCGATGACTAAGGATCAGAAGTGGAGGCTGAGTGGAACTGGGAAACTGAAGGAAGAAGAAGTCCTGCAAGTTCCAGTTCACTTCCAGTTCATTCAAGGGACAGAAGCAGCAGTTGTTCAGATGAAGTGTGCAAAGAATCTTGGGTTCTGTTAGGCCTCTAGGATCCCAGACCTATCCCCACCTGGCACTTATGCCTGGGCTCGGGCACAGAACAACGCCTACTTCAAACTGATCGCAAAAATGGAGACCCCTTACACCCCACCAGGGAGAGGAGACAGGCAGAAACTTCCCAGGTTCTCTTGTTTTCAATGACTTATTCAAAGGAAGATGGCCATGGAGTACAGATACAATTATCCATATGCTCCTTGGGAGATAATGGAAGAAATCAAGAGCAAAATGGGGGCTTGGTGTGAAGAGGCTGTTTGGGACTTCCTATACGCCCCAGAGCCTCATCAGAACCAATCCAGGCCTCAGATGTGGGACACCTTCCTGTCTATTAAGGCAAACTGAAATCTGGAGTGATCAATATACATTGATCGAGTGGAGGTCAACCGCCCTGAGTCCTGAAGGCAAGATCGTCCGCATACCTCATCCTGATCACTACTATTGAGCTATGCTGAGTTCTTGGTCCAACAGAAAGAGTTCAAGTTACAAAGGGGCTAGTGAGTCCAAAGACTTCTAATGTTACAAAGCTGCTGTTAGGGCTAGGAGCCCTCTTCCAAAACCCCCCTTCCCTTCTATCCTTGCGAAAGAATATAGGGAACATTGAAACTGCCATAGTTTTATCACCTGGGAGAACGAACTTTTGCCACAGAGACCTTCTCCTGTTAAAGCCAAGGGCTGCAACCTGGAGGGAGTAAACCCCTAGTTCACAGAGAAGCCTTGCTAAAGGAAACTGAGTGAAGATCTTTTGGCCCATGGGCCATTACTGTGGCTAAAATACGTACTGAAAATGGACACTTTGTGAAGATACTTTATTTAAAGGACACTTTGTGAAGATTCCTTTTGCCAGTGGGCCAGAGTAATGATGGGAAAAAAATTTGTGTGAGTTGCTACGTTGTGAGAGAAGGGTAGTGGCTCATTGTCTCTTCAGAGAGAGGGGTGCCAGAGTGATGAATCCCTTGAAGAGTTATTACAGACACTTACAATTAGGCAAGTTTTGCTAAGGCTCAAGCAATATAAGCCTGCTGTCAGGAGATGTGTTGCCTCTATGTTGCAGAGAGAAGGACACTGTGAACACCAATTCGGCAGACTCCACACTTCTTCATCTTAACTTGCGGGTCTGACAAGGACAGGAAAGAGTCAGTGCCCTGGTAATTGAGGCTATTGCTAGTCATATGGTTCCCAAATGGAACAAGTACAGAAGTGTTTAGTTAGTTAGATTGGCATGTTGTTCTATTTGTCTATTACAGGAACACAACAGGACGACAAGTCAAGTGTGGCCTTAAAGGCCAGATGCAACAGAAGTCTCTACGGGAAAGTTAATTTTAGAGATTCTTCAGGTGAGAAGGTCGCCTCTGCAGAGAGGGCAGTTTTACTGTGAGTATATAGGATGTAAAGTAATTACATTTTCCCACCTTTACTCACCATTTTCCTTTGCAGGCTTGCAGGGGATCTTCATGCTATTTGAGAGGTTGTTTATTGCCTATCTTATGTATATATGTACAAATGTCATTTGTAGCGTAGTCAATCAGAATGTTTAACCTTCTCCTGTCAGACAGATTTTTGTTTCGTGGGGGGTGCATTGCTATAATGGACCTGATGAGAACTCTGTGTAAATTTGTAAATTTTATACAGCAGATGTCTATATTTTTTCCACTTAATTTATTGTATCTACTGGTCACATATGGGGTATGCCCCATGGCCCTGTACATATGTTATTTCACTTTTCCTCCTTTCCAAGTGTGTGGGATACTCCTTGTAAATTTTTGTGCAGGTATTTTTGAAGGGGGGATGCCAGTAAGGACATGGCTCGGTTTGGCGGGGGGTGGATGTAACACCCTCCTAGGTAAGTGCTAGAAGAGAGAATATCGTTCTCTGATATTTTCTGCTTACCAGAGAGATTGCCAGGTAAATTTATATTGCTCTCTGCCTACCAGAGAGCAGGATCTGCTAGTGATGTCTGCTCATGGTGCTCAGGTGCAGCTCAGTTTGTCTAAAGTGTTTCACACTGGTCCAATAGGGAGGCATATTGGAAAGTGGGAGGAAACCTGACAAATGAGTGCATAGGCATTTAGTACAGCCCTGGTGATTGGCAGAGGAATGTTCCTCAGTGAATGCTGGGTATAAATGCCAAGGGTCTTTCAGCTGGAGAGTGGGGTCCTGGAGGGAGGGGGCGTCTTTCTGTCCTCTGTAGAAGCTGCCATGCAGCCTTAGGTGGTCGACCTGAGGGCCTTGGAGTCAGAGAGGAGCTGAACCCAGATGTCCTGCAGAGCTTACTGGAAGGGAGACCCTGGAGAGGATCTGATTCTGCCTACAGTAAGTACAAATCAGTGTTGTGGGGCCTGTTCTGAGAAGGCAACCCTGTCTGTTGCAAGAGTCAGCAGACAGGTGTCAGTCAAGGGGATGCTAGAAAGTGTGCTGAAGATAATGTAGTTGCATCCAGTCTGCTGCTAGAGAGAGCAAGAGGACTTAGGCTCCGTTCACATACTGGCGTATCAGATCGCGGGCAGAATCACTGCGATTCTGACCGCGATCCCGAATCATTGCAAATCGCGGGACGCCTGAGTGATTCCTGTGACTTGCAATGACACTCCAAACACTGTGCAATTTCGCCGCCCTATGAATCATGGTAAAATCATGCAAACAGAATCGCGGGATGCCTGTCACCCAAAAAAAGTACACAACCTTCTTTTGGGTGATAGGCATCCTGTGATACTGTTTGCGCCGTTTTACCATGATTCCTCAGACGACCATCTCAACAAAATTGTGCCACATTTGATTTGACGCCCGAGTGATTCCTGTGACTTGCAATGACATTCCAAACACTGTGCAATTTCGCCGCCCTATGAATAGTGGTAAAATCACGCAAACAGAATCGCGGGACCCCTGTCGCCCAAAAAAAGTACACCACCTTCTTTTGGATGACAGGCATCCTGTGATACTGTTTGCGCCATTTTACTGTGATTTCTCGGACGACCATCTCAACAAAATCGCGCCGCATTTGGGGTGTCACTGCAAGTCACAGGAATTGCACAGGTGTCCCGCAATTTTTAATGATTCGGAATCGCGGGCAGAATCACAGCGATTCTGTCTGCGATCTGATATGCCAGTATGTGAATGGAGCCTTTCTTCTTCAATACAAGTGGCAGTATGGTTAAAGCAATGTGTCTGCATCCATAAAAAAACCTGGTGAGGCCAAGTGAGAGTTGTCCTTATCAACTGTAAATGTTTCAAGTTGGAGTATCCCGCTATTCCCTACCCCCATCCAAGTTCCACTATAAATATTAAACCAAAACCCCTGGACTGTTTATTGAGTAACAAGCAACTGGGAGTAAGGATGGATGAGTGAACTATCCCCTAGTGACTGTCTCCAGGTAATCAGAGGAGGCCCAAGAGGTCAACACACAGCAAGCCCTACGGGGACAGTGCTACACAAGGTTCAGCAAAGCCTATTATCTGCAGGGTTGGGCTTTTAGTGTGACAGCCGAGAGCTGCTTTATCTTTTTTAAGAATGAAGGTTGCGGCTGCAGCAGCATGTTGCATCTGCTGCTACCACCCCCACCTTTCCATATCACACACTACAAAAAGTTCGAATTTTTTTTCAATGGTTTGATTTTTTTTTTTTTGATTGATCAAAATTGTTGTTGAAAAAGGATCTTCAGATTTCATTGAATGGACTTTCCTAAAGATAAAAAAAGAATATTTTGGATAAACCACAAAAGTACAACCTGCTTGAATATTTCCAAATAGGATACAAATTTACCAACCTTTTATGATTTAGTAAAAAAAGAAATTAAGTAAAATTGATTTAAAAAAAATGCCAGCATTTCTTTTTTTTCAATATTTGCTGCTGAAAAAGTTGTAAAATCAAAAACCGATACTGAAGTGTGTTAAATAGTCAATTGATCAAATGAAAATGCATTTTTTTTCTAAAACAATAAGTTTTCAGTGGCTTGCCAATCAGAATTTAAAGGCGTTTCCCGCTTTGCACCTCAATCTGGAGAAAATACACCCAAATAAAAGAAACAAGAAACAAATGCAGTTTGGCTGTTTTTTGCATCACAATATAGTAATAATTGTGTGGGCGTACAAAAAAAAAAATCACATACACCTTGGAAAATGTACACATGGAATTTTCTAGCCTAGCCTAATTTTTTTTTTTAATCCCTCAAAATCTGTGATGTTTTTTCTACAATTTGGAAACTGCTGACAATATAATTGTGACTGTTAGAAGTTTATTTAAGCAGTTCCTATTTGAAGCTTATTAGAGATTTATTCCTTAATACGGCTGTCATTTTGCATACACATTAACTTTAAAACACCTGTGCATTTAATTGTGCTAATTAATTTCTGCTCACTAAATATGATCAAGCAATGCTATTGTTCTTTATGTAGAATATCTTCTTATTTTTATCAGCTGCAGCTATAAAGAGCCTATGTAACTGTTACTACAAATCAATGCTGACATCAAGTGGTAGATTGTGATTACTACACCTGCCACAGAATCTGAAGTCTAAGGCTAGGTTCACACTTCACACTAAAACCATTTGGTCTGACTTATACAGTTGAATATAAAATGCACTATTCATCTATCCAAAAGTGTTTATTTCTAAATTGTATCTGTAAATTCCAAAAGCCAAAATAAAGGAATATTAGTGGTACAAAAGAATACTTGTGGGTTCAACCAATATTTTTTTCTAGATGTCTCCTTTTGGTGGGTGGGGGGGGGGGGCAGACAGGGGGTGTATCCTATGCCTACATAATGTGCTAATAGGTGTCCATCATTTCTATCTCAGAAAACTGGAAGGTATGCTAAAACCGATAAAGTTAGTAGAACTTGCCTGTCTTCTCACACGGTTTCTGTGTTCCCTACCAGTCAAAAATCGATAGTGCCATTTAAAAGAAAAAAAAAAGTCCGGTATGGCGCATGCACAAGATAAAATGGCAGGGGAGAAAGGGGAAGCTGGCCTCTAATAACATCATGCTAATTATCTTGCACATGCACCATGTCTAATTACTCTGCTTGGGAAAAACGTGAGATGCAATCTCATGAGAAAGTCTATTTTTTTATTGTAATGTCGTACGGCACATGCACGGGACAAAGTGCACAACTCCTCTCATGAATAGATGCATTTATCTGTAAAAAAAAAAACACCAAAAATGCTTTTTGTCCCTAAGATATGATATTTTACATTTAAGACTCTCTGGATTTCATTGAAAGGCACTGGTGTCGTAGCCTTCCCAGGGGGCATCTGTGAGGCCCTGGCTATGTCACAAGCACCAAAGAAGACCAGGCTGTAGGAATCCAATAAATGTAAGTAAAAGGAATAATGCTTATCCCTATAGGATCATTTCACATCAGCATACAAAGGAGCTGCACACTATTGTAAATTTTAGTGAAAAGGAGTCAAGGTCCGCTTTAACCACTTGCCGACTGGTCGCCGTGTATTTACAGCGGTAGTGTGGCTCTATTGCACGAAATTACATGCCTGTACATGGTTTAGTTCGATAGCCACTAAATAGCAGTGATTGGCTAGTGGGGATGTAAACAAGGCAGGTTGTCGTTCTGCAAGGGGAACAGATGGAGATCTTGTGTTCCTGCTAAGCAGGAACCCAGATCACTGTCTTCCTCCAATCAGTGCAACCCCCACACAGTTAGTAAGCACCCCTAGGGACATATTTAATCACCCCTGATGTTAACCCCTTCCTTGCCAGTGTTAATAATGCAGTGACAGTGCATTTTTTTAGCCCTGATCATTGTATTAGTGTCACTGGTCCCCAAAACGTGTCAAACGTGTCAGTTAGATTTCTGTTTTGCCCACTGCAATCTCGTAGTCCCCCTAAAAAAAAACGCTGATCAGCACGATTACTATTAAAATAAATAAATAAAAATTCCATAAAAACATATAACTTTTGCGCAAACCAATCAATATACTTATTGGTATTTTTTTTTTTTTTTATCAAAAATATATAGCAGAATACATATTGACCTAAATTAATGAAAACATTTGATTTTTTTTACATTTTTTGTTATTGGCTGTGTTTAAAGCAGAAGGTATAAAATATTGGGTTTTTTTTTTTTTCCAAAATTGTTGCTTTTTTTTTTTTTTTTGTTTATAGCGCAAAAAATTAAAACCACAGAGGTGATCAAATACCACCAAAAGAAACCTCTATTTGTGGGAAAATAGGGACAAAAATTAATGTGCAATTGTCAGTTAAAGTAACGCAGAGCTGTATAGCAAATATGGCCTGGTCATTAAGGGGGTAAAACCCTCCGGTCCAGAAGTGGTTAGCCTTTCAGTGTTGATATTCTTGACAATCATATTCTTGACAATCATATCATATTATAGAAGAATAAAAAGGAGATCGTTTATATAGACATACTGTGATTTCAAACTGATGATTTGCTTGGCGCATCCTCATTTGTCTTCTTAGTAAGCAATATTGGTGTTTATCACTTTGTATGTTATATTAAATACTGTTGACATGCACGTTCCTTTGTTCACCTTATTAGAAAAGAAGGCAAATAACATTTGAATGTTCAATGCACACAGCAAACTAGGACAACCCCATATGAACTGAACCTGATTACACAATGTGCCAGACATAGTCAGGGAACACGATTGCTATACATTTATACATCATTTTGCTCAGGCAGTCCCACAAGGCAAGCATACGTCCCATAGGCAAGCCGATTTATCCTTGCTTTTGCTCATTTCCTTTAGTAAATCAGACCCACTGTTTCTCATTCCGTATTTGCCCCTTCACCCTTACTTTAGGAGTCATGTGAGTGCCGAGCGGCGCTGTGAAAAAAGGTAGTAATGGGCATATTTTTTTACAAAGCACAGACACTGCAGCATAGGACATTTTCTAACTGATGGTATTGCATGTAAATTACACAGTTATTTCAGCAGCAGGAGGGGGAGCGGGGGCGCGGGCCCTGACACAGAGCTGACAGGCAAGGAGGGGGGGAGAAGAGAGCAGAGGAGAGCTATGGATGACGGAAGCACGTAAACTGACCACGGTGTCACTCAGCAGTCATGATAAACCATGGTTGTGCCATAATGCGTGATTAATTGCTACTGCATACTACCTGTGTAGTTCACAAAATAGTGGGCTACTTGATCGAACTGTCTAGCAATTGATTTAACAGTAAGTCACTTTAGTTGGGGGGGTTGAGCTAGGGGTGTGTGGCCTGCATCCCAGAGCTACTGCTGAACATCCTGCACTGATCCTTCCCCCAGTGTTTATCCTGCACTGCACTGGTCTGAACCATTAGCAGCCAGCCTTGTGACCCTCCCCATCCTATCACTGACACAGAACCCAAAAAGCCAGGGAGGAAGTGGCGGCCTGGGAGAGCCAATATGGTGCTCAGCCACCCCTACCATAGTGTGTACAATGTAGAGCGGAGAAAATCAAGGACACAGTGAGTAAACCTGAAAGGCTGCCAAACCACAAGGGGAAGAGCTGACCAGGGACATGCTGTTTCACACACAAAAGCTCCCGTGGACCCTGGAACCAGCAGCTTAGGAGGATGCTGCTCCCACCCCAGCTACAAATCTAGTCATACACGGGTGGCAGACATATTTTCTTAAACTGAGCCTCCTGCAGTCACACAGGATATTGAGGCAGTAGCAAATGAGCTGGCTACTGATGACAGCGAATAACCTGTTTTAGGTGAAACCTTGCGTGCAGTTAAAAAATATACTGTGTCGGCTAACAACCTTAAAGTGGAACTTTAGTCAGAAAATGAAAGTGATTGTAAAGGTAAATGTAAAAAAAAAAACAAATGTAGCAAGATTTCCAGGCATTGGGTCTGATGAGGGTCTGCCATTGTTACCAGAAAAGCCAGCAGCCTGTAACGCTCCTGCGTTTTATGTATGATGTGGATTTTCAGCTGCAGAAATATTCCACTTCAGTAGTCATGTAGAGAAACGCTGAGACACCAATCCCAACTCCCAATGACTCATCATGTGTGGATGATCTCAATTCAGCAAGTAAATATACACACTCAATAAGATGTTTCCTAGAGTGACTTATGTATATAGTAACACAGTGATGATAGGCTGAAGAGACAGGTTGGGTAGAGATGGTAGATGACAGACACTTGAAAGGAAATGTTCTTGAAAGTAAGATAGTAGCAGATGGGATGCAGATAGGTTTAGCAATCATGTATGGTAGCAGATGACAGAGTAGCAGGTGGACATACAAGAGAGATCAACCCAGTGCAAGAACAGGTGGTAGTAGGTTCAAGAGCTAGCAATCTTAGATAATGCAGATGTAGTAATAGTCCTTAGTATGCAGAGCTAGATAGTGTAAGCTTTAGTATGAAGGTTATAGAGGTTTCCCCTGTGGGGTACTTATCACTAATAGCAATGTAGCAGAGGAGAGGTTCGGCAAGAGCGGATGATCCGGTAGCGGGATACAGGGATCAGCGCAGCGTGGTTCCGACAGCGAGGTATGTTTGCAAGCATGAGAGCTTCAAGACAGGTTAGCATCAAGGCACAAAGCAGTTGTGAGTGAGAGCCGGCGATCTAAATAGCCATCCAGTCCGGCGCTCAGTGATGACAGCATCAGTCTTAAAGGTGTATGCGCACCTTACCAAAAGAGAATGGTGGGACGCATACACTTATGAAAGAGTAATTAGGGTACCCAAAGGTACCAGAACATTACAGTACCCCCCCTTAAGGCCGGCTCCTGAAGGCCTCTGGAGCTGGTTTGTCTGGGTACTTCGCATGAAAATTGCGGATTAATCTAGAGGCATGTATGTCAGAGGTGTTTAGCCAGGTGTCGTCTTGGGGCCCATAGTTCTTCCATCGAACCAAGTACTGAAGTCTTCCTCTGTGGATACGAGAATCCAGAATCGCTTTTATCTCATATTCTTCTCCACCTTCAACTTGTACAGGAGGAGGTGGGATAGTAGGCCTTATTCCTTGGTCAGGAACATGGGGCTTCAGTAGCGACACATGGAAAATGGGATGTATTTTGAGGTCTATTGGCAATGTAAGCTGTACTGCAGCTTTTCCAATAAGTTTCTTGATTGGGAAAGGTCCCAAGAACAGAGGTCCAAGCTTTTTGCTAGGGATTTTCAGTCTTAAATTTTTTGTTGAGAGCCAAACGAGGTCCCCGATAGCGTACTGAGGAGAAGGTCTTCTGCGAAGATCATAGTACTTCTTCTGTTGACTATGAGCGTGTGCAATGGTAGTATTAAGCAAACCCAGAGAGTCCTTTATTTGGGTAAGATAGTCTGAGGCTACTGGGTTATTTGAAGGAAGGATGCGTGGTGGAAGAATAGAGGGATGAAACCCATAGTTCAAGTAGAATGGACTCTGCTTGGTCGTACTGTGGGTTGCGTTGTTGTAGGCAAATTCTGCCAGAGGGAGAAGATCCACCCAATCATCCTGTTGGTAAGAAGTGTAACAACGTAAATATTGCTCGATGCATTGGTTGACTCTTTCAGTCTGTCCGTTGGTCTGCGGATGGTAAGGAGAAGTGAGCTTCCGCTCGATCCGTAGTATGTGACATAGTTCTTGCCAGAACTTGGAAATAAATTGTGATCCACGGTCAGACAGAAGAGTTTTTGGGATACCATGTAACT
Organism: Pelophylax lessonae; assembly: GCF_965119305.1. Taxonomy (NCBI): domain Eukaryota; kingdom Metazoa; phylum Chordata; class Amphibia; order Anura; family Ranidae; genus Pelophylax; species Pelophylax lessonae. The sequence goes on from NC_138773.1 coordinate 219,461,076, forward strand.
TAAAGACATGTTTCATCAGGAGTTCTGCCGTTTGTTTGGACGAAGGTAGTCTGCGAATAGCAATGAAATGTGCCATTTTTGTCAGATGGTCCACTGACACTAAGATGGTATTAAATCCTTTGGAAGGAGGCAATTCCACTATAAAGTCCAAGGACACAACTTCCCATGGAGTTTGGGGTATTGGTAGACTGCATAGTAGACCGGATGGTCTCGTAGTGTCAATTTTGGACCTGGCACAGACATTGCATGAAGAGACGAATTTTTGTATAGATGTTTTCATGTCAGGCCACCAGAATTGCCTGGTAATCAGATTAAGAGTCTTTGTCATACCCATATGTCCTGCCATAGGCACATCATGCGATAATTCCAAGATCTTGGTGCGTATGGTAGGTGGTATGTAAAGTTTGTCGTTGTAGTAGAGGAAGCCTTCTACATCAGTATTTAGTTGTGGTGGGGGTGAATCCAAACTTATACCATGCAAAACCTCTTCCTTCAAGGAACGGACAACTCCAATAATGCGTTTGTGAGGTATTATAGGAACGGAAGGGATTTCGAAGTAGTTTTCTTCAGTTAGTCGTGATAGTGCATCCGCCTTTTTGTTCTTATCTGCAGGTGTGTAGATCACTAGGAAGTTAAACCTTAGAAAGAATAGTGACCATCGTACCCGTCGGTGAGAGAGAGTTTTGTTAGTCTGAAGATATTGGAGATTTTTATGGTCCGTGTATATAAGTATTGGTAATTGGGTGCCTTCGAGTAGATGTCGCCAATTCTCCAGAGCCAATTTTATAGCAAGCAGTTCCTTTTCACCCACGGGGTAATTTATCTCTGGACAGCTTAGGGATTTAGAAAAAAAGGCGACTGGATGAAGTGGTGAAGTGTGAGTTGGTCGTTGGGAGAGTATTGCTCCTACTGCCATGTTTGACGCATCTACTTCCAGAATGTATTGGAGGGATGGGTCTGGATGGCGTAGTATGGGAGCAGAAGTAAACCTTGTCTTTAACAGGTGAAAAGCTTTATTTGCTTCATCTGACCATTTGAATGGTTTTTTAATGCTATTGAGCTGTGTGAGGGGTCTCACAATGGCAGAGAAGTTTCTGATGAACTTCCTGTAGAAATTCGAAAATCTAAGGAATCGCTGTAGCGCCTTGCGTGTGGTTGGTGTAGGCCAATCCTGAATGCAGGATATCTTACTCATGTCCATCTCGATTCCTGTTTTGGATATGATGTAGCCTAGAAACAGTACCTCTTCTTTATGAAACAAGCATTTTTTCAGTTTCACATAAAGGTTGTGTGCAAGCAATCTCGATAATACTAGTCTTACATGTCTTATGTGTTCAGACAGGGATCGTGAATATATAAGTATATCGTCCAGATATACCACAACACAGACATCTAGTAAGTCTCTAAAAATATCGTTTATAAATCGTTGAAAAACTGCAGGGGCGTTGCATAGCCCGAATGACATTACAAGATATTCAAACAATCCGTATCTGGTTCTGAATGCAGTCTTCCACTCGTGTCCATCACGGATTCGAATGAGATTGTATGCTCCTTTCAGGTCCAATTTTGAAAAATAGGTAGCTCCAAGCACCTGCTCAATGAACTCAGGGATAAGCGGTAGAGGATAGTGATCTTTTATTGTAATAGCATTCAATTGCCTATAGTCGATGATAGGCCTGAGACTTGAGTCCTTATTGCGGACAAAAAAGAGTCCTGCTGCTGTGGAAGAAGTGGAAGGTCTAATAAAACCTTTCTTCAAATTCTCATCCAAATAGTCTTTGAGATGGGAAAGTTCATCCTGTGAAAGAGGATAAACATGACCGAACGGCAATTTGCTATTTGGGAGTAGATCAATGCTACAATCACAGTCTCGATGGGGAGGTAGTGCTTGAGCATTTTTCTCAAGAAAAACCTCAGAGAGATCCTGATAACATAGTGGTGCAATCTCATCTGTCACCACAGACAGGATCTTCCTGAAAGACGGGAGGTTACACGTACCCTCGCAATAGCAAGAGAGGAAGGCCAGGGTCCGTTCCTTCCAATCTATGGTTGGTTGATGTGTGTGCAACCAGGGAAGTCCCAACACAATGGGAAAGTGGGGTGAAGGTATTAGATCGAAGGTAGTGGTCTCCATATGAGACCCGTTAGTAGTGACTAGGAGTGCCTGTGTCTGATCAGTGATCGGACCAGAGGATAAAGGAACACCGTTAATAAGACTCACTGAGACAGGTTTAAGTTTAGAAAAAATAGGAACTTTATTTAAAGCAGCAAAACGTATGTCAATATAATTTCCACAAGATCCTGTGTCAATCATGGCCTTAGTAGTAATCCTGTTCTGGTCCCACTGTAATGTTAAGCAAACAGAAAGGTAAGGGTTAGTGATTGAAGTTGTCAATCCCCCTAGGAGGACATGTGAACACTCACCCTTCTTTTTGTAGACTAGGGGACAGACGTTTATCTTGTGATCCGGGGATGCACAGTACAAGCAGAGATTACCAGATCGTCTTTTGGCTCTTTCCATAGTTGATAGAGGTGGGCGTATGGTTCCTACCTCCATAGGAACGGGGTCAACGGCCGAAATCCGAGAAGAACTGGATAATGGCATTCCCATTTTCTCAGCCTTTCTTTCTCGTAGTCTTCTATCTATGGTGATACTGAGTTGTATCAATGCATCCAGGGTTTTTGGCAGATCCGCTCGGGCGAGCTCGTCCTTAACGGCCTCTGATAGGCCAAGCCTAAATTGGGTTTTCAGAGATGCATCATTCCATTCTGAATCAAGGGTCCATCTCTTGAATTCTGCGACAAAGTCTTCTACAGGTCTCCCACCTTGTTTCAAGGATCTTAATTGAAGATCGGCAGTACTCTGCCTATTGGGATCATCATATAGGCTAGTGAGTTCTGCTAGGAACAAGGCATAGGAGTTGAGAAGCTGGTCGCTTTTCTCAAAAAGAGAGTCTGCCCAGGCCCGAGGATCGCCTGTTAGGTAAGAAATAATAGTACAAACCTTAATGTGATCAGTAAGGTAGGTACGGGGTTTTAGTAAGAAAAGTAACTCACATGCGTTTTTAAATTCGCGAAATTTTTTGCGATCGCCTGTAAATACCAAAGGAGGATTTATTTTGGGTTCAGGGGACTGAGCAGTGGTAAGTTGTGTCAGTCTAATTACCTGCTGCGACAGAGCCTGATTGTCTTCTTTTAATTCAGCAAGTGCGTGTATTAACGCAGTTACTTGCTGTTTTAATTGTGTCATCTGAGTGGTTATTTCTGCTGAATCCATTTGTGGTTCGTTCAATCTGTAACGCTCCTGCGTTTTATGTATGATGTGGATTTTCAGCTGCAGAAATATTCCACTTCAGTAGTCATGTAGAGAAACGCTGAGACACCAATCCCAACTCCCAATGACTCATCATGTGTGGATGATCTCAATTCAGCAAGTAAATACACACACTCAATAAGATGTTTCCTAGAGTGACTTATGTATATAGTAACACAGTGATGATAGGCTGAAGAGACAGGTTGGGTAGAGATGGTAGATGACAGACACTTGAAAGGAAATGTTCTTGAAAGTAAGATAGTAGCAGATGGGATGCAGATAGGTTTAGCAATCATGTATGGTAGCAGATGACAGAGTAGCAGGTGGACATACAAGAGAGATCAACCCAGTGCAAGAACAGGTGGTAGTAGGTTCAAGAGCTAGCAATCTTAGATAATGCAGATGTAGTAATAGTCCTTAGTATGCAGAGCTAGATAGTGTAAGCTTTAGTATGACGGTTATAGAGGTTTCCCCTGTGGGGTACTTATCACTAATAGCAATGTAGCAGAGGAGAGGTTCGGCAAGAGCGGATGATCCGGTAGCGAGGTACAGGGATCAGCGCAGCGTGGTTCCGACAGCGAGGTATGCTTGCAAGCATGAGAGCTTCAAGACAGGTTAGCATCAAGGCACAAAGCAGTTTGAACGAACACATGTGAGTGAGAGCCGGCGATCTAAATAGCCATCCAGTCCGGCGCTCAGTGATGACAGCATCAGTCTTAAAGGTGTATGCGCACCTTACCAAAAGAGAATGGTGGGGCGCATACACTTATGAAAGAGTAATTAGGGTACCCAAAGGTACCAGAACATTACACAGCCCCTTTAAGCTGAATGCCCAAGTGTGAGATTGGAGTCACAGACCAGTCCGGCATCTTTGGTTTGTTTTGTTTATTTGATATTGGGGATACTCCTCTGGCTCAACTAGGTACAAATGGGACACTTTGAAGAAAAATGCCTTGACGCCGGCTGGATGCCAACCAATGCTTGTTGGCGCTTGAAAAAACACTGACTTGTGGTACTGTACTTAACCACTTTACCACCGGAGGATTTTCCTGCTTTACATCCAGGCCACTTTTTGCAACTTGGCACTGTCCGAATTTAACTGACAATTGCGCGGTCATGCAACACCGTACCCAAACAAAATTTACGTCCTTTTTTCCCACAAACAGAGCTTTCTTTTGGTGGTATTTGATCACCTCTGCGCTTTTCATTTTTTGCAATATTAATAAAAAAAGAGCAAACATTTTGCGAAAAAATTGACATTTTCTACTTTGACAGTTAAAAAATATGCAATATATTCAATTTTTGTCATATATTAAGGCCAAAATGTATTTAGCTACATGTCTTTGACAAAAAAATTCTCAATGAGCGTATTTTTAACCGTTTTAAGACCGGAAGATTTTACCCCTTTCCTGACCAGGCTATATTTTGCGATTCGGCACTGCGTTACTTCAACGGACAATTGCGCGGTCGTGCAACGCTGTACCCAAATTCAATTTGTGTCCTTTTTTTCCCCACAAATAGAGCTTTCTTTTGGTCGTATTTGATCACCTGTGCTATTTTTAATTTTTGAAAAAAAGAGCGACAATTTTGAAAAAAGAAAAAAATAGTTTTTACATTCTGATATATAACATTCCCAAAATAAATGTAAAAATCAAAATTTTTTAACATTTTAGGCCAATTTGTTTTCTGCTACATATTTTTGGTAAAAAAAAAATCACAATAAGCGTATTTTGATTGGTTTGCGCAAAAGTTATCGCGTTTACTAAGTACGGGAAAGATTTGTAATTTTTATTGTTTATTTTTTTTTACTAGCAATGGCGGCGATCTGCGATTTTTTTTGCGGGACTGCGACATTGCGGCGGACAGATCGGACCCCTGACTGACATCTTTGACATTTTTGGGGGTACCAGTGACATTACTACAGTAATCAGTGCTATAAATATGCACTGTTACTGTAATAATGACAATGGCAGGGAAGGGGTTAACTTTATTGGTGATCAAGTGGTTAAATGTATGCCTCATGCTTACTGACGTGTGTGGGGGGAGGGGGTTGTGTGACACAGACACAGATCGCAGGTTCAGCTATGCTGAATCCTGTAATCTGTCCCTGCCTGTCACAGAGGAGATCCGTCCACTTTGTTTACACAAGCGGGCGTATTTCCTCACTCGATCCCCGACGATCGGGGAAGAGCGGTGGTGATCACCGCCTCTCCTCCCCTGGCCCGACTCCCGCTGTGTCTGAATACGGCGCCCCCTGATGATGCCATACGTGTGGCGAAAACGGTCGGGTGAATCTGTCATGCCCCCAACAGCCGGCTTCCATCTGCCATTATGATCAGCTATGCTCTAGGACACATGTGTCAAACACAAGGCCTGCGGGCCGAATCCGGCCCTCCAGGCCATTTCATGTGGCCCTTACACCTCTCCTAGAGGTTCAGTAGAGCTCCAGCCCTCCTTTGGGCCTCCCCCAGACCCTTCACTTTCTGCTTCCTAGCTCTGCTCCAAGCTTCTTCCCAGCAGCCACACAAGGTAAGGGGGTGCACTTTGATGTAAGGGGTGGGGGTGGTGAGGGACTCTTGACATCTGATGTAAGTGGGTTGAGATACAACCAGCCCTTTGAGGGCAATCATAATGCTGATGTGGCCCTCTATGAAGTTGAGTTTGACACCCCTGCTCTAGGAGATGGCTTTGTTTCCTTGATCTTCATCTGATTTTATACGCTTTTGATGCTCTTCTCAAATGTGAGTTTGATACTTTTTCATTCAATAGATTTTTATTGAGATATACAAAGATAATACAACAGCAAATGGTCACATTAGATTGCGTAAGGGGCAGCAAAGGAACAGTAAACATAGACTACAACTGTATAACAAAAGTCATTAAAAGGAGGTGAAGGTCACAAGACCGTTACATATGAGAGCAATACAAGAGATCAGGCATGGAAATTGAAAACTAAACCGAGACAAAATAAGAGGAGTATCCCTGGCACCCCTATTGGGAACCTGCTGTGTCCAGGTACACTCCTAATAAAGCATAGGTACTAAAACCGGCTGTGCAGATCCAAATCTCATATAAGGCACCTCTTAATTCATTGTCAGACCATGAAGACCATAAAAAGAGACACCCCAATTATAGGAAATCGTGACCGTGACAATCAGTATCTAAAACCAAAAGGGTGATCCCTTCGGCTCAAAACAATCAGGAAGAGAGAAGAAGAAAGAGAGGTCAGAAAAGAAAGGGGAAAGAGAGGAAGAGGAAAAAGTAGAGACAGAGACAGAATCCAGGGAGAGTGAACCTATTGATAAGTATCAAAAATCCAGGCACCCAGAACATTACTTAGACCAGTGGAACCTTAACATATTCGGCCCAGGGTTCCCAAGTAGCTTCAAACCGTGTCAACGAATTTTCCAATACACTGACCAACTTTTCCTGTGACATGATCCATGATATTTTCCGCTTAGCCCTGGCGAAGGAAACCGATGGGCATTTCCACATACCTGCTATTGTCAATTTTGCCCCCGTAAGGATAAAGTGAATGAGTCTCCTAGCGGACTTGCTGGCATGGAAATCCCTGGCATGTAGCAATGCAATCTGAGGGGATTTTATTAGGGCCACTCCGGTAATTCTGCGGATAACATTAAAAATTTTGTTCCAGAAACCCCTAATTTTAGGGCAAGTCCACCATACATGCATCATGTCACCTGTTGAATCGCAACCTCGAAAGCAAAGAGGCGATGTGGACGGGAAAATTTGTGAGAGTCGCGATGGTACCAAGTACCAACGCATCATTACCTTTAGATTAGCTTCAATCAGGTGTGAGGGATTAGCTCGGTGGTAGGCGTGGATGACCCCTTTGGGGGTGCGTTTTCACAGAGAGATAGCCGATTAGAGGTTGAAAACAAGACTGATTTATTCATGCAATTTACTTAACACAATTGCAAGCATCAAAACAGCCAAAATAAAATAAAAGACAAAATAAATCCTTGCCTCTGTGGGCGGCTACCTTCTCACGCTGGAACCTACCTAAGAAGTCTTTCCAACCTACTGTTGGGCCGACACTGCTGATCCTACAGCAGACACTCAAATGTCCATTTGTTTGCTTTTCACACAGCACAAACATTGTCCATTGAACATGTCCCTTTGTTTTCTTTCACACAGCACATGTTCATTTAACAGGTCCCTTTACTCTTCACACTCTTCACATGGAACACTTTGTCTTCTCACCTTTGAGACGTCTTCACTCGTGGTTACCCTCCTTAGCTTCACATCGCTGTAGGGGGTCTTCTCCCATGCTCACCAGCTTGTCGGGAGGCACACATCCGACTGTCCCCCTCTCCCAGCCCACACGGCGACAGGCGGCAGCAGTCCTTCTCCCATGCCCACACGGCGTCGGGAGGTACACGTATGTCTGTCCTCCTCTCCCAGCCTACACGGCGACAGGAGGCAGCACTCAATAGATTTTCTCTGGACAAATTATAGAGTCCTTGATCTCCTCATTCTGAACAGCTGAATGGTTTTCAACTTCCTGCTGGCTCTCTCTGCAGCCAACACCCTATAGTATCAGTGAACTTTCAAAGCAGGTGGGAATGTGTCTCCTCTCAGTGACTACATTCCCAGATTTACCTGACTTCCTGTCACATACCCCCCCCTCTTGTTTCAACCCTAGGGTTGGGACACATATTTCCAGGCACGCATGTGTCAGGCACTGCTGACTCACTGATAAGCCTCCTATTATCCTCAAGCTTCCGGATGAAACTGTTTTGTCATCTTCATTGACAGATTTCTCATAAATGCCACACAGTTTGTCTCTCATCTCATATACACATTCTTCAACTGCATTTTTGGCATCATTTTGCTCCTTCTCGTTTCTGTCATCTTCATTGACAGCTTTCTCATAAATGTCAGACAGCTTGTCCCTCATAACCGTCTGTCCAATCCACCATGGAGGACCGTGATCCATAGGCAACTCAATTGGGCTAGTCTTAATGTCTTCAACATTCTTAAGACGCCTCTCTCTGCAATCCATAAATGTTTTCCACAAAACTTTGAGAACCTTTGCTTCACTAAGCTTTGTTCCAAGTAGGGACTCTTGACATCCCTCTGTGACTTGAGTTGCCTCTCCATACATCTGTACACAATCATTGACTTTTTGTTGTAAAAGGGAATGATCTTCCTTCTTGAGCTTTGCTTGCTCTAAGATGCTGTGCAGAGGATTTTCCAATTGAGACAACAGGCTGTCACACATTTCTTCAAAGTGACCCCTGTTCCTTTTCCCAGAGATATCAATATCATTCACCAAACATTTCATATTCATAGGCAGATCGGAAGCATTTGCACTCATCAACTTCTTAAACTTTTCGCCCTCCTGAGCGAGTCGCAGTAAAGGCCTACTATTTGATTTGATATTCAGTTTATATTTCTTGCCAAACTCTTCACAGAAGTAGTCAACCAGAACATCATCAACTTTCCTTACACCAGCATAGGGGTTAAAGGCAACAACACAGTTGAACCCAGCGATCTGGGTGGTATCCATTATAGACCTCCTCTCTGCATCAGTGAAGAAGCATGGAACTGCAACACATTCTTTTACAGGTTTCTTCAATGCACTTTCTGCTGAACTATTTGACCGCTCAAGGTCACCTAGTTCTTTTTCTCTATCTGAATACCACATGGAATGCATCTCAAGATCACGATCAAACTTCTGCCACCCGTCTTTCACCAGTTCCATTTTGGAAACACTCCCTGAAAGGCACTTATTCATTTGCTTCACGTTTTCACCAACAGCCTTAGTTTTCCCCACTAGGTTTTCAGCCTGAACTGAGAAATCATCACATTTCTTACTCAGCTCCTTTGTTTGCTGAAGCTCTAATGATACATTTTCCAATGCTTGAAGTTTTTGAAGGAACGGTTTATTCCAAAGGGGTGATTCAAGCCACATGTCATCACATTTCTGAGGCTCACTCAGGACAGACCCCAAAACACTGATCCTTTTAAAAACTGCATCAGGCACACTATCCCCTCTTTGGGACAGATCCTCTGTTGCCTGGAATTCCTCTTCCAGTTCCTGCAACGGAATCTTCATCTCTTCTACTTGCTGTTCTAAGGCTCGCTTAGACTTTTCTAGCTCCTGAACTCTTTTCACAACATCATCCTTGGAGCTGACCAATTCTTCCATTTCTGTACGCAGCTGTTTGTTAACACTTTCTAGTTCAGCCTTACACTCTAGAGCTTCCTCCAAAGAGCGAGCCAAGAACAGGGCTTTGCTCTCGTTATCACGCACCTCCGTTTCTGCACGGGCGCGTTCTTCTGCATATTTTGCAGACACAGTCTTCTCTTCACCAAGCATCTGATCAAACTTCTTTTTCACATCTTCAACACACTGTAATGAACCAACGCTTTCTTCCATGCGTTTTTTCATATCCGCTATCTGAGCTTGCAATGTTGCGACTTGCTCTGATAGGTTTTTCTTTGCTTCCGCCTCCTCTTTTAATTGTTCCAGGAAGCCATTTTTCTCATCTTCCATTTGTTTGAGCTTTGTGCTAAAACTCAGCCTTTGACACCTCTCTTCCTGTAAGAGTTCCTGCGTGTCTTGCAGCTGCGATTCCAAGATAGAAAAATCTTCCGCAATTTCTCTAGATTTGCTGTCTGCTTGAGAAAGCTGATTTGTAACATTGTCCAACTCAACCTGCAGTCGGTTTGCCTTCTCTGACAGCTTAGCACACAATCGGTCACCTTCTGACACCTTGACTTGCGATTCCAGAAGCTGTGCCTCTACTTTTTCCCTCTTATGTTCACAATCTCCTTTTCCCTGCATAAGAGCCTTCACCTCATTGGCTAGCATCTGGGAATAAGAATGTAATTCTGCCACACAGGCTTCTTTCTCCTTTAACTGCTGCTGGACACGTTGGGCTTCCCCTTTCCAACTTTCACAGTCCGCACGCCATTCATCTACCACATTGCTCAAAGTAGTGAGCTCATACACAGTACTCAGTAATTTAGCCTCTCTTTCACTTTTCTCTTTGTCGCTGAGAGACAATGTCGCTTTCAGAGCAACATTCTGTTCCTGCGACTCCTGCAGGTCTATTTTTGTAGCTCCCAAAGACTGAAGACTTTTTTCCAGCTGATTACGCAACTCCAACATATCAGCCATACTTTGCTTCTGCAAAGTCTGAATTTCACTTTCCTTTTCCATGAGGATGGTATCTTTCTCCATTATAGTCTCTCTGCGTTTTTGCAACTCGACCAAAAGAAGAGCAGTGGATTCTTCCCACTGTAACACATGAGACTTGAGTAGTTCATTCATTTCCTGCAAGTTTCTATGCTCCATTTTAAGCAATTCCAAGGCTTGTTCCTTTTCTTCCATTTTCCGTTGCAAGGCATCCAACTCAGCCCTGCACACATACTCGGTTTCCTCCAAACCGATGGCCTCCATTGGCTGCTGGCGTCTCTGTTTCCAGCCTGCCATGCTCTCTTGATGAGCCTTTTGTTGAGCTGCAAAGCTCTGCTGAAAATCCGCATTTGCCTGCTGTTGAGCTGCATTTGCTTGCTGTTGAGCTGCATTTGATATAATCAGATGTTTCAACATCTCCTCCATTTTGAGTTTACTTTTCATCTGAGCACACTGCGTCTCCATAGCGGTTTCATCAGTGTTGCTAGGGACAACAACCTTCCTCTTTAGTAGACTCTCTTTAGGCATGGATGGGGCTGGTTCAGACGGCAACATCCCCTCCATCCATAGAATCCGGTCTCTCATTTCATCTATCTTTGCATTCTTCAGGCGTTTTGAACGCCCCATCTTCAATAACTCCACAAACAAATTTTTCACAGTCCAGCAAAAATTTTTCAGACCACTGTCTCTTTAACACATGTAGTTTTTCTCTCTCTCTTGCAAGATCTCTTTTCCTGCACACACAGTTTGTGCAGTCACTTGCACCAGACACCACAAAGTTCATCAAATAATTTTGAGACCGCTGTCTCTTTAAAACACTTTTTTTTTTTTTTTCTGTCAGGATCTTCTCTCCTGCACACATAGATTGTGCAATCTCATGCACCAGATAAAGTTCATCAAACATTTGCACTTCCTTGCAGGGATCTCTGCTTATGCCCACTGCATACCTCCACCATATGTGAGGGATTAGCTCGGTGGTAGGCGTGGATGACCCCTTTGGGGGTGCGTTTTCACAGAGAGATAGCCGATTAGAGGTTGAAAACAAGACTGATTTATTCATGCAATTTACTTAACACAATTGCAAGCATCAAAACAGCCAAAATAAAATAAAAGACAAAATAAATCCTTGCCTCTGTGGGCGGCTACCTTCTCACGCTGGAACCTACCTAAGAAGTCTTTCCAACCTACTGTTGGGCCGACACTGCTGATCCTACAGCAGACACTCAAATGTCCATTTGTTTTCTTTCACACAGCACATGTTCATTTAACAGGTCCCTTTACTCTTCACACTCTTCACATGGAACACTTTGTCTTCTCACCTTTGAGACGTCTTCACTCGTGGTTACCCTCCTTAGCTTCACATCGCTGTAGGGGGTCTTCTCCCATGCTCACCAGCTTGTCGGGAGGCACACATCCGACTGTCCCCCTCTCCCAGCCCACACGGCGACAGGCGGCAGCAGTCCTTCTCCCATGCCCACACGGCGTCGGGAGGTACACGTATGTCTGTCCTCCTCTCCCAGCCTACACGGCGACAGGAGGCAGCACTCAATAGATTTTCTCTGGACAAATTATAGAGTCCTTGATCTCCTCATTCTGAACAGCTGAATGGTTTTCAACTTCCTGCTGGCTCTCTCTGCAGCCAACACCCTATAGTATCAGTGAACTTTCAAAGCAGGTGGGAATGTGTCTCCTCTCAGTGACTACATTCCCAGATTTACCTGACTTCCTGTCACACAGGGATATATTGAGGACACCTTGGAAAGCTCTAAAAGAATTTTGATACCAAACCTCCGTGGGCCATTCAAAAGCTAGGTCGGACTCCCAAGCCTGCATATATGGTGTTTTCGAAGAACGTGAAGCTAAAGAGTTGTATATGATTGTGATTCCACCCTTACGGTCCGTTAATTGTCCACACCAGGCTTCATATTGAGTAGTGCGAGGTGGAATAGGTTTGGAAACCCATAGAGAGTGCAAAAAGTGTGATAATTGAAGAAATCTAAACCGTTCAGAGGGTGGCATTTTCAGATTCTGAATGCAATATTTTTCAGTAATGGGACCCGAAAGCGTAAAAAAGTGTCCAATACGATATAGCCCCTTGTCCAGCCACCACTTGAACGCCATTATGTCGGTACCCGGGGGAAACAATGGGTTCCTAAATATATGTGCCAACGGACTGATGGATGATGTGAGAGCCGGGTGATTCCTAAGAGCATCCCATATATGGAAGGAATGAGAAAGTGTAGGGGACATCAAGGGCGGTCTAAGCTTGATGGCGCACCAGAGGAGAAAATCCAGAGTGTGCCGGGGGGTCGCCTGGCGTTCAATGGACACCCAGTCGGGAACACCTGAGCGTTTGTAAATATCAGATAACTGAGCTAGGCGTGCTGCTTGGTAATACCAGTGCAAGTTTGGTACCCCCAACCCCCCTTGTTTCCGTGAGCGAAACAGCACCCCTTTAGACAGTCTACAGCCTTTAGATCCCCAGATAAACTTTGTGATTCTAGCTTGCAACTTCTTCAAAAACGCCCTGGGAACTGGAATCGGGAGTGAGTGGAAGTAATACAAAATTTGAGGTAACAGGGTCATTTTAGCTGAGTTAATCCTACCTAACCAGGATAAGCGCAAACGAGACCATCCATTCATTTCGGCTTCCAAGTGTCTAAGTAATCCCGGGTAATTAGCCCCGAATAATTGGTCGACCGTTGACGTTAACTTGATACCCAGGTAGGGAATGGAGGAAGAAGCCCACATAAAATCAAAATTATTCTGGAGTTGGAGCACCTCTGGGGGAGATAGGTTTACATTCAACGCTTGCGACTTGGAATAATTTATCTTTAAACCAGTAGCTTTCGAGAATGCGTTAAGAGCCTGGCAGACATGTGGAAGAGAAACCATGGGAGACGTAAGGAATAACAATAAATCATCAGCATATAGAGCACATTTAGGCATAGTAGGTCCACATTGGACCCCTTTGATGTCAGGATTGTCCCTAATAGAGATGGCTAATGACTCAATTGCAATAGAAAATAAAAGGGGTGATAAAGGGCACCCCTGTCTCGTGCCGCTAGAGATCTTCAAGTTATCCGAGTAGAACCCCTGAAGTTTAATTTGTGCCACCGGGGCGGAGTAAAGTGCCCTAACTATGTTCAAGAAATGGTCTCCAAAGCCCCAACCCTGGAGCACCTTAAATAGGTACCCCCAAGAGATGGAATCGAAGGCCTTATGAAGGTCTAATGAGAGCAAGAACCCTTTCTGAGGAGTCCCACCATCCCAATGTGACTGAAGGAGGGAGATAAGGTCAATTGCCCTGCGCGTCTAATCCGGTCCCCCCCGTCCTGGAATAAAGCCCACCTGATCCTTATGAATATATGACGCAATAAATGTAGCTAAGCGGTCCGCCAACATTTTTGTCAAAAGTTTAATATCATTATTGATAAGCGAAATAGGCAGATAATTGTCGACCATACTAGGATCCTTCTCCGGCTTGGGCAAAACCGAGATGAATGCGGAATTCAAAGTCTTATCTAATGGAGCACCAGAGCGTAGGCTGTTGAAAAAGTCAGTCAAATAGGGCGCTAAAGTGGAGGCATACGTTTTATAATAGATGTTGGGAAAACCGTCTGGGCCTGGTGCTGAAGCCGTCTTCAAGTTTTTAATCGTCAATTTGACCTCCTCAACCGTAAATGGTTGTTCGAGGATAGACCGGTGCGTCTCCCTAAGCTTAGGGAGAGCAACAGAGGACAGATAATTGTTCACCACCGAGGGATCCGGAGTGGAGGAGGGATTATAGATCCTCTTAAAATAGTCTTGAAAATGTTGCAAAATGCGTTGGGGATTTTGAGTCAACCTCCCGCCCGCGACTTTTAGCTTTGGAAGGGTGTATGAGCGAGCCTGGGGGTGTAGCCTTCTGGCTAAAAGCGTGCCTATCCTATCTGTGTGGCGATAGAATTTGGCTGAGGACCATCGCAAATATTTGTCAGCTTTGGTAGTCAGAGCCAAGTTTAAAGCTAGTCTGACAGCCCCCAATGCTTCTGCAGGATGCCTGGAAGGATTCAGTTTATGAAGCCGACCCAAGTCCTGAAACTCTTTTTCAAGCCTCTCAATGTCAAGTGACCTCGATTTACGGGTGCGGGAAGATATTTGAATCAAGACCCCCCTAATCGTGGCTTTGTGAGCCGCCCAGAGGATCTCAGGTGAGGTCTCCTGGGAGCCGTTCAGATGGAAATATTCCTGTATAGCCTTATCAATTTCTGTAACAATGCTGGGGTTGCTAAGGAGAGACTCATTGAGTTTCCACCGAAACTCGCGAGTAAGGTTCTCACCTCCCATAAACTGCAGGAAGACTCCAGAGTGATCAGACCACGGGGAGTCCTTGATGTAAGCTTTTCTGGCCAGTGGAACATGCTGTGAAGACACTAGGACATGGTCAATTCTGGCAAAGGAGAGGTGTGGGTGGGAAAAGTGTGTGTAGTCCTTCCCAGTGGGGTTGGTTTCCCTCCAAATGTCCACCAGGCCCTGACTGTCTAGCAGCTTGCATATACTCAGGCTCTGTTTAGAAGGAGCCAAACCCTGAGCATTGGATGGTTTCCGTTTGTCTAGTCGTTGGTCAAATGCCACATTAGAGTCGCCCCCAAAAATTCTCACTCCCTCCAAGAGAGGACCCAGGGTATCAAACATAGACCGAAAGAACTGGAGCTGGTTCTGATTGGGGGCATAGTAAGATATCAGGGAATACAGGGTACCTGCAATGTATCCTTTGACTAGTAGATACCTGCCCTCAGGGTCGGAATAGGTTGAGACAAGAGTAAAAGTGCAATTACGAGACAATAGGATAGCAACCCCCTTAGTCTTATTAGGGGCATTGGCCATGTAGAAGGTCGGGTACTTTGCATGTAAGAAGGTAGGTCTATAGTGTGCCGGGAAGTGCGTCTCCTGGAGCAAAAGTATGTCCACTTTCTGGGAGTGGAAGTACTGGAGCACTTTTCTACGCTTTATTGGTGAGTTCAAACCCTGTGTATTTTGTGAGGCTAAGCGAAGGTGCGGAGAGGAGTTATTGTTGGGAGCCATATATGTAGGGAGTGCGACCAAGCTGTAAAGAAATGACCTTACCTAAGAAGATGATGAGGGCACCAACCAGCGTGTTATAGGACGTAGAGAACCGGAAGTGCCATGAGGAGGTCTCCCTGGACAGTAATAAAAAAGAAAAAGGGTCAAAGAAATGAAAAACAGGTGAGGATAGGAAAGAGAAGAAGAGTTCCAGGCGCAAAGTGCATCCGCCTTGGGTGAGTAATCCCAGGAACCCTATCAAGTAACATTGGTTTGCAGAAACCGTAATGATGTACACATAAACATATAAGACATACAAGGACAAACAACAAACACGGTCCAAAAGGACCGTTGTATCAGAACGATCATTCCCCTCAGTAGAGAGGGACGATCCCATGTTGGCTAACTGGAAAAAAATCAGTAACCAAGATGGGAAGTGGGGCATGATCACCGCCCCAGAGATCCGGATCCCCCCAAAAAAAAACATAAAAACACTATAAGGTGAAAACAGCAGCCAAAAACCCATATGTATCCTTGAAGGAAGCAAAAGACTACAAATGCAACCAGGTATACATCAGAAATAAACAGAACAATGCCATAGGAAAATGTCAATAAGCCCCCAGGTCCAGACCAACCCAGTGAGTTGGACAGGCCAGGCTAGCCAAGGGGGAACCAAGTTATCCAAAATGAGAACAAAGATAAATTATGAAATACGCTTTCCTTCAGTGGTACAAAAACTAGTCACCCGAGAGTCAGGAAGGTCTCAAAAAATGAGAACTGAAAATGAGAGGAAGAAAAGAAAAAAAAAACAAAAAAAAACAAATGTCGCCCGCTGGTACCGGGTATCAACTGGAGAGTTCCAGACGTCACTGTGGAACAAAGAAAATGGTTCAAGGGTGAACTGGAGCCTTTCATGGAGGACGACCATCTTTAGACTTCTTGGGTGCTGACTTGTGCCACAGGGGGGAGACAGGGCTAGTAGGCAACTGACGCTTGGATGAGCTGGGAGCTGCTGTACGCGGAGGTGAGGAAGGTCCCTGAGAGATGATGCGCAGTTTCAACAGGAGCTTTTCACCCTCCTGAAAGGTGGAGAAAGCGTAAGACTTCTGCTTAAAGTCAAACTTGAGGCTGAATGGGAACGACCATCTATACTTGATGTTATGCTGAACCAGGGCCGCCAGCAAAGGTTTGAAGGATCTGCGGCGTGGGATGGTGGAGGGGGATAAATCTGTAAAAATTTGAATGGGCAAACCTTGGAAAGTGAGGTGGTCATTATAGCGAGACTTGCGCATGACTTCTTCTTTGACACTATAATAATGAGGCTTTACTATAATGTCTCTAGGGAGACCATCTTGGCGCGGTGACTGCAGCGCCCTGTGAGCCCTGTCCAGCTCGAGCTTGTGAGGAGCTACATCAGGCAGAAGTTCCTTAATTAGGGATTGTACTGTGGTGTGAACTTCCTGAAAAGATTCCCGGGATCCCCCGGATTCTAAAATTATAGCGCCGACTCCTGTTCTCAAGGTCGTCGATTTTTAAGAAGGCAGCTTCCAATTGTTCATGAAGCTCTTGAATACGGTCAGAGTTCTGATTTGTTTTAGCAATAGTGATATCCATTTTGCCCTCAATAGCTTCAATACGTGAGCCAATATTAGAAAGGTCAGCTTTAATGTCCCCTGTGATTTTAGCTGCAGTGGCTGTGAAGCCTCTGTCTAACATTTCAGCAAATTTAGAAAACATGGCCTCCATTTGAGCCTGAGGACCAGGTAAGAGCTCAGCTCCAGAAAAAGGTGATGGCGGGAAGACCGCGCTCGCCTCCATAGGAATTCCCGGGAGGGTATGGAGCATAAGACCCAGTAACGATTCAGTAGATGCAGGTGATGCAGATTCCACATGTGGAATACTCACAGGCGAGTCCCCCGCCGAGCAGAGAGAGTAATCCTGTCCCGATTGTGGAGCAAGCTCCTGCGGTCTGTGTGGGCTCAGAAGAGCGGTGTCCGCCATCTTAACTCTCCCTGACAGGCTTTCTAAAGTGAAAAAGGACGCTGAAAGATCCCTGCGGACCGATTCCGGATACATAGATCGGTGCCGCTGATGTTCCTCCGCCTGGCGGTATCTCCGGTGACACGATCCAAGCTGTTATAGCTGCTCGGGGATCCGTGATCATCCGAGGCGGGACGGAGCTCCGGCTTCAAGCGGCCATCTCAGGAGCTGCCGCGCATGCGCCCCCGAGTTTGATACTTTTAAGGTTTAAATAAATAGTTTGGTTTTTATGGAGTTACACTATGTCCCTGTCATCGTTTTTTACCCATGCTAAATATGGATATCGGATCTGAGCTGCCTGGTTCTTGTGAAGTGACATCCTGTGGTTCGTTATGGAATTACCATTTAGCCTTCATAGGTCTACTCATTAATTTGAGTGACCCATTTGCTCTGGTAAACTGCTTATCCGTTTCTTCCTGGTGATCTTTACACGGGTGTCTTTCCAATATCCCTGGTTTTATGTGATCATTATACTTACCGGCTAGGACTTGTGGTTCCTTGAACATGTCATCCAAGCACTTTATACCAAAATTGAGGAAACTTTTGGACATTGCTTCAGTTCTTTTTTCAGTTGCATGGACTTTATGTTGTTGTTTCTTTACATACACATGTTTTATGGACACTTATATTAATCGATGCGTTTATATTATGATAAGGTTTTTTTCCACTATTTAATGGCACTAATTTAACTATTTGTGTTATTTCAACATTTTCACTGATCCTTTAGTATGCGTTAAAAACATGGGTTTAGTTTGCACACATTTGCAAATACATGCGTAAGCTACAGGCCCCTTTTGCAGGTATAGCAAATGCACACCCTTCTCTGCACATGCTCAGTTGCTCTACATTTTATGCACTTTTAGGCACTGCTGAATTTGTAGATGCCGATCTGCTGACAGCCTAAGGCTCCATGTACACGGGACATTGTTAAAAGTCCCTTTGAATGCTGGAATTTTTAGGACATTTGAAACGTCCGTTCGGTCGCGTTTGTACCCGCGTTTAGCGGGCGTTTAGCGGCGTTTGCGGGCGTTTGCCTTTAGAAGCGTTCCTAGAGGTCAAAAAAATTATTCCCCTTTAAAATGGAAAAACGCGAACGCTAAACGCAGGTCATCGCGTTCGGACGCGTTCAGACGCGTTCAGCCACGTTCGGACGCGCTTGTGCTTTTGAAACGCCGGGAAACACACGTTCGAACGCAAATAATTGCGTTCTTAAAACAGTCCCTGAACGCAACTGCCTGCAAATGACTGTAAACGACCTGGTGTACATGGACAGATAAGATAAAATGTAGATGGGTTCAGGGGCTTCTGAAAAAAACGCCCAACTGCTCCTAAACGGCCATTTCCAGCGTCCCGTGTACATGGAGCCTTAAAACAGAATTAAACATCAGTAGAAAGCTGTAGAAGGAGTTTTTCAGCTTTTTTGCAGTAGCGTTTTTCAGCGTTTTTTCGTTTTTTTTTTTTTTTTTCAGCTGTATCGTTTTTTTAAGCTTTTTTTTTAGCAAAACTTTACTCCCACAATAGCTTATGGCTCAAAAACTTTGATAAATGTCGAAAAGTTGAGTTTTTCCCCATTTTTTGGCATTTTTTCAGCGTTTTTCAGCGTTTTTAAGCTTTTTTCACAGTTACAGTGCTTTGCGAAAGTATTCGGCCCCCTTGAACTTTTCGACCTTTTGCCACATTTCAGGCTTCAAACATAAAGATATAAAACTGTAATTTTTTGTGAAGAATCAACAACAAGTGGACACAATCATGAAGTGGAACGAAATTTATTGGATAAACTTTTTTAACAAATAAAAAACTGAAAAATTGGGCGTGCAAAATTATTCAGCCCCCTTAAGTTTGTAGCGCCACCTTTTGCTGCGATTACAGCTGTAAGTCGTTTGGGCTATGTCTCTATCAGTTTTGCACATCGAGAGACTGACATTTTTGCCCATTCCTCCTTGCAAAACAGCTTGAGCTCAGTGAGGTTGGATGGAGAGCGTTTGTGAACAGCAGAATTCAGTTCTTTCCACAGGTTCTCGATTGGATTCAGGTCTGGACTTTGACTTGGCCATTCTAACACCTGGATATGTTTATTTGTGAACCATTCCATTGTAGATTTTGCTTTATGTTTTGGAT
Organism: Pelophylax lessonae; assembly: GCF_965119305.1. Classification (NCBI taxonomy): domain Eukaryota; kingdom Metazoa; phylum Chordata; class Amphibia; order Anura; family Ranidae; genus Pelophylax; species Pelophylax lessonae. Next base: position 219,480,761 of record NC_138773.1, read on the forward strand.
CATTGTCTTGTTGGAAGACAAATCTCCGTCCCAGTCTCAGGTCTTTTGCAGACTCCATCAGGTTTTCTTCCAGAATGGTCCTGTATTTGGCTCCATCCATCTTCCCATCAATTTTAACCATCTTCCCGGTCCCTGCTGAAGAGAAGCAGGCCCAAACCATGATGCTGCCACCACCATGTTTGACAGTGGGGATGGTGTGTTCAGGGTGATGAGCTGTGTTGCTTTTACGCCAAACATAAAGTTTTGCATTGTTGCCAAAAAGTTCGATTTTGGTTTCATCTGACCAGAGCACATTCTTCCACATGTTTGGTGTGTCTCCCAGGTGGCTTGTGGCAAACTTTAAATGACACTTTTTATGGATATCTTTAAGAAATGGCTTTCTTCTTGCCACTCTTCCATAAAGGCCAGATTTGTGCAGTATACGACTGATTGTTGTCCTATTGACAGAGTCTCCCACCTCAGCTGTAGATCTCTGCAGTTCATCCAGAGTGATCATGGGCCTCTTGGCTGCATCTCTGATCAGTCTTCTCCTTGTATGAGCTGAAAGTTTAGAGGGACGGCCAGGTCTTCGTAGATTTGCAGTGGTCTGATACACCTTCCATTTCAATATTAACAGTGCTCCTTGGGATGTTTAAAGCTTGGGGAATCTTTTTGTATCCAAATCCGGCTTTAAACTTCTCCACAACAGTATCTCGGACCTGCCTGGTGTGTTCCTTGTACTTCATGATGCTCTCTGTGCTTTAAAAGGACCTCTGAGACTATCACAGTGCAGGTGCATTTATACGGAGACTTGATTACACACAGGTGGATTCTATTTATCATCATTAGTCATTTAGGTCAACATTGGATCATTCAGAGATCCTCACTGAACTTCTGGAGAGAGTTTGCTGCACTGAAAGTAAAGGGGCTGAATAATTTTGCACGCCCAATTTTTCAGTTTTTTTATTTGTTAACAAAGTTTGAAATATCCAATAAATTTCGTTCCACTTCATGATTGTGTCCCACTTGTTTTTGATTCTTCACAAAAAATTACAGTTTTATATCTTTGTTTGAAGCCTGAAATGTGGCAAAAGGTCACAAAGTTCAAGGGGGCTGAATACTTTCGCAAGGCACTGTAGAGCGTTTTTACAGCTGAAAAACACCTCTTAAAACCCACTAGTTCTGTTTTTTTTTTTTTTTTCCATCTAGAAAACGCCCCTGCCAAAAACTGCTGATAACAGTCTATGTGTGCATGGACACATGGGATAACATGCTGGGGAGTTTACTGGCTGCAGAAAAAAAACATCTGATGCCAAAAACACTAGCTGTAAAAATGTCCAGTGTGCATGAGTCCTTACAACCAAGGAAGCTGCTTCTGTTTGATCTGCAACTGCCATGGTGCTGCACATGTGATCAGTTAGGACACCAGCCATTTGATGGCTTGACAGTTTGGTTGAGGACACAAGCAAATGTGCCAGTTAACAATCCCATCATTCCAGAATGTAACCATTTTTTGACACCGTTAAATAGATGGGTTTCGTTCTGCCTTATGAGATACTGCTGCTCAGGAGCTCTGGGCTTTAGCAAAATGGAAGCCTTCAGCAAGAAGAAACAGGAGCAATGCTGGAAACAATTTACAGCACACACAAATTATGGTAGCATAATTATTAATGTGAAATGAATGTTCCTTGGTAAAGAGCCTTATTTTTTATGAAGTTGTTAGAGGTAAAGTTCCGCTTTAACCACTTGACGACTGCTCGCCGCAGATTATATGTTTAGGAGGGTTGGGTGCCTCAAGCCAAAAATGATTGGGACTTTTTGGGCTAGTAACAAGAGTTGTTTAAAATTATATAACAATTTATTAAACAAAAACAAGGTAGAAGTACAAGGGTGATGTGTTTGGATTATAGACCCATTAGTGATGGTGAATAAGTTTGGAATTTTGTGACAAGGTGATATGGTGACTTTGGCTTGAGGCACCCAACCCTCCTAAACATATATACACACGGGACGTTGGCAAAACCAACTAGCTAGGCTCTGAGAATCGCACCCTCCACGCACGCCGCAGATTTACTGCGGCAGGCAGCCGCTCCTGGGCAAAGAGACGTAGCTCTACGTCGCTCGCTCTCAGGAGGCTAAGGGGCAAGCGCACGATGCCGCCGGCGCGCTCCCACCCCCGATAGTCAGCGGGGAAGCCAGTGCGGGTGTCAGGTGGCTCTGATTGCCGCCTGACACTGGCGATCTCCCCCCGCTGACAGAGAAGGATGGATGGCTGATGTAAACACAGCCGTCCGTCCTTCTCCCTGAGATGATCACAGAGACTATGTGATCCTGCTATATAGGATCACATGTCTCTATGGTCATCTCACAAGCCCAACCCCCCCACAGTTAGAATCACTCCCCTAGGGTCACATTCAACCCCTTGATCACAAATACTGTTAACCACTTTCCTGCCAATGACAATATTACAGTAACAGTGCATATTGTTAGCACTGACTACTGTAGTAATGTCACTGGCAGTGCTGTATCTTGGCCTAGGCCAACAAGGCCCAGGCCTAGGGCAGCACTTTGCAGGGGGGCAGCTAAAAAGCTGCACCCCACATGGAAAACAAAACAGCCTTCTCCTGGCTCCTGCATGAAAAGGGTCCCCACCGGCTTGCACTATACTTTTAATATAGTGCCAGTCCTATGGGGCAAATCAGTCTGGCACCCCCATAAAGCGGTCACACTGCTACCTGCTGGTACTGATGGGCACTAATAGGCTTCACTGATGGCCTCTGATGAGGTGGCACTGATAAGCTGCACTGATGGGCACTGATAGGCTGCACTGGTGGCCACTGATCGGGCTGTAATGATGAGGCCGCACTCATGAGGCTGCACTAATGGGCAGTAATGAGGCTGCACTGATGGGCACTAATAAGACGGCACTGATGAGGCTGGACTGATGGGCACTGATAGACTGGTTGTGGTCTGTGGTTTACAGATGACAGGGCGGGTCATAAACAGGAAGGGGTGTGGCCTTTACAGGAAGAGGTGGGTCGTATTTAAATTAGGGGCTGCACAAGTTTAGTCAGGCCTAGGGCAGCACAAAACCTAAATACACCACTGGTCACTGGTACCCCCAAAAGTGTCAAAAATGTTAGTTAGAATTCCGATCTGTCTGCGGTAATGTCGCAGTCCCGCAAAAAAAATCGCATATCGCCGCCATTACTAGTAAAAAAAAAAAAAAACAATAAAAATGACATAAATCTTTCCCTTAGTTAGTAGACGCAATAACTTTTGCGCAAACCAATCAAAATACGCTTATTGTGATTTTTTTTTTACCAAAAATATGTAGCAGAAAACAAATTGGCCTAAAATGTTAAAAAAATTTAATTTTTACATTTATTTTGGGGGGAATACTATATAGCAGAATATGAAAAATATTGTTTTTTTTTTTTTTCAAAATTGTTGGCCTTTTTTTGTTTATAGTGCAAAAAATAAAAATCGCACAGGTGATCAAACACCACCAAAAGAAAGCTGTATTTGTGGGGAAAAAAGGACGTCAATTTTATTTGGGTACACGACCGCGCAATTGTCCGTTAAAATAACGCAGTGCCGAATTGCAAAATAGGGCCTGGTCATTTAGCAGGAAAATTTTCCAGTCTTAAAGTGGTAAAGAAACCTTTTAGAGGTAGGAGGTTTCTTTATTGCACCAGGATCTTCAGAAGATCAGGGAGCGCACTAGAGCCAAAGACAGTCGCATCAGATCAGTGACATAAGTGATCAGCCCCCTCCCTTGACTAGAAATGCCAGGACCGCTGCCCAGCTGGTCACTGCCACTAACAACAGAGCGGGATTAAGAAAAAAAAATTGTCCATGGGCTTCTGCACTTAGAATATATGGTGGCACTGTATTTCCCTAGTACAGGTGTCCTTTAATATTTTAATAATGGATGCTTCATTCCTACAACACACCTCTGTCACATCTTAGCCTTTATGACTGAATATTACTTGCAGGTTTAATTCATCTTAGTGTGCCTGACATTGAAATGCCTTTGCATCTGTAACCACAAGTATGTCTCTCCACAACACTACAACTGTTTTCCTCTATGACATTTTACACAGGAACAAGCATATTTATTGTGAAAATATATTTTGACTGATTTTGTCTACTTTCAGAATGTATTTCTTCCTCCTCCAGTGATTAAAGATAACACTAAACTGTGCACTCTGCCCACACTCCTGCTTGTTGGATATAGGCCCAACCTTTTCTAAACTGATTCTGAATGTAGCTCTGTTTGTATTTCAGGAGATGACAGACAAACCATTAAAGACCACTAAATGTTTCCTCAGATAAAGAGGCTATAAATAAAATACAAGAGTATATATATGTATGTGCGCATGTATGCGTCTGATAAAGTGTTCAAAAGTAAAACCAACCACATAAAGATACATAAATCCAGGTCAAATCGTTTTTTCTACATTGCAGCATTGTATCATAAACCAGTAATAAACCCAAAAAGCAAACATTTATAATATTACAGCTTACCAATTCTCAATGTGGTGGCTGTTCTTTTAGGCTTTCTTTTCTTTTCTTTTTTTTCTAGTGATCTAGCCATTAAGTCTGTTTTTCAACAGAATAAGCTGTCCTGCAGATGTAACAGTTAAAAGGTTGAGGCAAACCATTTACTACTAACAGGGGTGCTTACAACGGTCAGCTTGTGATTATTTATGTAAAACCTTTATCCCAAAAGAAAAAAAAAATTGTTACAGTAATTGATTTTAAAGTGTTAAAGGAGTTTGGCTTGAATTTGTTTAGTCTAGGTTCACATTTAAGCAGATGCGGTTGATGCTGTTTGCTGTTTTCAGTTGCATTTTGTGGTACAATTTGCGTTTTTAAACTTGCGTTTTTGATGCATTTTTGCATGCAGAATTCATGCATTTTGCGTTTTTTTTTTTTCTCTTTAAACACACTTTATATAGCTGGTTGCTAAGAAGTGGGACAACAACACAACAACCGATGAGTTGCTGGCAAAAGAAAAATCAGGAAAAAAACAGCATGGGATCCCCCCCCCCAAAACTGTACCAGACCCTTCAGGTCTGGTATGGATTTGGAGCAGAATCCCGCGCCAAAATTAAAAAAATAAATAAATGCCGTGGGATCCCCCCAAAATCCATACTAGGCCCTTATCTGAGCATGCAGCCTGGCAGGTAAGGAAAGGGAGGGGATGAGCAAGCGCCCCCTCCTGAACCATACCAGGCCACATGCCCTCAACATGGGGGTGGGGGTGGGGGTTGGAGTGGAGGTGGGGGTGCTTTGGGTGCTGATGTTAAAAAAAAAATAGTAAAAAAAATATTATATATAGTTTTCTTCATTTTCCAAGTAATTGTAAAAAAATAAAAATTAAACTTCTAAACACTCATACCTCTTACTAAGTACCTTGGACTGTCTACTTTCAAAAAAGGGTAGTTTGGGGGGTATTTGTACTAGAGATCGACCGATTATCAGCAAAACCGATATATATCGGGGGCCGATATGCACTTTCCCAGATATATCGAAATCGGCCCCTGAGGTTACCGATATTGCCGATATTTCGGGAAAGTGAATGTCCAGGGGTGATGCCTGCAGCTAGAGGCATCACCCTGGTACCGATGTCCATAGCCGACGGTTGGCCGACTTGTAATGACAACCGATGCGGCTGAGAAGCCGCTCGGCTGTCATTACAAGGAGCGAGAGGGGATGTCCCCCCTCCCGCCGCCTTCCACGGCTCACCCGGGTCTCCCGTCCCACCGGGAGACCCGGGCATCCTACCTCCACTGCCGCCACCAAAGAGAAGACCTGGTGTAGAATGAAGATGTGTGCCCGTGAAAGCCGGTATCCCTGTCGCAAGAGCGCATGTGTCGGTCTCTATGTAAAAAACCCGGAAGTAATGTCATTACATCACTACCGGGTACTTGGCGCCAAATTAAAAAATCCGACAGCATTCAAAACAGCCAAAGTTGGCGTTTTGAATGCTTTTCAGCAGAGGTGGGGGACTTGAGTCACATGGCTTGACTTAAGTCAGACTTAAGTCACCAGTTTGAGGACTTGAGATTTGCTTGACTAAAATTAATAAAACACTCGACTTGACTTTGACTTGGCATTCATGACTTGATACTTGACTTTGACTTGAGACATATGACTCGAAATGACTTTACTTTTTTAAGTTATTAAATATTTGCATTTTCTCAAGAAGTGTTAAAGCAAAATGAATGTGCCTGTTATGTTTCTGACACCACAGTCACTTAAAACACCTCAGTGTGTTCTAATTTTTAGGACACTGGCTGTTTAATAATGGAAATACGTAACATGTTTTTACTGTAATGTTGAAATATGACCGGACGAAGGATATTGAGCTGTTTGGGCATTCAAAGTGTTTCTTTAATATGCCAAGAAAAAAGCACTAAGCAGTTTTGTTAATTTTGAAAATAAAACAAAATCTTTCCTGACCACTGACTTTTAACTGATTTAAAGGTGAAAATTGCACTATGTGGACTCTGTGAAACGCCGTTGTGATATCACTACTTCCCCTCCAATGGAACGTCTCTGCAACATGATAGATAAACACAGGATATATCTCCTCGATATACAGTCACTATCCTACACGATGATGAACTCAAGTTGCCTTCCATGATATGTTGGGAGAGGGACCTGGGGGAGGAACTTGAGAGAGCTGAACGTTGGCACAATTTAACTCAAAATCTTTGGTTAACACGTCACTAATAGAGGCCAACTACAAAGTGTTCTTGAGGTGGTACATGGTCCTGGTCAGATTGGCTGCAGCAGTCCGAGAGGCCTCCCCGCAATGCTTTAGGGCAGTGGTCCTCAACTCCGGTCCTCAGGGCCCACTAACAGGCCAGATTTTAAGTATTACCTTGAGGAGATGCAGACTAGAGTACTGCAATTACTGAGCAGCAAATGATATCACCTGGGATGTATTTCAGTTATCTTGCAAATCTGGCCTGTTAGTGGGCCCTGGGTTGAGGACCACTGCTTTAGGGGGTGTGGACAGCGGGGCACAGTCCTACATATATGGTGGACATGTCCTAAGGTCAGACGGTTCTGGATAAGAGCCTATAATTTTATATACTCTCTCACCCTCATTAACCTGGTCAAATCGCCCCTCCAGGCGCTTCTCGGTAAACCAATCGAGAATACCTCAAAACATATGAAACGCCTGGTGACATTCATTTTTACCGCAGCCAAAATAGTTATAGCCCGCTCCTGGAGATGTCCAGTGGTGCCATTCGAGTTGCTTAAGGCTAAGCTGACCTGGATTATGATCAACGAGAAGATGGTGGCCATCCTCCAGGATAAACTACGCCTCTTTGAAAATACTTGGGACCCCTGGGTGCGATACCTGGCGGGTTCTGGATAAAGGGGATCACCCCCCCTAATGGGGGGACTGGGTGGCCTGTGTGGGCTACCTGAGCCCTCCTTCTGTGGGCCTGGACACCAACTTTCTATCTCTTGCTCTTTCTTTTCTTCTACTACATCTCAACCTTTCCCTTGTTTCTCCTTCTTTTGTGTCTCTTTCGTTTTCTACCACACCGTGACTTAGGTTGATGTGATTACAGTACCTAGGGCTGTTATTGCCTTTTGCTACCACTCGTTGTGGCTACTATAGAACTTACCTGGTCTGGGATTTGGCGCCATCTATTTCAGATGAGCAGCTTTTCTATATATATAAACGGTCTAGTGGGTTGGAGACAGGGTGTTCGCTTCCTCCCTCGAGGCGCAGTGTGTTCCCTTGGGGGCGCTGGAGGGAGCGGGGCAGGGCCCGGTCCGGCTCGTCCGGCTCCAGCCCACGACAAGAGCCACTGACCAACTATATTTGGGTTTTTTTTGTTCAGTTTGCCATATTTCTGCTTTCCTCTCTTGACTTTGTTACATATTGCTAATTGTATGCTACTTCCCATGGTAATTATTGCCTGTTTATACCATGAGTGTTTCTCTTTTTTCCTAAAATCAATAAAAATATTGAAATCTAAAGGTAGATTGGGGTAGATCGGTATTTTCACTTGATTTGTGACTTGACCAAAATAAATGACTTGACTTGACTTGCTTGACTTCTAGCAGCGACTCGACTTGACTTGCTTGCTTTTCGCCACAGTAACTTTGGACTTGCTTGAGACTTGAAGGTTAAGACTTGAGACTTGCTTGTGACTTGCACATGTGTGACTTACTCCCATGTCTGCTTTTCAGTGCCGAGGAGGGGTTTGGGGTCTTTTAGACCCCCAGATCCCTCCACAAAGAGTACCTTCAGAAAAAAATATATATTTTTTACATGTCCGAAAATATCAGCTGATATCGGGCGATACCAATATCCGATGACCAAAATATCGGTATCAGTATCGGCATTAAAAAAAACTATATCGGTCGATCACTAATTTGTACTGTCCTGGCACTTTAGGGCCTCAAGAAATTACATAGGCTGTCAGTACAGCAAGATTGGTTAATTTTCAGATATATACGCTATACCACAGAATGTATAGTCTATAACTTTCACAAAGACTAAATAATATACACTGACGTGGGGTATTTTTACCAAATAAATGTAGCAGAATACAATTTGACCTACATTTAGTGCCCATTCACACTACCGCGTCTTGTCAGGCGACTGACAAGTCGGGGTCCATGCAGAGCTATGGGAACCATTCTAATAGGAGCGACTCAAGTCACTCCGACTTAGAAAATAGTTCCTGTACTACATCGGAGCGACTTGCATTGACATTCATTATATGAAGTCTGTGCAAGTCGCGCCGAAGTCGCGGTGCACGAGACTTCACAGGTCGCCCCCAAAGTCGTGCCACATTAGTGTGAACCGGCACTTATGAAAAAAGATTAAATACCACCAAAAGAATACTCTATATGTCTCAAAATCATGATAAAAATGTCATTTGGATACAATTTTGCATGCATAAAGTGTTTATATTAGAATTCAAAGTGTGAAAGTACTGAAATCTGAAAATTGAGGTGGTTAAAATATATATAAAGCCAAAATATTTTTTGGGTTCCACTTTCTGTTCTGTTCTGTAGATTCAACAGAAAGTGAGGAAAAATCTTTCCACTGTGTGAGGAAATCCTCCATTAGGGACACTGACACTAAAAAGCTATCCCAGCTAGATGATTTCCTCTCATCTCCTGTCTCTCTGATATCTAAAAAATTTCTGATCACTTTTTGACCTCCTGACATGGTTACCTGAAAAAAATAAAAAGCTGATTCTCCCCAGTGGGGGAAGTTCTAATCCTTCCTGACTTTTTACAAAACAAAACAAATATTTTGGCTTTATGCTTAGATGTCCATGTGGCCATCATTTCACTAGAGATACAACACAAGGACTGAATGAAAGATTCTTATCCTGTAACTATTCTCTTCTGTAGCCAGACATATCATTGAAAAAGAGCACAAGGCATCCTAATTTAAATATGTAGCAACCTCTTGACCCCCTTAGATGTGTGAGTTACCCCCAGGAGACAGGGTGGACTACATTTACCCAAGGTCCTTGACATGTGATTGGGATTTACAAACATTGGGTGCCAGTCACTTTGATAATTGAAGATGGAAATTATTCCAACTCCATCACAAGAAAGAGGGAAAGGGTTTCAGATGTTTAGAACCTCATGCAGAGTCCAAGACCCCACGCTCTGCTTTACAGGTGAAAGAGTCTTCAAGCTGGTACCTGAACTTCTGTGTTTTTTCAGCAACATAGCAATAGAGTGAGTAGATATATTTTTTTATCCAAGATGAGTCGACCAGTTCCGTCCCACAAGGTTTCAGCTTCAGCAGACTTACAAAAACCTCTAGCTGGATTCTTCCCTGAGATTCATTCTGGAGACAAGCTGCTCTTTATACAGGCAGGACCAGCTACAGGCCTAAATACTAGGCCTCTCCAGGCAGTAGGTCTCAAGATACAGCAACTCTCTACAACACTCCTCCCCAGTCGAAGGTCACCCTAAATATTTATACCCTTAACTATCATGCACCACTGGTAATAAAACTCCAAGTGGTTGGCTGAGAATGAATCTAAATATTCATAATGTAAGCCCACTTTGTATTCTCACTCTATTGCCTGAGGTGCCTGTGGCACCTACTGGCAGCAAGGAGAACCAACAGCCAGGCTCAATAATACTGAGCCAGGAAAGGTTTCAAAATGCGAACTGATTAATTATACCTAACTAAATTTGGGAAGACATCCCTGCTTATCGGTGGCTACAAATATTCGTTTACCAAATGCCTAAATTAAACGTATGAAGGTATTGAGAACTCCTCCCATGTTTGTGATTTAAAGTTTTTAAATGGGGGGCGGCACGTGGCCAGACTGGGCATGTGAGCAAAGCTAAATCACGGAGCTTGTGGCAGGCGCAGCACTATGAAGTGCCTTATGCACTGTGGCATTAGAAGAACTTGATTTCTCTGACTTCAGTCTAACCAGACTGTCTGTTACTTTATAAATTCCTCTAATACCGTTCTATGGAAAGCAGTAGGTTTAAAGAGCACACCAAACGCTTAAGATATCTTCTTTATTAACTTCAACTTTTCTTCATATATAGCACTGACACTTTTGCAGCAGACAGTCCATGTACAAACATGTGCTGCATAAAGTATAACAAAATGGTGGATATATTTCTCTCTTCAGTATCTTTACTTTCACTTTAAATACTTTAGACACTTTATGATCTCTCTGAGAGGTATATCTGATGCTTAATCTATAGTCTTTCTTCTCTATTGCTGTTTGCTATAATGTTTGAAGTTTGTTTGTTTGCTTGTTTGAGTTCGTGTTCGTTTGCGTATTTGGTGGAACTACAAGTGAACACATAACTAGTTCAGTATACGGCTCTAATCACATTACTAACAATAGGAACATATATAACTGTTTTTATTTTTGGCCACTTGCTTCCATAAAACTGACTCTGGATCTGTGTCTGTACAGATGTCCTTTCTCTGGTGGAATGAGAATGCTGGCTGTGAGCATGGAACTTTTCCAGACAAAATGAGTGTAAGGCTGGCTGTGATTGGCCAAGACTCTTGCTGAGTGTGAGATTGGCTGTGATTGGCCACAAACTCCTTATGGGTAATAAAGTTTAACTCTGTGCTTTCTGGTTTAAATTCTGCTGTGTCTGAGCTTACCTTACAGGCATATAAATTAATCTTACAGGCATATTTTCTCTTTGCTTCTGTGAACACAATATGCAACTGTTATGTGAAATCCAAACATGAAATCACAGTAAATAACTCTGCTTTTGTCTCTCACATATAAACATATGCACTGTATTAAGATTATTAGCAGGTCTAGCTGTATATGCATGTAGGTCATATTAGCAACCTAGGACAGGTTTTAGCTGGCCAGCTACAGAGCTGCCTTTCATTCTCCTCTCACTGGCAGTCTAGCAGTACAAGTCTGGTATAATTTGATTCAGCAGATCATCTGGAGTCCGTGGTACCTGGGTTTGACTTAAAATGACCCACAGAAACAAGGAACAAGCGGCAGCAGGGGAAGCTGAAAATGGCGCGGCTGCAGCCTTGCCTCAGAGGACATCACGAAGCATGGAGAAGTCCAGGGATTTAGGCACCAGAGCGGGTAGGTCATCATCATGCCCTGCAGGAAGAGACAACCCAGGGAATATCATGTATTACACTAAGAAGCTGTTAGAGGTGCAGAAACAGGGCTCCTCCCCCAGATAGTGCTAACAAGACAGATTCAGAGAAGCTGGCAGAGGTTCTGAAGAAGCGTGCGTCATCACGCGAAACGCGTAAACGTCATACGCCAGCGCCACGCCCACCCCACCGAGGAACATCCGACCACGTATGGAATGAAGGACACAGGTACGGCACATGCACGCGGCAACCAGGAGAGTACCAGAGACGCAAGAGACAACGACTCCAACCCCTCTCTTCTATCCCTCCCCCCACCTTAATCTCCCGGACCTCAGAAAACCCGGTAACCGAAGAAATTTAATCCGGAGATAAAACAGCGGGAGATCAGACACGATCAAGGCTGTCTGCATCACATAATGACACGGATCTAGAGGTGCCCCGAAGGAAACGAGGTAACGTATCTCAGTGACACCGAGGCAGGTTGACCGGACATCTGTGGGTGAGTAACGGTGAGCGGATGAAAACACTCACCACCCCCTAAATATTTCTACACTCTTGAGCCCTAATCAGAGACCCCTGTATGCATACCCACAAGGATATACTCCCCTCAACTAAGGTGTCCTGGTCCCGGGTGCCACGAGCCCCTCTGTACAGCCGAGCAAGCTATTAAGCTCTATAAGAAGCCAATTATATATTGCTCAGCAAAGAGAAAGGAAGTCCCCTCAGTCTCCACAGATATTTAACCTACTCCACTTCTCCACAACACTAGTACTCCATGGTACCCCAAGCCGCTGCATAGTGTCATACCTCCGGATATAACCAATCCGGATTACAAATATCCCTATATTTCTCTACTAATGAGCTCCAACGATTAAACCCACGTGCATGTGAGATATAAATACACATTCACCTTTTTCAAGGGACATTTTTTGATCCCTCACTAAATAATAATATATATCTATTGCACATACTGCTTTCTGGATTTTAAACCAGCAACATTCCTTATCATTCAAAGGTCGGAAGAAGCTCTATGTCTATGATTAAATGCACATGATGTTAATATGTACTTGACTATTTATGTATAACTATGCAAGAATCAATATATACTGTATAGTGCACTCTAAAAGGCATATCTGCATACTCCAAGACAAGACCCTAGCAGAGGTGAATAGGATCCTCAGAGATCGATCACCCAAGCTTCTAAAATAATCTTACTACTCTAAGATTATTTCCACAGGGTGGACTTGGTACGGTAGGGATACTGCTCATTAAGCAGTATACCTTTCCTGGTCCATAGGGTCCTGCGATTTTACCTTCACATTATATCCGCTGCAATGGCAGCTTCTTAAAATTGTTTGTCATTATTTGTTACTTGATATCACCTAATAAAATTATTTATGCACCATATAGCAATTAGTGAGCCTAGTTATTGCAACCCTCTAGAGAGGATCTTTATCCCCTCTACCCCCCAACTTTTCTGTAGAGTTTTTCTTTGGTTGCCTGTGGTTCCTGGTATATACTACCAATTAATTGTGTTTACCTTCCCATTATAAGGAAAATTATTTCCTAGACACTCAGAGATCCTCCTGTTTCCCTGGATTTTATTCCTTTTTAGAGGGAGAAGAGCAGCCTACACTTAGCAGAATATGGCAGGCAGTAATTAAATGCACTGTGAACATGGTGAAGGATAGACTGGGTGGTCTAACTGAGGAGGTCTCTCTTCTGCGGCAAGTCTTACAAAAATTCAGAGAGAGGACCACAACAGCTGAGAGCCACCTAAGTCACCTTGAGGACAAACTTCCCCCCTGCTCACCAGAACCCATTCAACCACTTGCCTGGCTCAAGATAATAGAGATAAAGCTTATGACATTGAGAACAGGCTCAGACGAAATAATATACACATTGTGGGATTACCTGGGAAAGTGGAAGGCAGGGAGCCTATGGAGTTAATAGAAACCTGGCTCTTAGGGCTCTGTGGCAAAGAAGCCTTTACCTCGCTGTTTGCAGTTGAGCGAGCTCATTTTGTACCCACTAGAGCACTACTGTAATGGTGCTGGTGGCTGAGCCTGACGTGCAGAGGTAGCCTCGTGGGATCTGGTACAACAGGAACACGGACGGGTCACACTGGTGGTAGACACGGGCTAGTCTGAGGTGCGGAGTCTAAGTGCTAGCTGGTTTTCACTAGAGCCCCTGGTGGTGGGGATAGACTGCGCTGCAAGCTAACACCAGGTCGCGGTCCCCAGGGTTGCCCCACCAGGAGGTGAACACGTCCAGAATCAGAAGCAGATAAGCCGACAAGGATAAGGCAGGAGAGTGGTCACAGGAACGAGCCAAGGTCAGGGCGGGCAGCAAGCAGACGAAGTAGTGGACAAGCCGGGAGGTCGATCAGGAAGTCAACAGGAAACAGCAGGTTCAGGATCAGGAAGTACAGGTAAAGCTGCAGACAAGACAGCAATGGCTCAGTGCTGCTGTGGTGTTTAAATGGGCCAGCCTTTTGCCAATTAGTGCAATTAGTCTGCACTAAGTTAACTCTTAACTGGCAGATTCATGACAGCACTTCAGTGTACACAGGGAGTGTTCCTAACATTGCCCCCCCCTTAAGGGCAACCTCCGGGTGCCCAATAGGTTTTTTTTTTGTGGGTGACTGCGAAAGAAAGCATAGATCAGTTCTTTAGCATGGATATTCCGTTCCGGTTCCCAGGAATTTTCTTCCAGGCCGTAACCTTTCCACTTTATGAGAAACTGTAATTGACCTCTCCTCCTCCTGCAATCCAAAATAGCTTCCACCTCATATTCTTCCTCCCCATCGACAATCACAGGTTCGGGTGGTTCCGAGCTTCTGCCCGGGAAGGAGTTAGGGACTGTAGGTTTTAACAAGGAGACATGAAACACCGGATGAATTCTAAGAGAATCAGGTAAGTGTAATTCATATGAGACCTCGTTGAGTTTCCTCTTGACCGGGAAGGGTCCAATAAACTTGGGTGCCAATTTCTTTGAGGGACAGGCTAGGCGGAGGTTGCATGTAGATAGCCATACCTGGTCACCTGGTTGAAGGATTAGTTCCCCTCTCCTCTTCCTGTCAAAAATCTTTTTAGAGGCTGCTTGTGCCCTTATTATAGCATCCTGCAGCAGTTTACAATTGCGGTTGAGGAAGCTAATGATATCCTGTACTGATGGAACTGTGGGTTCAGCGGGAACGTCCGGTAAGAAGGACGGATGGAAACCGTAGTTTGCGAAGAATGGAGCTTGCCCTGTAGCAGAATGTTTAGCAACGTCTGGTTTGTCCTTTCGGTTTGTCCATTAGTCTGAGGATGGTAGGCGGAAGACAAGGACAGCTCAATCTTCAACGCGTCGCACAAGGCTTTCCAGAAGCGGGAGGTAAACTGGACCCCTCTATCTGAAACAATATTTGCAGGAACCCCATGAAGCCTAACGATCTCTTTAATAAAAACTTTTGCAGTCTCCTTGGCCGTGGGCGTATTCCTGAGTGGCAAGAAATGGGCCATCTTAGATAGACGATCAACGACCACAAAAATGGCGGAACAGCCCTCTGAGGGGGGAAGCTCCACTATGAAGTCCATGGCGACCATCTTCCAAGGCCTGTCAGGGACTGGTAGTGGCCTGAGCAGGCCCCACGCCTTGTTTCTTACAGACTTGCTCCGGGTACAGACGGGTACAGACGGTACAAGACTTCACGTACTCCCTGCAACTCTGTTCCAGATCTGGCCACCAAAATGTTCGTTGTAATAGATCCAGGGTCTTATGAGTACCAAAATGGCCCGCCAGAGGGTGGTCATGGCATAACCCTAAAACCGTCACTCGGACCTCTTCAGGGACAAAGATCTTGTCTTCAAGCCATAATAACCCATCTCTGGGTACCAGGGACACCTCAGGGAGACAGAGATTCTTTGCAGAAGCTTGCTTTATTTGGGCCATCAGGTTGGTCTGTAATAACAAAAAATTACCTGCGGACAGGATGGTGTCGGGTACTGGCACTTCCTTTGGATCATCAAACATGCGGGAGAGTGCATCTGGCTTGACATTTTTAGATCCCGGCCGGTAGGTAATATGGAAGGAAAATCTTGAGAAAAACAATGCCCAACGTGCCTGACGTGGCCTCAGCCGTTTAGCAGCTCTTAAATACTCAAGATTCTTGTGATCTGTGAAGATGAGGATAGGATGCGTTGCCCCTTCCAACAAGTACCTCCACTCCTCAAGGGCAGCCTTAATGGCCAGAAGTTCTCGATCACCAACGTCATAGTTCCTTTCTGCTGGGGAAAGTTTACGAGAGAAGAAGGCTATAGGATGTATGAGATCTTTAGTACCCTGCCTTTGCGAAATAACTGCCCCCACGGCCACTTCTGATGCATCTACTTCAAGAAGGTAAGGAAGGGCAGGATTCGGGTGACTCAGGATGGGAGCAGTTGTAAAGAGCCTTTTCAAGGTTAGAAAGGCAGTCTGGGCTTCAGGAGGCCAATTGAACCGGGTATTCTGCTTCGTGAGCTGTGTAATGGGGGAAATTATGTCAGAGAATCCCTTAATAAATCTCCTGTAAAAGTTGGCAAAACCTACGAAGCGCTGGACCCCCTTCTTGTCTGACGGGGGTGGCCAGTCCAAGATGGCTGAGACCTTTTGGGGATCCATCTTAATTCCTTCAGTGGAAATTATGAGACCTAGGAACTGAATACTCTGGCGTTCAAATTCGCACTTCTCCGGCTTGGCATATAATCCGTGTTGGCGGAGTCTGCCGAGGACATTTTTGACATGTCCCCGATGTTGATCCAGGGATGCAGAGAAAATCAAGATATCGTCCAGGTAGACAATAACAAAGATATCTAACCAGTCTCTGAAAATATCATTTACAAAATGTTGAAAGGTTGCTGGGGCGTTGCACAGGCCGAAGGGCATCACCAGATATTCAAAATGCCCAAACCTGGTGCGAAACGCTGTTTTCCACTCATCCCCCTCACGAATACGGACCAAATTATAGGCCCCACGTAAGTCTAACTTAGTGAAAATGGAGGCTGACCTCAGTCTTTGGAAAAGTTCTGGTACCAGGGGAAGAGGGTAACGGTTCTTGACCGTGATCTTATTTAGTTCCCGATAGTCCACACAGGGGCGGAGAGAGTGGTCCTTTTTTTCCACAAAGAAGATTCCTGCCCCTGCTGGGGATGTCGATGGACGAATGAACCCCTTCTTTAGATTTTCATCCACGTATTCTTTCAGAGCCTCTAATTCCCGTTCTGACAAAGGGAAGATACGACCGAATGGAATCCCGGCCCCAGGAAGTAACTCGATCGGGCAGTCGTATGTGCGATGAGGAGGAAGGTTCTCGGCCCCCCGTTTACTAAAAATGTCCAGGTAGCCATGATAAGGCTTAGGCACAGCAAAAAGCAGATCTGTGTCAGAGTCCAAACAGAGCAGGGTACTGGCAGGGCTGAGAGAGACCGGTAAACAGGAGTTTATGCAGTAATCAGACTGAAATTTGATCGTTCTTGTCATCCAATCGATTTGCGAGTTGTGGGCCTGCAGCCACGGCAATCCCAGGATAACCGGAAATAAAGGGGAAGCAATAGCATCCAGGCTGAGTAGCTCTTTGTGACCTGAAGAAGTGACCATAGGAAGTGGAGGGGTCTCCTGAGTCACAGGTCCAGACTTAATATGAGACCCATCTGCAAGAAAAATGGAAAGTCCTTGAGTCTTGGTTTGAAGAGGGATGTGTTGTTGGATGGCGAACGTGAGATCAATGAAACAGCTGCACGCTCCAGAATCAATAATTGCGGTGACTGGTATTGTACCTCCCGGGAGTTGAAACGAAACAGGGAGCGCTAAGTGAGTAGCACTGGCAGCGGATGCTGGATAACTTGAAGGAGAGATGGAGAGAAACTTACGTAACTTTGCTGGGCAAGAACGTACGTAATGGCCGGCTTCACCACAGTATAGGCAGGGGTTATTCTTTTGCCGGCGGTGTCGTTCTTCAGCGGTTAGGGTAGACCGCATAACGCCAACCTGCATGGGTTCTGGGGCATCTGGTGTGAAGTTAGCAGGAGCCAGGTTGGCCGGAATGGGCCTGGTGGAGGTGACATGAGCCGGAGTTGCGAACCGCGGCATCATCCAGAACGGGCGTGGGTGCTGGGCAGACCTTTCCGCACGGCGTTCACGAAGCCGGCGATCTATCTGGATAGCCAATGAAATCAATGCCTCTAGGGAGTCTGGAATGCCAACTCGGGCTAGCTCGTCCTTCAGACCCTCAGATAGGCCTGAGCGGAACTGGTGACGTAGCGCTGCGTCGTTCCACTCGGTATCAGTACTCCACCGTCTAAAATCCGAGACGTACTCCTCTACTGCTCTGCGGCCTTGCTGGAGTGCATGAAGAGCAGCTTCCGCTGTGGAAGTGCGCTGTGGATCATCGTATAATTGAGCCATGGCACCAAAAAAGGAAGACAAGGAGTCTAGGTGTGGGCTGCACTCTTCAAGAAGTCGGTGTGCCCAGGACTGGGGTTCATCCAAGAGTAGGGAGATGACAAATCCAACCTTGGTGGCTTCCAAGGAGAAAGTCCGGGGCTGCAGTGAGAAATAAAGTTCGCATGCGTTACGGAACGCCCTAAATTTGTCCCGAACTCCTGAAAATCGCTCTGGTGTAGGAACCCTGGGTTCAGGTGGTAGCATCACCACTGTGGGTCCTGAGACCGAACCTGTTGGTGTCGTGGAAGTTGGGGGTACCAAAGAAACAGGAGGGATCCCCGGGTTAGTCACAGAGTGCATGCGTTCCTCCAAGTGCACATAGCTGTCCTGGAGCGACTTGACTGTTTGCGACAATGCTGCCAAGTGTTGGCAGATCTCGTCCAGAGGAGAGGCCCCTCTTGCAGGCTCCGACATGGCTGTCTTGTACTGTAATGGTGCTGGTGGCTGAGCCTGACGTGCAGAGGTAGCCTCGTGGGATCTGGTACAACAGGAACACGGACGGGTCACACTGGTGGTAGACACGGGCTAGTCTGAGGTGCGGAGTCTAAGTGCTTGCTGGTTTTCACTAGAGCCCCTGGTGGTGGGGATAGACTGCGCTGCAAGCTAACACCAGGTCGCGGTCCCCAGGGTTGCCCCACCAGGAGGTGAACACGTCCAGAATCAGAAGCAGATAAGCCGACAAGGATAAGGCAGGAGAGTGGTCACAGGAACGAGCCAAGGTCAGGGCGGGCAGCAAGCAGACGAAGTAGTGGACAAGCCGGGAGGTCGATCAGGAAGTCAACAGGAAACAGCAGGTTCAGGATCAGGAAGTACAGGTAAAGCTGCAGACAAGACAGCAATGGCTCAGTGCTGCTGTGGTGTTTAAATAGGCCAGCCTTTTGCCAATTAGTGCAATTAGTCTGCACTAAGTTAACTCTTAACTGGCAGATTCATGACAGCACTTCAGTGTACACAGGGAGTGTTCCTAACAACTACCTGGAAACTTGCCCAGACCATTCCTAGCTCGCCTTCTACATTACCGGGACTGGGTAATAATTATGCCTAGCATGCATGCTATTCAGTAAAATAGGACAAGGGTTTCTTTCTAACCAGACTTTTCTGCTGAACTGCAACGTAAAAAAGCTTTTCGATATTAGCAATGGCTGCAATATCTGCAATTGCCCTATGCCATGCTATACCCTGCTCGACTTCCGAATCACAGCAAGAGGTCAAGCGTACTCCAATGCCGCTAAGGAAGCAATGGAATTCCTGGATGTCCATGAGCCATCTCTGAGAGCTCATCGATCGGATGAAGTGGATACCCGATTACGACGACACCTTTATTACCTGCCCTAATTTTGCTCCTGTTATGCAATTTCAACATGAGTTTTTGTACGGTACTTGCACGGCGTTCTCCACTGCACAAGGACTGCAGTGAGAGGTTTTGAGGAGGCCTAACCTATTGGGAGGATGAGTTTACCTGTAAACTGGCATGGGATAGTGCCTGGGGGTTCTTCATAATGTATCCCTCTTGTGTGTCACCCTTGTGCTTTTATGGTTTACTTTTCTTTCTTCTTTTTTGTTTCCAGAGAAGTCCTGACACTAGTGCTTCACGTGTTTACCTGGAGAAATTTTCTTTGTGCCTGATGGCCTCTCATGTGAAAACCCTGCACACCTCCTTAATCGAATTGCTGAGTGAGTAAAGTCCCCGCATGGCTATGTTAGAGTCTGGGGGTGGCCCTTTCCCCTTACAATGCTGAAATTGCTCATTGTTTATTTTCCTGTACTATGGTGGACATCCCAATAATATCATAGAATGTTAGAGGCTTGAGTAACCCTGTGAAAAGAGCTCTGGTCAATTTGACATTGCATAAGTACCAACCTGCCATCATAGGTCTACAAGAGACACATCTCACAAAAGTCTTTAAATTATTTTAGCTTCCCCTAATAATCCAACAGACAATAGATGATGGTCAAATGTGCAAAAATTGAAAACTGTAGCCCTTACTCTTGAAGGAGCTGCTGATGTATGCAGTAGTGAAGCTAAACATTCTTTCACCCAGGGCAAAGACTCAGTTAGGCCCCACCTGTGAGAGAAGATCTCTATCCATGTTCCCCTAGCCCCCTGCCCAGAGAGAGAAGTTCAAGTGTAATAAATAAATAAGCCGATCACTCTAAGTAACTCTAAATAAGCCGGTACCGATTACTCATTCACAAAAGGAAAGGGCAAGTAAATTACATATTTTCATCCTGACACATCCCCCACAACAGTTGGCAGGAGAGGAGAGGGAGAGGGGGGAACTTAGCAGCGTTGCGGTGGGGAGGGGACCCAGGAGCAGCAGAAAGAAGAGGGAGCCGGAGAGGAGGGGTAACAAGGCAGCTGTATTTTCTTCCTGCAGCCACTGAATGCCAGCAGGAGGGAGAGAAGGAGAAGTGGGCTTTCAGCGGCTGCAGGAAGAAAATACAACCCATCGGTACTAGCAAATGCTGCCTTCACCGCCCCGCCACCTTTCCTCTCTAGGTGTGACAGGGAGGCCACATGGGTCCCCTGGAGCATGGGAATTGTGGGGGGCCCCTGTCAATGCAGCGCCCAGGACACATGGCCTCCCTACCCCGCCCCCCTAGTTTCAGCCATGGATGTATGGGCTCTCTGATTCCAAATGGTAATTACCCCTTCTGGTAATGCCACACCCTCTGATGCACCAAGGCCGAAGCAGGAAAATTTAATCAGACTACACACTCAAAGAGACAACAAAAATAGCAACAGCAGTAAACATAAAAGTCATTAGGTGAAGTAAATTTGTATGATACAACACTCCCTGGGTATCTCTCGCCTCAACTACTGCAATTCACTCCTCATTGGCTTACCTTTAAATAGGCTATCCCCTATTCAGTCAATCATAAATGCTGCTACCAGACTCATCCACCTTTCAAACCGCTCAGTATCTGCTACCCCTCTCTGCCAATCCCTACTTTAGTTGCCACTAACCCAACAAATGAAATTCAAAATAGTAACAGTAACTTACAAAGCCATCCACAACTTGGCCTCCAGGCTCATCATTAACCTAGTCTCAAAATACCAACCAAATCATTCTCTTTGTTCCTCCCAAGACCTAATGCTCTCTAGTTCCCCTGTGACCTCCTCCTATGCTCGCCTCCAGGACTTCTCCCAAGCCTTTCCCATTCTTTGGAATTCTCTACCCCAATCTTTCTGACTATCTTCAACACTATCCACTTTTAGGAGATCCCTTAAATCATTTCTCGTCAGAGAAGCTCATCCTGTCTCCACCTAATAACTATACTTTTATTTTCTCCATCGGCCCCTCCCTCATTACCTTTTGTGTCACCTTACCCTCCCTTTTAGATTGTAAGCTCTGACGAGCAGGGCCCTCTGATTCTTGTTGTAACTAATTGTATTGTAAGTTTACTGCCTGCCCTCATGTTGTAAAGTGCTGTGAAAACTGTTGGTGCTATATAAATCCTATATAATAATAATGACATCAATTTGGATGTTTCATTGACAGGTACATTTGGGCATTAGGCATGCAGTTGATCTGCATTCAACCTGCTTCAAGTGGGTTTTGCATTGCCAAAGACTTGTGTTCAAATGCAAATCCTAGTTGAAGTGAACAAAAGCTTGTTGATAAAAGGCCTATACCATACACATTATAAATTATTGCAGTTTTTACTTTGAAAAGGCAGTATAAAAACAGTAGCTGTCAAAAAGTAAAAGTTTCTGTATTTTGGTAAATCTCTACCATAAGGTCATTGTAACCATGGTCCTAGAACAGGGGTGGGGAACCTAAGGTTTGGGGGCCGTATGCGGCCCTCTGAGTCATCTGGTACGGCCCCCCATGCAGCTGAGTCTGTGTCTCTCAGCTGATCTGTCAGAATAGAGCCGATGCTTCCTGTATAGTTCCTGCTCCGTTATGACAGTCTGAGTGAGTCACAGGCGGAGTGATATCAAATGCACTCCGCCTGTGACCAATACAGGAAACATCACCTCTTCCAGCCAGAGCCAGTAGTACCAGCCAGTACCAGCCAGAGCCAGCAGTACTCACAGCAGTACACACAGCAGTACCAGCCAGAACCAGCAGTACACAAAGCAGAACCAGCAGTACTAGCCAGAGCCAGCAGTACCAGCCAGAGTCAGCAGTACCCACAGCAGTACCAGCCAGAGTCAGCAGTACCTACAACAGTACCAGCCAGCAGTACCTACAGCACAGTACCAGCCAGCAGTACGAGCCTGAGTCATCAGTACCCACAGCAATACCAGCCAGCAGTACCAGCCTGAGCCAGCAGTACCCACAGCAGTACCCGCCTGAGCCAGCAGTACCCACAGCACAGTACCAGCCATCAGTACCAGCCTGAGCCAGCAGTACCAGCCAGCAGTACCAGCCTGAGCCAGCAGTACCCACAGCAGTACCAGCCAGCAGTACCCACAGCAGTATCAGCCTGAGCCAGCAACACCAGCCAGCAGTACCCACAGCAGTACCAGCCAGCAGTACTCACAGCACAGTACAAGCCAGCAGTACCAGCCTGAGCCAGCAGTACCCACAGCAGTACCAGCCAGCTGTACCCACCAGTAGTACCAGCCAGCTATACCCACCAGCAGTACCCGCCAGCAGTTCTTTTCAAAACTTACCACCACAAAAAAGTCGACTGCGCTCCAGACTAACCGACACAAATCTGGAAAACCTGTTGCGAGTAGCAACATCATCAATACCATCTAACATCACACACCTCACCAAAGAGAAGCAGTTGCAGCCATCACATTAGGGGTGAGTTAATTAAATGTTTGACCAAATATAACAGGCTAATTTTTAAGGTGATAATTTTGTACGGCCCCCGAATGATTTTATAAATACCCAAATGGCCCTTGGCAGAAAAAAGGTTCCCCACCCCTGTCCTAGAAGGAGAATGTCATTTATTTGCATACTTTGTCAAAAAAGTTGTCCTTCTTTCGCACCTCACAGTGGGGATGAGCTTGTGTTTTTTTTTAACTGGGCTTGGTCTGAACTGGAAGTCAGCTGTCATTCCCCACCCTGCAACTGATGCACACAAAAAGGGACATGTGGCTATATATCGATGATGTCACAGGCATCCCTACCCCTTTATGTACGTCAGCTGCAGGGCAAGTAACCTCCAGTTCACAGCTCAATGGACCAGGAATGAAAGATGACTTTGAACCTAGTTAGGAACAAACTCAAGCTCATCCCTAGTTAGAAGTAGTAAGCAAATCAACAATGCATCAGTCACTGTGTTTCCCATAGCAGGTAACCTGGTCATAGGTGATTTTTTTTTAGTGAAGAATATAAATTAAAGGAAGAAACTGATTTTCTGCTTTCATACCCAAGGTCCATTTTTGATATATATTTGAGGGCATAAAGCACAAACACCTGTGCGCTATGCACATAATTACCTGTCAGTCCTCTGCAGAGGCTTTGTGTTAAGCAGCTTGGAACTGTGCTTTGTTTGTCAATGCCCAAAGGGTAGCTATTAAACCCTGAGAACACAGAGTGCTTGAAAACAGCAATTCTAAATCAAGTATATAAGGAATTTTAAATATCTCCTAAAATAGAATTCATTCGTTTGTTTTCATATTGCTGGGAAACTGTTGAGAGGTTAATTTCATTATATTGGAGTGAAACTGTGAATGGTTTTAAATGTAAGATGCCTGCTATTAGCCAGAAAAAAGCATTTTCCGTGCACTCCTTTTATCATGACTACACTAGGATTTAGACTTACCTAACTTTCTGGCTCAGTTGGGTAAGCTCGGCCCTACTCACTTGCTCATGCTCCAAAGGGACTACCTCTTAGGTCAATAAAGGTTCCTACAGTTAAAAGGAGGTGGTGGATGGATATGGATTACATCTGGGGGCCAACTTTGAAGCTAGTTTTAAAGAAGGGGTGCATTTCTGCCAAAACACGTTAGCCTTCCAACTTTGGTATACATACTGTAGTTAGATGACACCGCCTACAGCTGGAGTTGTGTTTGATATTCCTGTTCCTTTCTATGCTTGTAAGTTTGTTATTGTCTTTTGGATTGAATAAATGTTGGTGCTGGTAATGCACTAGTCGTTTGTGCCCTCCTGTGCGTTTTCACAGTGGATGCGAGTGGCAGTCTTGTGTACTGCTCTATGCTCACTACAAATCCCATAGTCCGTAGTCTGTAGTACCTAATCTATCTCAGAAGCCAAAAAATAGAAATTGACTACATTCCTACACTGCTACATACAGTGCATCCGGAAAGTATTCACAGCGCTTGACTTTTTCCACATTTTGTTATGTTGTAGCCTTATTCCAAAATGGATTACATTCATTATTTTCCTCAAAATTGTACAAACAAACCCCATAATGACAACGTGAAAGAAGATTGTTTAAAATCTTTGCAAATTTATTAAAAATAAAAAAAATCACATGTACATAAGTATTCACAGCCTTTGCTGAATACTTTGTTGAAGCACCTTTGGCACCAATTACAGCCTCAAGTCTTTTTAAATATGATGCTACAAGTTTGGCAGGACCTCTCAAGCTTCCTTAGGTTGGATGGGGAGCGTCTGTGCACAGCCATTTTCAGATCTCTCCAGAGATGTTCAATGGGGTTCAAGTCTGGGTTCTGGCTGGGCCACTCAAGATCAAGAATATTCACAGAGTTGTCCCATAGTCACTTCTTTGTTATCTTGGCTGTGTGCTTAGGGTCATTGTCCTGTTGGAAAATTAACCTCCCAGTCTGAGGTCCAGAGCGCTCTAGAGCAGGTTTTCATCAAGGGTGTCTCTGTACATTGCTGCATTCATCTTTCCCTTGATCCTGACCAGTTTCTCCAGTTCCTGCCATTGAAAAACATCCCCACAGCATGATGTTGCACACCATGCTTCACTGTAGGCATGGTATTGGCCAGGTGATGAGCGGTGCCTGGTTTCCTCCAGACATGACCCTTGCCATTGAGGCCAAAGAGTTTAATCTTTGTTTCATCAGACCAGAGAATTTTATTTCTCATGGTCTGATAGTCCTTCAGGTGCCTTTTGGCAAACTCCAGGTGGGCTCTCATATGCCTTTTTCTGAGGAGTCCCTTCCATCTGGCCAATCTACCATACAGGCCTGATTGGTGGAGTGGTGCAGAGATGTTTGTTCTTCTGGAAGGTTCTCCCCTTCCACAGAGAAATGCTGGAGCTCTGTCAGAGTGACCATTGGGTTCTTGGTTACCTCCCTGACTAAGGCCCTTCTCCCCTGATTGCTCAATTTGGCAGGGCAGACTGCTCTAGGAAGAGTCCTGGTGGTTCCAAACCTCTTCCATTTAGGAATGATGGAGGCCACTGTGCTCATTGGGGCCTTCAATGCTGCGTATTTTTTTCTGTACCCTTCCCCAGATCTGTGTCTCAATACAATACTGCTCTAAGGTCTACAGGCACGTCATTGGACTTCATGGCTTGGTTTGTGCTCTGACATGCACTGTTAACTGTGGGACCTTATATAGATAGGTGTGTGCCCTTCCAAATCATGTCCAATCAACTGAATTTATCACAGGTGGACTCCAGTCAAGTTGTATAAACTTCTCAAGGATGATCAGTGGAAACGGGATGCACCTGAGCTAAATTTTCAGTGTTATGGCAAAGGCTGTAAATACTTATGTACATGTGATTTTTTGTTTTTTTATTTTTAATAAATTTAAAGAGATTTCAAACAAACATTTTTCACATTGTCATTATGGGGTATTTTTGTAGAATTTTGAGGAAAATAATGAATTTAATCCATTTTGGAATAAGGCTGTAACATAACAAATTATGGGAAAAGTGAAGCGCTGAATACTTTCGGTATGCACTGTACCATGAGGCCATGGAGAACAAACAAAGACACCCACTACCAGAAAGTCAGATCATTGCAGCGGAAAAAAAAAGGAATTTGGAGATTTGGAGGAGGTTGAGAGTAATACGAGTTACTTTCCTAAGATGAGAACACATACCTAAAAAGATTTTAGGGAAGGTGTGCTCTCACTGTGTCCCTAAATATGAGTGCCACATCCCGATATGAGAAGCATATTTGAGAATTCCCCTTGGGGTGGGACTTTGGAGGTCACTCAAAAGATATACAAAAAATTGTATTTTAAATATATGTTAGTTTTATTACAAAAATCATAAAAAATGAACATATACAAATAACATTGAAAGCTATTAAAACTACTGGCAAAACTGATATTGATGTGGGGGTGTGCAAATCACTCAACCAATTATTCCAAGCAAGATCCGACGTTTCAAGGTAAGAACCTCTTCTTCAGGGATTTTTTGGGGAATAATCTTATCTGTAAGTATTGAAGAAATATATCAAAGCAAACAAGCAGTTGTTGATAATAAAAAAGTATTCATATAAACATGTTTTTGAGTATAAACATACGTTCATCTATAGAACAACATTGTAAGTAAAAACGTTATATACACTTACATGGTTGAAGGATGCATGGACACCACAATTGTTTTGCCATAGGTTAAAAACATGGAACATTAGCAACACCCACTGAGATCATCGTCAGCCTTGTCTATAGGTGGGAGGTTTGGTATTTGGAGTGGATCCAATAAAGAATATAGCATGTGGTGGAAGGTGTGCAGACCAGAGGGGGCCCAAATTGCTCCAGCTGGAGTCCAAATTGGCTCAACCAAGGGGGGCGGGGGTCAGTCACAGTAATGCTGTAAATAGCAAGGAAATGCAATGAATAAAACGTAAAAGGTAAAAATAAAATCCAAAAATGTTTGTTTTGTCTGGGTACAATGTATAAAAAGTACAATGACACAGCAAAACCACAAAATATGCACGTATATACAAATACTGCATGTATAGGAGGCAATAGCCCGATAGATAAATGTCTAATAAATGCTTATGTGGCATCTTACTAGAATCAGGTATGGTTGATAGCACTACTGAAAAAAAGAAACTAATGCATAAAGTTGAATAAAGCCCATGCTGTAGCAATTTTGTGACTATAAAGGATAGCCAGTGAGACTGGGTATATAGAGATGAAATATAGTCATAACATAGGCTAGATGTGCATATTCGTGTATAAATGAAGGTTGGTAAATCCCATTGAAATAATGGAAACTGACCTTAAGACCGCAGACTCCAAGGCAAACTTCCTCCCAGCAGTGGATGTACACAGTACTCCATGCTGGGAGTGGTGCCTATATAGGGGCGCAGTCCGGTGAGAGCAATCAAGCTGATTGCATCTCCGCCCCCTGGTGGCCCTGGGCTCCCTGAGCGGCGCTCGCCAAACCCGCCCATAACCACGCCCCGACGAACGCAGGAAGTGCGTCACCGGAGCGAGAGGACAGAGGCGTAGCCGGCGGACGTCTCCCACCGGCACGGGAAATGACGTCGCTGGAACGCACGAATGCGTACAGCGGCGTGTCCCGGAAGTGGAGAGGACATCCGGAGATGTCAGCAGGAAAGGTCTCCACCGCCAGGAATCTCTGGGTCTTGTATGTCAGACCCAGACCCCGTGCCGGGCTGGAGCGAAGGGTCCCCGAGGATGCACAATCATATCCACACAAAGGAATGTCAATCAAACAGATGCATGTACTCTAATAATACATACAAGTGTTAGAAATAAAAAGTATCTATATGTTAACACCGTAATGACATTAATTATTATCTTGGGCTATTTTATGCTATAGTGGTAACAATTGGCCACTTATTAGTAGGCAGCCAAACATACGGTCAGCTGCTCTGGTTCCCAAAGAAAGTATATATATTAGTATCAAGGCTGAAACGACGGGGCCGTGGGTGGTGTCAGTTCCATGTCCTTTTACAAAGTATTTCAAATAACTCCATTACATTGCATAGACAGAAAAATGTGGGTTATCAAGTAAATATACAGAGTAACCAAGGAGCTTGATAGGGAGAGCGTACTATGTGGGAAACTCCGGGAGGAGGAAGATGTCATTTCTCCATACCTCCAGAAGCAAACCCCTCCAAAAAAGGTCTAAACGACACCATGTCGTTCAGGCCAGGGGGTTCCGTTGCCCTTAGCGAATGGATCCATCTCAGCTCCATTTGGAGGAGGCGCTTGTTCCAGTCGCCTCCTCTGGGGCTGGGATGGATCCGGTCGAGGGCCAAAAACTTAATCTTAGGGAATTTGCCCCCATGTGCACTGGACACATGGCGGCCCAAAGGTAAATCGGGGTCACGTTTACGCATACTTCTGATATGCTTGTACATGCGTTTCCAAAATTCTAATTTGGTTTTTCCAACATAAAAACAATTACATTCGCAAACCAAAAGGTATACGATGCCGATAGTCCTACAATTCACAAAGTGCTTGGCTTTAAACCTCTGGCCATTGGGGAGGATGGGGTTCTGCATGGTAAGCATGTAACTACAATAGTGGCATGCCCCACAAGAAAAAGTACCTTTGTACTTGCATGGATCGAAGGTAGACTGGCTTTTTAGTTCACTATGCACCAGTCTATCCTTCAAAGCTGGTGCCCGTCTGTATGAGATCGATGGTTTATGAGGTATGTGTGGGCTTATAACTGGATCCAAGGCTAAAATATGCCAGTATTTTTCAATAATTTTCCTTAGGTCCTGATGCTGCTGAGAGAAAGTGGTAATAATTCTCAGAGCATCATTATTTTCACGGACTCTAGGGACAAGAAGTGAGTCTCTGTCGCTTAACAATGCCTTCTTGTATGCAGATTTTAGCAGCTTGCGAGAGTAGCCTCTCGCAAGCAATCTGTCCCTCAAACCGGTGGCTGCGATTTTGAAAGTATCCACGTTGGTACAGTTACGGCGTAAACGTAGATATTGACTCGACGGGATTGAACGAATAAGCGGTTGGGGGTGAAAGCTCGTGGCATGGAGGATGGTGTTCCCAGCAGTGGGCTTACGATAAAGTCCACTGCGGAGAACACCATCCCCACCACAAAAGACCTCAACGTCCAAAAAGGTTATTTTAGTGGTATCAGCATGCATCGTGAATTTTAGATTAAATTCATTACGATTAAGTCTCTCCATGCATCTGTTAAGCAGCTCCCTAGAGCCATCCCAAATCACGAAAACATCATCAATATATCGCATCCATGTGCGGATGCAGTCGGTATATATCGTGAGATCTTCATCTGCCAGGATTGTTTTCTCCCACTCCCCCAGGTACAAGTTAGCGTAGGATGGGGCACAACATGTGCCCATCGCTACGCCTTGTACCTGGAGGAAGTGGGAGCCTTGAAATGAAAAAACGTTGTGTGTTAGAATAAATTCCAACATTGACAGCATAAATTCCCCATATGCGTCCAGGCCTATACTGGTGGCGATTGTGTGGCGTACAGCTGCGACCCCCCTAGAATGGGGGATCGAGCTGTACAATGCCTCAACATCAATCGCCACCAGAAGACAACCAGGAGGCAGGGTAAGATCACTGATCTTTTGTAAGAAATGTATAGTGTCGCGTATGTAAGATGGAAGTTTAACAACAAAAGGTTTCAAAAATTTATCAAGGACTTTGCTTGCACTGTCTGTAATAGACCCACACCCAGAGATGATGGGTCTCCCTGGGGGGTCCCCAAGGTCCTTGTGGACCTTGGGGAGGGCATAGAAAGTTGGAACCACCGGGAAGGATGGGCGAATGTACTCCCAAGTGTCTTTGGTGATAACATTATGCAAATAGGCTGTGTCTACTAACTTATAGAATGCAGTATTGTATTTAGTTATAATATCATTGGTAATAGGTCTATACCATTCACGGTTCCATAATATTTTTTGACACATATGGATGTACTGTACATCGTCCATTAGGACGATGTTGCCCCCTTTATCCGATGGCTTGATTATAATTGATTTGTTTTTAGCAAGGGAGTTTATAGCTTGGCGTTGTTGGAATGTAATGTTAGATGCATGTGAAGGCCTAATTCTTAACTTATCCACGTCATTGGAAACCATTTTCAAAAAGGCGTTAATATTTGAGTTCTGTATTGGGGGACATTTGTCGGATTTTTTCTTCACCATAGGGTGAGGGCATGAAGGTTCATTGGGTGCTTGATCAACGCTTGCTAATAGCAGGGGAAGATCAACGCGGTCAATGAGATCCTCATTTTCTTCTAAAAGCGAGATCAAAGTCTCAAGAGCAGGATTATGCGGAGTATTCAGAGATGTAGCTTTAGGTTCTTTGTTGAATAATACTTTGAAATTTAGTTTGCGTGCAAATAGATGCAGGTCCTTGACAAAATCAAATTTGTCAAGGCCTGCATCTGGACAAAAACTTAAACCCTTCCGAAGGGCTGTGGATTCATCTTCCGTTAAGATATGGCTTGAAAGGTTAATAATAGTAGATTCTGTGGGGGGTGAGGGGGGAGTAATTAGGTGGGTGGTGTCAATGTGTGGGGCTGTGGGGATAGCTGGTGAGCTTGTTGGTGAAGAATCTCTAAAAAAGAGGCGTGTTGTAAATCAATGGTGCTGGTAAAGGAAGAAGGGGGTTGAGTGGATAAGGGGTTAGTAACTATTGAGGTCTGGTGATGTGGTTGTGGTTGAAGGTTGCTTTCAGCTGATTGGTTTGTAGCAGGTGATTTAAAAAGGGGATAAACATTTTTAGAAGTGGATTTTGTGTTGGGTTTTTTTGAGGAAGATTGATTACCATGTATATCACCTGGGAAGGGTCTTTTGGGACGATCATTATTGAATGTTTTTGGATTGGGATAAGGGTATTGAACATTTGTTGGTATAGGTGGATCGGTTTTTCTATTGGTGTTAGGATTATGTTTACGTGTTGTCCAATCATACGCTTTCCCCAATTTAAATGTGTTTTTGTCACGATTGAACTTTTTTTGTTTTTTACTCATGATGTTCTTGTTAAATAGGTCCAGGTGTTGTTTTAATTTGGATTCGCGATCTTTAAATGTCTTATGAGTTTTGAAGTTTTGAATTTTTTCACAAAGTGAAGAAATTTCTGTATCCAAGTTTTTTGATCTCAGGGTATATTCCTCAACGAGGTGTTTCATTAAAGAGGTCGAACAGTCACGAAGTGACTGTTCCCACTTCAATTTGAAAGATGGACTTATGTCGTCCAGTGTGGGGAAAATTTGGACTCTAAGTCCAAAGGGATTAATGTTATCTCTGAGGTAGTCACCAAAAGATTTTACATGCCAAAAAAAAGAGGACTTCTTTTCTAATAATTTTGTTAGTTGAAAAAAACATGAAAAAATCTCGATATCTATGTATTCCTTTTGATTGTACTCATCTGTATATTGAGACATAAGTGTCTCCCAGTCATCTCCTACAAACCCCGACATTATAATCACCCACAATATTACTGTCTTAAGCAATGAAATACCACTATAATATTAAATGTAAAATACAAATGATCCAAACAGTCATATAGAGAGAAAAATCAAAAATTTGTCATGAAGCAAAGGACAGGGGATGTGAACTAAGCACCATCCCGAGTCTTTTAAAGGCTTCAAACAGGGACAACAGTGGGAGCGAGCGGGGATACGGTATTTGCTACCAAAATGTACAAAATGGAAGGTGTGCTCTCACTGTGTCCCTAAATATGAGTGCCACATCCCGATATGAGAAGCATATTTGAGAATTCCCCTTGGGGTGGGACTTTGGAGGTCACTCAAAAGATATACAAAAAATTGTATTTTAAATATATGTTAGTTTTATTACAAAAATCATAAAAAATGAACATATACAAATAACATTGAAAGCTATTAAAACTACTGGCAAAACTGATATTGATGTGGGGGTGTGCAAATCACTCAACCAATTATTCCAAGCAAGATCCGACGTTTCAAGGTAAGAACCTCTTCTTCAGGGATTTTTTGGGGAATAATCTTATCTGTAAGTATTGAAGAAATATATCAAAGCAAACAAGCAGTTGTTGATAATAAAAAAGTATTCATATAAACATGTTTTTGAGTATAAACATACGTTCATCTATAGAACAACATTGTAAGTAAAAACGTTATATACACTTACATGGTTGAAGGATGCATGGACACCACAATTGTTTTGCCATAGGTTAAAAACATGGAACATTAGCAACACCCACTGAGATCATCGTCAGCCTTGTCTATAGGTGGGAGGTTTGGTATTTGGAGTGGATCCAATAAAGAATATAGCATGTGGTGGAAGGTGTGCAGACCAGAGGGGGCCCAAATTGCTCCAGCTGGAGTCCAAATTGGCTCAACCAAGGGGGGCGGGGGTCAGTCACAGTAATGCTGTAAATAGCAAGGAAATGCAATGAATAAATCGTAAAAGGTAAAAATAAAATCCAAAAATGTTTGTTTTGTCTGGGTACAATGTATAAAAAGTACAATGACACAGCAAAACCACAAAATATGCACGTATATACAAATACTGCATGTATAGGAGGCAATAGCCCGATAGATAAATGTCTAATAAATGCTTATGTGGCATCTTACTAGAATCAGGTATGGTTGATAGCACTACTGAAAAAAAGAAACTAATGCATAAAGTTGAATAAAGCCCATGCTGTAGCAATTTTGTGACTATAAAGGATAGCCAGTGAAACTGGGTATATAGAGATGAAATATAGTCATAACATAGGCTAGATGTGCATATTCGTGTATAAATGAAGGTTGGTAAATCCCATTGAAATAATGGAAACTGACCTTAAGACCGCAGACTCCAAGGCAAACTTCCTCCCAGCAGTGGATGTACACAGTACTCCATGCTGGGAGTGGTGCCTATATAGGGGCGCAGTCCGGTGAGAGCAATCAAGCTGATTGCATCTCCGCCCCCTGGTGGCCCTGGGCTCCCTGAGCGGCGCTCGCCAAACCCGCCCATAACCACGCCCCGACGAACGCAGGAAGTGCGTCACCGGAGCGAGAGGACAGAGGCGTAGCCGGCGGACGTCTCCCACCGGCACGGGAAATGACGTCGCTGGAACGCACGAATGCGTACAGCGGCGTGTCCCGGAAGTGGAGAGGACATCCGGAGATGTCAGCAGGAAAGGTCTCCACCGCCAGGAATCTCTGGGTCTTGTATGTCAGACCCAGACCCCGTGCCGGGCTGGAGCGAAGGGTCCCCGAGGATGCACAATCATATCCACACAAAGGAATGTCAATCAAACAGATGCATGTACTCTAATAATACATACAAGTGTTAGAAATAAAAAGTATCTATATGTTAACACCGTAATGACATTAATTATTATCTTGGGCTATTTTATGCTATAGTGGTAACAATTGGCCACTTATTAGTAGGCAGCCAAACATACGGTCAGCTGCTCTGGTTCCCAAAGAAAGTATATATATTAGTATCAAGGCTGAAACGACGGGGCCGTGGGTGGTGTCAGTTCCATGTCCTTTTACAAAGTATTTCAAATAACTCCATTACATTGCATAGACAGAAAAATGTGGGTTATCAAGTAAATATACAGAGTAACCAAGGAGCTTGATAGGGAGAGCGTACTATGTGGGAAACTCCGGGAGGAGGAAGATGTCATTTCTCCATACCTCCAGAAGCAAACCCCTCCAAAAAAGGTCTAAACGACACCATGTCGTTCAGGCCAGGGGGTTCCGTTGCCCTTAGCGAATGGATCCATCTCAGCTCCATTTGGAGGAGGCGCTTGTTCCAGTCGCCTCCTCTGGGGCTGGGATGGATCCGGTCGAGGGCCAAAAACTTAATCTTAGGGAATTTGCCCCCATGTGCACTGGACACATGGCGGCCCAAAGGTAAATCGGGGTCACGTTTACGCATACTTCTGATATGCTTGTACATGCGTTTCCAAAATTCTAATTTGGTTTTTCCAACATAAAAACAATTACATTCGCAAACCAAAAGGTATACGATGCCGATAGTCCTACAATTCACAAAGTGCTTGGCTTTAAACCTCTGGCCATTGGGGAGGATGGGGTTCTGCATGGTAAGCATGTAACTACAATAGTGGCATGCCCCACAAGAAAAAGTACCTTTGTACTTGCATGGATCGAAGGTAGACTGGCTTTTTAGTTCACTATGCACCAGTCTATCCTTCAAAGCTGGTGCCCGTCTGTATGAGATCGATGGTTTATGAGGTATGTGTGGGCTTATAACTGGATCCAAGGCTAAAATATGCCAGTATTTTTCAATAATTTTCCTTAGGTCCTGATGCTGCTGAGAGAAAGTGGTAATAATTCTCAGAGCATCATTATTTTCACGGACTCTAGGGACAAGAAGTGAGTCTCTGTCGCTTAACAATGCCTTCTTGTATGCAGATTTTAGCAGCTTGCGAGAGTAGCCTCTCGCAAGCAATCTGTCCCTCAAACCGGTGGCTGCGATTTTGAAAGTATCCACGTTGGTACAGTTACGGCGTAAACGTAGATATTGACTCGACGGGATTGAACGAATAAGCGGTTGGGGGTGAAAGCTCGTGGCATGGAGGATGGTGTTCCCAGCAGTGGGCTTACGATAAAGTCCACTGCGGAGAACACCATCCCCACCACAAAAGACCTCAACGTCCAAAAAGGTTATTT
This sequence comes from Pelophylax lessonae, assembly GCF_965119305.1. Lineage (NCBI taxonomy): Eukaryota > Metazoa > Chordata > Amphibia > Anura > Ranidae > Pelophylax > Pelophylax lessonae. The sequence goes on from NC_138773.1 coordinate 219,515,265, forward strand.
TAGTGGTATCAGCATGCATCGTGAATTTTAGATTAAATTCATTACGATTAAGTCTCTCCATGCATCTGTTAAGCAGCTCCCTAGAGCCATCCCAAATCACGAAAACATCATCAATATATCGCATCCATGTGCGGATGCAGTCGGTATATATCATGAGATCTTCATCTGCCAGGATTGTTTTCTCCCACTCCCCCAGGTACAAGTTAGCGTAGGATGGGGCACAACATGTGCCCATCGCTACGCCTTGTACCTGGAGGAAGTGGGAGCCTTGAAATGAAAAAACGTTGTGTGTTAGAATAAATTCCAACATTGACAGCATAAATTCCCCATATGCGTCCAGGCCTATACTGGTGGCGATTGTGTGGCGTACAGCTGCGACCCCCCTAGAATGGGGGATCGAGCTGTACAATGCCTCAACATCAATCGCCACCAGAAGACAACCAGGAGGCAGGGTAAGATCACTGATCTTTTGTAAGAAATGTATAGTGTCGCGTATGTAAGATGGAAGTTTAACAACAAAAGGTTTCAAAAATTTATCAAGGACTTTGCTTGCACTGTCTGTAATAGACCCACACCCAGAGATGATGGGTCTCCCTGGGGGGTCCCCAAGGTCCTTGTGGACCTTGGGGAGGGCATAGAAAGTTGGAACCACCGGGAAGGATGGGCGAATGTACTCCCAAGTGTCTTTGGTGATAACATTATGCAAATAGGCTGTGTCTACTAACTTATAGAATGCAGTATTGTATTTAGTTATAATATCATTGGTAATAGGTCTATACCATTCACGGTTCCATAATATTTTTTGACACATATGGATGTACTGTACATCGTCCCTATGGTGAAGAAAAAATCCGACAAATGTCCCCCAATACAGAACTCAAATATTAACGCCTTTTTGAAAATGGTTTCCAATGACGTGGATAAGTTAAGAATTAGGCCTTCACATGCATCTAACATTACATTCCAACAACGCCAAGCTATAAACTCCCTTGCTAAAAACAAATCAATTATAATCAAGCCATCGGATAAAGGGGGCAACATCGTCCTAATGGACGATGTACAGTACATCCATATGTGTCAAAAAATATTATGGAACCGTGAATGGTATAGACCTATTACCAATGATATTATAACTAAATACAATACTGCATTCTATAAGTTAGTAGACACAGCCTATTTGCATAATGTTATCACCAAAGACACTTGGGAGTACATTCGCCCATCCTTCCCGGTGGTTCCAACTTTCTATGCCCTCCCCAAGGTCCACAAGGACCTTGGGGACCCCCCAGGGAGACCCATCATCTCTGGGTGTGGGTCTATTACAGACAGTGCAAGCAAAGTCCTTGATAAATTTTTGAAACCTTTTGTTGTTAAACTTCCATCTTACATACGCGACACTATACATTTCTTACAAAAGATCAGTGATCTTACCCTGCCTCCTGGTTGTCTTCTGGTGGCGATTGATGTTGAGGCATTGTACAGCTCGATCCCCCATTCTAGGGGGGTCGCAGCTGTACGCCACACAATCGCCACCAGTATAGGCCTGGACGCATATGGGGAATTTATGCTGTCAATGTTGGAATTTATTCTAACACACAACGTTTTTTCATTTCAAGGCTCCCACTTCCTCCAGGTACAAGGCGTAGCGATGGGCACATGTTGTGCCCCATCCTACGCTAACTTGTACCTGGGGGAGTGGGAGAAAACAATCCTGGCAGATGAAGATCTCACGATATATACCGACTGCATCCGCACATGGATGCGATATATTGATGATGTTTTCGTGATTTGGGATGGCTCTAGGGAGCTGCTTAACAGATGCATGGAGAGACTTAATCGTAATGAATTTAATCTAAAATTCACGATGCATGCTGATACCACTAAAATAACCTTTTTGGACGTTGAGGTCTTTTGTGGTGGGGATGGTGTTCTCCGCAGTGGACTTTATCGTAAGCCCACTGCTGGGAACACCATCCTCCATGCCACGAGCTTTCACCCCCAACCGCTTATTCGTTCAATCCCGTCGAGTCAATATCTACGTTTACGCCGTAACTGTACCAACGTGGATACTTTCAAAATCGCAGCCACCGGTTTGAGGGACAGATTGCTTGCGAGAGGCTACTCTCGCAAGCTGCTAAAATCTGCATACAAGAAGGCATTGTTAAGCGACAGAGACTCACTTCTTGTCCCTAGAGTCCGTGAAAATAATGATGCTCTGAGAATTATTACCACTTTCTCTCAGCAGCATCAGGACCTAAGGAAAATTATTGAAAAATACTGGCATATTTTAGCCTTGGATCCAGTTATAAGCCCACACATACCTCATAAACCATCGATCTCATACAGACGGGCACCAGCTTTGAAGGATAGACTGGTGCATAGTGAACTAAAAAGCCAGTCTACCTTCGATCCATGCAAGTACAAAGGTACTTTTTCTTGTGGGGCATGCCACTATTGTAGTTACATGCTTACCATGCAGAACCCCATCCTCCCCAATGGCCAGAGGTTTAAAGCCAAGCACTTTGTGAATTGTAGGACTATCGGCATCGTATACCTTTTGGTTTGCGAATGTAATTGTTTTTATGTTGGAAAAACCAAATTAGAATTTTGGAAACGCATGTACAAGCATATCAGAAGTATGCGTAAACGTGACCCCGATTTACCTTTGGGCCGCCATGTGTCCAGTGCACATGGGGGCAAATTCCCTAAGATTAAGTTTTTGGCCCTCGACCGGATCCATCCCAGCCCCAGAGGAGGCGACTGGAACAAGCGCCTCCTCCAAATGGAGCTGAGATGGATCCATTCGCTAAGGGCAACGGAACCCCCTGGCCTGAACGACATGGTGTCGTTTAGACCTTTTTTGGAGGGGTTTGCTTCTGGAGGTATGGAGAAATGACATCTTCCTCCTCCCGGAGTTTCCCACATAGTACGCTCTCCCTATCAAGCTCCTTGGTTACTCTGTATATTTACTTGATAACCCACATTTTTCTGTCTATGCAATGTAATGGAGTTATTTGAAATACTTTGTAAAAGGACATGGAACTGACACCACCCACGGCCCCGTCGTTTCAGCCTTGATACTAATATATATACTTTCTTTGGGAACCAGAGCAGCTGACCGTATGTTTGGCTGCCTACTAATAAGTGGCCAATTGTTACCACTATAGCATAAAATAGCCCAAGATAATAATTAATGTCATTACGGTGTTAACATATAGATACTTTTTATTTCTAACACTTGTATGTATTATTAGAGTACATGCATCTGTTTGATTGACATTCCTTTGTGTGGATATGATTGTGCATCCTCGGGGACCCTTCGCTCCAGCCCGGCACGGGGTCTGGGTCTGACATACAAGACCCAGAGATTCCTGGCGGTGGAGACCTTTCCTGCTGACATCTCCGGATGTCCTCTCCACTTCCGGGACACGCCGCTGTACGCATTCGTGCGTTCCAGCGACGTCATTTCCCGTGCCGGTGGGAGACGTCCGCCGGCTACGCCTCTGTCCTCTCGCTCCGGTGACGCACTTCCTGCGTTCGTCGGGGCGTGGTTATGGGCGGGTTTGGCGAGCGCCGCTCAGGGAGCCCAGGGCCACCAGGGGGCGGAGATGCAATCAGCTTGATTGCTCTCACCGGACTGCGCCCCTATATAGGCACCACTCCCAGCATGGAGTACTGTGTACATCCACTGCTGGGAGGAAGTTTGCCTTGGAGTCTGCGGTCTTAAGGTCAGTTTCCATTATTTCAATGGGATTTACCAACCTTCATTTATACACGAATATGCACATCTAGCCTATGTTATGACTATATTTCATCTCTATATACCCAGTCTCACTGGCTATCCTTTATAGTCACAAAATTGCTACAGCATGGGCTTTATTCAACTTTATGCATTAGTTTCTTTTTTTCAGTAGTGCTATCAACCATACCTGATTCTAGTAAGATGCCACATAAGCATTTATTAGACATTTATCTATCGGGCTATTGCCTCCTATACATGCAGTATTTGTATATACGTGCATATTTTGTGGTTTTGCTGTGTCATTGTACTTTTTATACATTGTACCCAGACAAAACAAACATTTTTGGATTTTATTTTTACCTTTTACGTTTTATTCATTGCATTTCCTTGCTATTTACAGCATTACTGTGACTGACCCCCGCCCCCCTTGGTTGAGCCAATTTGGACTCCAGCTGGAGCAATTTGGGCCCCCTCTGGTCTGCACACCTTCCACCACATGCTATATTCTTTATTGGATCCACTCCAAATACCAAACCTCCCACCTATAGACAAGGCTGACGATGATCTCAGTGGGTGTTGCTAATGTTCCATGTTTTTAACCTATGGCAAAACAATTGTGGTGTCCATGCATCCTTCAACCATGTAAGTGTATATAACGTTTTTACTTACAATGTTGTTCTATAGATGAACGTATGTTTATACTCAAAAACATGTTTATATGAATACTTTTTTATTATCAACAACTGCTTGTTTGCTTTGATATATTTCTTCAATACTTACAGATAAGATTATTCCCCAAAAAATCCCTGAAGAAGAGGTTCTTACCTTGAAACGTCGGATCTTGCTTGGAATAATTGGTTGAGTGATTTGCACACCCCCACATCAATATCAGTTTTGCCAGTAGTTTTAATAGCTTTCAATGTTATTTGTATATGTTCATTTTTTATGATTTTTGTAATAAAACTAACATATATTTAAAATACAATTTTTTGTATATCTTTTGAGTGACCTCCAAAGTCCCACCCCAAGGGGAATTCTCAAATATGCTTCTCATATCGGGATGTGGCACTCATATTTAGGGACACAGTGAGAGCACACCTTCCATTTTGTACATTTTGGTAGCAAATACCGTATCCCCGCTCGCTCCCACTGTTGTCCCTGTTTGAAGCCTTTAAAAGACTCGGGATGGTGCTTAGTTCACATCCCCTGTCCTTTGCTTCATGACAAATTTTTGATTTTTCTCTCTATATGACTGTTTGGATCATTTGTATTTTACATTTAATATTATAGTGGTATTTCATTGCTTAAGACAGTAATATTGTGGGTGATTATAATGTCGGGGTTTGTAGGAGATGACTGGGAGACACTTATGTCTCAATATACAGATGAGTACAATCAAAAGGAATACATAGATATCGAGATTTTTTCATGTTTTTTTCAACTAACAAAATTATTAGAAAAGAAGTCCTCTTTTTTTTGGCATGTAAAATCTTTTGGTGACTACCTCAGAGATAACATTAATCCCTTTGGACTTAGAGTCCAAATTTTCCCCACACTGGACGACATAAGTCCATCTTTCAAATTGAAGTGGGAACAGTCACTTCGTGACTGTTCGACCTCTTTAATGAAACACCTCGTTGAGGAATATACCCTGAGATCAAAAAACTTGGATACAGAAATTTCTTCACTTTGTGAAAAAATTCAAAACTTCAAAACTCATAAGACATTTAAAGATCGCGAATCCAAATTAAAACAACACCTGGACCTATTTAACAAGAACATCATGAGTAAAAAACAAAAAAAGTTCAATCGTGACAAAAACACATTTAAATTGGGGAAAGCGTATGATTGGACAACACGTAAACATAATCCTAACACCAATAGAAAAACCGATCCACCTATACCAACAAATGTTCAATACCCTTATCCCAATCCAAAAACATTCAATAATGATCGTCCCAAAAGACCCTTCCCAGGTGATATACATGGTAATCAATCTTCCTCAAAAAAACCCAACACAAAATCCACTTCTAAAAATGTTTATCCCCTTTTTAAATCACCTGCTACAAACCAATCAGCTGAAAGCAACCTTCAACTACAACCACATCACCAGACCTCAATAGTTACTAACCCCTTATCCACTCAACCCCCTTCTTCCTTTACCAGCACCATTGATTTACAACACGCCTCTTTTTTAGAGATTCTTCACCAACAAGCTCACCAGCTATCCCCACAGCCCCACACATTGACACCACCCACCTAATTACTCCCCCCTCACCCCCCACAGAATCTACTATTATTAACCTTTCAAGCCATATCTTAACGGAAGATGAATCCACAGCCCTTCGGAAGGGTTTAAGTTTTTGTCCAGATGCAGGCCTTGACAAATTTGATTTTGTCAAGGACCTGCATCTATTTGCACGCAAACTAAATTTCAAAGTATTATTCAACAAAGAACCTAAAGCTACATCTCTGAATACTCCGCATAATCCTGCTCTTGAGACTTTGATCTCGCTTTTAGAAGAAAATGAGGATCTCATTGACCGCGTTGATCTTCCCCTGCTATTAGCAAGCGTTGATCAAGCACCCAATGAACCTTCATGCCCTCACCCTATGGTGAAGAAAAAATCCGACAAATGTCCCCCAATACAGAACTCAAATATTAACGCCTTTTTGAAAATGGTTTCCAATGACGTGGATAAGTTAAGAATTAGGCCTTCACATGCATCTAACATTACATTCCAACAACGCCAAGCTATAAACTCCCTTGCTAAAAACAAATCAATTATAATCAAGCCATCGGATAAAGGGGGCAACATCGTCCTAATGGACGATGTACAGTACATCCATATGTGTCAAAAAATATTATGGAACCGTGAATGGTATAGACCTATTACCAATGATATTATAACTAAATACAATACTGCATTCTATAAGTTAGTAGACACAGCCTATTTGCATAATGTTATCACCAAAGACACTTGGGAGTACATTCGCCCATCCTTCCCGGTGGTTCCAACTTTCTATGCCCTCCCCAAGGTCCACAAGGACCTTGGGGACCCCCCAGGGAGACCCATCATCTCTGGGTGTGGGTCTATTACAGACAGTGCAAGCAAAGTCCTTGATAAATTTTTGAAACCTTTTGTTGTTAAACTTCCATCTTACATACGCGACACTATACATTTCTTACAAAAGATCAGTGATCTTACCCTGCCTCCTGGTTGTCTTCTGGTGGCGATTGATGTTGAGGCATTGTACAGCTCGATCCCCCATTCTAGGGGGGTCGCAGCTGTACGCCACACAATCGCCACCAGTATAGGCCTGGACGCATATGGGGAATTTATGCTGTCAATGTTGGAATTTATTCTAACACACAACGTTTTTTCATTTCAAGGCTCCCACTTCCTCCAGGTACAAGGCGTAGCGATGGGCACATGTTGTGCCCCATCCTACGCTAACTTGTACCTGGGGGAGTGGGAGAAAACAATCCTGGCAGATGAAGATCTCACGATATATACCGACTGCATCCGCACATGGATGCGATATATTGATGATGTTTTCGTGATTTGGGATGGCTCTAGGGAGCTGCTTAACAGATGCATGGAGAGACTTAATCGTAATGAATTTAATCTAAAATTCACGATGCATGCTGATACCACTAAAATAACCTTTTTGGACGTTGAGGTCTTTTGTGGTGGGGATGGTGTTCTCCGCAGTGGACTTTATCGTAAGCCCACTGCTGGGAACACCATCCTCCATGCCACGAGCTTTCACCCCCAACCGCTTATTCGTTCAATCCCGTCGAGTCAATATCTACGTTTACGCCGTAACTGTACCAACGTGGATACTTTCAAAATCGCAGCCACCGGTTTGAGGGACAGATTGCTTGCGAGAGGCTACTCTCGCAAGCTGCTAAAATCTGCATACAAGAAGGCATTGTTAAGCGACAGAGACTCACTTCTTGTCCCTAGAGTCCGTGAAAATAATGATGCTCTGAGAATTATTACCACTTTCTCTCAGCAGCATCAGGACCTAAGGAAAATTATTGAAAAATACTGGCATATTTTAGCCTTGGATCCAGTTATAAGCCCACACATACCTCATAAACCATCGATCTCATACAGACGGGCACCAGCTTTGAAGGATAGACTGGTGCATAGTGAACTAAAAAGCCAGTCTACCTTCGATCCATGCAAGTACAAAGGTACTTTTTCTTGTGGGGCATGCCACTATTGTAGTTACATGCTTACCATGCAGAACCCCATCCTCCCCAATGGCCAGAGGTTTAAAGCCAAGCACTTTGTGAATTGTAGGACTATCGGCATCGTATACCTTTTGGTTTGCGAATGTAATTGTTTTTATGTTGGAAAAACCAAATTAGAATTTTGGAAACGCATGTACAAGCATATCAGAAGTATGCGTAAACGTGACCCCGATTTACCTTTGGGCCGCCATGTGTCCAGTGCACATGGGGGCAAATTCCCTAAGATTAAGTTTTTGGCCCTCGACCGGATCCATCCCAGCCCCAGAGGAGGCGACTGGAACAAGCGCCTCCTCCAAATGGAGCTGAGATGGATCCATTCGCTAAGGGCAACGGAACCCCCTGGCCTGAACGACATGGTGTCGTTTAGACCTTTTTTGGAGGGGTTTGCTTCTGGAGGTATGGAGAAATGACATCTTCCTCCTCCCGGAGTTTCCCACATAGTACGCTCTCCCTATCAAGCTCCTTGGTTACTCTGTATATTTACTTGATAACCCACATTTTTCTGTCTATGCAATGTAATGGAGTTATTTGAAATACTTTGTAAAAGGACATGGAACTGACACCACCCACGGCCCCGTCGTTTCAGCCTTGATACTAATATATATACTTTCTTTGGGAACCAGAGCAGCTGACCGTATGTTTGGCTGCCTACTAATAAGTGGCCAATTGTTACCACTATAGCATAAAATAGCCCAAGATAATAATTAATGTCATTACGGTGTTAACATATAGATACTTTTTATTTCTAACACTTGTATGTATTATTAGAGTACATGCATCTGTTTGATTGACATTCCTTTGTGTGGATATGATTGTGCATCCTCGGGGACCCTTCGCTCCAGCCCGGCACGGGGTCTGGGTCTGACATACAAGACCCAGAGATTCCTGGCGGTGGAGACCTTTCCTGCTGACATCTCCGGATGTCCTCTCCACTTCCGGGACACGCCGCTGTACGCATTCGTGCGTTCCAGCGACGTCATTTCCCGTGCCGGTGGGAGACGTCCGCCGGCTACGCCTCTGTCCTCTCGCTCCGGTGACGCACTTCCTGCGTTCGTCGGGGCGTGGTTATGGGCGGGTTTGGCGAGCGCCGCTCAGGGAGCCCAGGGCCACCAGGGGGCGGAGATGCAATCAGCTTGATTGCTCTCACCGGACTGCGCCCCTATATAGGCACCACTCCCAGCATGGAGTACTGTGTACATCCACTGCTGGGAGGAAGTTTGCCTTGGAGTCTGCGGTCTTAAGGTCAGTTTCCATTATTTCAATGGGATTTACCAACCTTCATTTATACACGAATATGCACATCTAGCCTATGTTATGACTATATTTCATCTCTATATACCCAGTCTCACTGGCTATCCTTTATAGTCACAAAATTGCTACAGCATGGGCTTTATTCAACTTTATGCATTAGTTTCTTTTTTTCAGTAGTGCTATCAACCATACCTGATTCTAGTAAGATGCCACATAAGCATTTATTAGACATTTATCTATCGGGCTATTGCCTCCTATACATGCAGTATTTGTATATACGTGCATATTTTGTGGTTTTGCTGTGTCATTGTACTTTTTATACATTGTACCCAGACAAAACAAACATTTTTGGATTTTATTTTTACCTTTTACGTTTTATTCATTGCATTTCCTTGCTATTTACAGCATTACTGTGACTGACCCCCGCCCCCCTTGGTTGAGCCAATTTGGACTCCAGCTGGAGCAATTTGGGCCCCCTCTGGTCTGCACACCTTCCACCACATGCTATATTCTTTATTGGATCCACTCCAAATACCAAACCTCCCACCTATAGACAAGGCTGACGATGATCTCAGTGGGTGTTGCTAATGTTCCATGTTTTTAACCTATGGCAAAACAATTGTGGTGTCCATGCATCCTTCAACCATGTAAGTGTATATAACGTTTTTACTTACAATGTTGTTCTATAGATGAACGTATGTTTATACTCAAAAACATGTTTATATGAATACTTTTTTATTATCAACAACTGCTTGTTTGCTTTGATATATTTCTTCAATACTTACAGATAAGATTATTCCCCAAAAAATCCCTGAAGAAGAGGTTCTTACCTTGAAACGTCGGATCTTGCTTGGAATAATTGGTTGAGTGATTTGCACACCCCCACATCAATATCAGTTTTGCCAGTAGTTTTAATAGCTTTCAATGTTATTTGTATATGTTCATTTTTTATGATTTTTGTAATAAAACTAACATATATTTAAAATACAATTTTTTGTATATCTTTTGAGTGACCTCCAAAGTCCCACCCCAAGGGGAATTCTCAAATATAAAAAGATTTTAGTGTCACTTTAAGAGCAAGATGTTATTTATTACAATATGACTCTGGAATACATCTTTGGATTTATGTAGGCACCTGCAGGTCTTTATAAGGTAAAGTAAACCCACGGGTTGGTTTGCAACAACCAAATAATTTCTTATAGCTCTTGGAAAATCTGTGCTTGAGTTTTCACACTTGTACATCTGATTGACATTCATTTTGTGTTACATTACTGTAATTGAAAAAGGAGTAGCAAAAAACTCAAAAGTATTAAAAAAAAAAAAAAACTCCTTGAGGGTCAGTAAGAGAATCAGTCACAAATTAAGGCAAGAAGACATTGACTCAGAAGTCCCAAAAAGATAAAGCAAGCCAGGTGATGATTAATATAGGTGATAATATATCACCTATAGCTGTGTAGCACTTACCCCCAGGTAGATGCCGATGTTTGGGTCCCTTGGTTTAGGATGTCAATGACTTTCCACACCCTCTGACATACCAAGGCTGGGAGGGAATATTTTTTTTGTAACACTACACAAAGATCAAACAAATAGAAACTAGCAATGAAAAGTTGTTTAAAAAACGTATAAATTTAGCAATTAACAAGTGGACAAATGACTGACGCTTAATCCCTGTACTAAGGGAGGCCCTGTCTAAGGAGCAATGCAAAAGCAATGGTCTCTGGAAAACCCTCCCCTACTGGCTAGTGCATTGGAACCCAAATCTGGCCTTGTAACACTCAATTTGAAGTCCCTCCGAACCCAAGTACAGGTGTCTGAACAATGTCCTAAGTGGACAATACTGTTTCTTTAAATAGGGTGCAGTAAGTTATGGCCAGTGGCCTCTCACTGGCTCTTAGGGTGACAACCTGTCTTCTCCACTCTCTGTCAGGAGATTTCAGCAACTTGAGCTCTCTGTGTCCACAACACTTTGGCAAAATGTCCTGCTAGCAGCCTGCTGCACTGTACTGTATGTGCTCTACAATGTCCCCTGAATGCCTGCCTTAAGCCCAGGAACTGTCCTTCCTTTTCCTGCTCTGCAGAGCTTTGGTAATGCTGGAATCTGTGGTTCCAGAACCAATCTGCAGCACATGCTCACTCTAAATTGGGACTATATCTCCCACAAGTCCTTGCTCCTCCCAGCAGGCTCTGTCTTTTCCCAGGCTGCACAACGGCAGCCTTTAATTCTACTTATCTGTTTTCCCAGGTGGTGGCAGACAGCAGTTTAGTCTCTCTCCCTCTCTCACATCCATTAGCAATAATAAACTGTGTAGCCAGGTGCTGGGCTACAGCAATATGGAAAATGAGACATTGCCTTTTATCTTTCTCTCTCTCTCTACTGAGATATTAATGTTATGTGCACCATTCTCCTCTGACCATCAGGGGTAGAGCTAAAGCCAAGCAAGCCCATAGACTTCTATGCAGAACACTGAGAATGCTGGGAGTTGTAGTTTGAATGTCTACTGCTGTGTTGCAGTATCTGTGCAGTGTTTGTTAGGGATTTGTAAGAGGATTGTTATCAGTGTAAGTTTCCCCTCAACAAATATTCCACTAACTTCTCGGTTACAGCCCATGCCAGTGCCAGTAACTCTAGCTTTAAGAACTATAGTTAAGGGGGTTCGGCTCAGTTGTCCGCAAACTTTGCTTGGTATAGGCAATGACTATGTTTAACCTCATCCTGCTTTTGGGCAAGTACATCCCCATGTCCCTTATAGCTGCCACTTGATTAACACTTTACCTCCTGTTTAACTAAACCTTTGCTTCAACAGCATTTGCCTTTGCTTAAACAACCTAAAGAAGCACCCCTTACTGACCAAGTTCAACCCTTCTTTATAGAGGTTTCTCGTTAATATTACATTTTAAAGTGAACCTCACTACTGACTTCCCACCTTAAAATAACGTAAAGGGCCCAAACTAAGACGGTAGAATCATTATCCAAGGACTATTTAGACGCAAGGGTTTATCTAGTAGCAGCACTGTTGTGCAGGGTATTCTCTAGACTTTCAAGCCTCAGCCTAGACTCTCCAAACGGAGAGCTCCTAAGTGAATTCGACTGTTGACATTAAAGTTGCTTGGAGCCCAATCTCTCAGTTAGAAATATGTTTATGCTGTTTATTGCACTGTATTGTAATTGCCCTGACTTTTTGTGTGTTAACCTTGACTGCTTGGACTGCTGCATTGAAGGTCATTCTAATTTTGTCAATACAACCTGTTTACATTACAATAATTAGTGTGTGCCTTTCTTGGGTAATTGCTGGAAAGACCCCGGCATGAGTTTTTTAGCGGTGTTAGCAAGTAGGAGGTTCTGCCTAGGGCTAAGGGAGAGAGCAGAGGACTCGTTACAACAAGCGGCTCCTGCAGGGATAGCGCTACAATCATAAAATGTACACCTGCAAACTGGAACTCTATTCTGACAGCTAAGCACAATGTTAGCTAAAATCCTACAAAAAAAAAAAAAGCCTTTTTTTAAGATGGAGGCTTGTGTACCAAATAACCTATTTCTGGGCTGTGTTGTCTGGATCTGAGGTCTGAAGCGCAGACATGCATTGGGATTGATCTGTGATCTAAAGTGCAGAAACTGTGGCCTGAAGTACATGTGTGTGTTGGGGTTGACCTAAGGTCTGAAGTGCGGAAGTTGGGGCTGACCTGAGGTCTGAAGTTGAATGCATCAGGACTGATTTGAAGGTTCATGCTGAACTTTATGCAATGCTGTAGGGCTGTGTACACTATTTATAGAGTTTAATTTGCCATTAGCAACATACCTATGAGTGAAAAACAAATGAAAACCAAGATTACGGTGCATTATTATTCACTGGCATTCTGGCTGTTTGCTGTTTGTAAAAATGGCATAGGATGTGCTGCTCTGATCTCAGGACCTGGGCTGCATTTGATGAAAATGGCAGCAGGAAGTGATAGCTTTTCACACAATATACATGTATGGTTTGGTTTAGTACATTTTGTATAGTGAGTGGCTGCATCACTGACATATAAAATGGGAATATTGGAAATGAAAGTTTGCATTCCTTGCAAACACATATCTGACACCGCCACCTTGTGGCCATTGAGCCTGTCCCTTCTTAGTTTCCTTTCAGTAAATAAACATATAGTGAGAGAATTAAAAAGGCTGACAAAGCTGTTCTTCTTCTAAAAATTCTAGTAGCCTGGCTTCTTCTGGCTTTAATGGCTTCTGAGATACTGACCTGGAATACGCAAAAGCAGCCGGTGAAATCCGAGCTCTAGGTCAGTCACAAAGAAGTCTTTTTTAGGATAGGACAGCAGTGGGAGCCTCCATATTTTACTTCATGTCAGGTTTTATTTAAAGGAAATTAATAAATTAGGAAAATATCGCCACAGATAAAAGGGACTGTCACTAATGTTAGACCGCTGCTCACCCAAACTTGATAAATCAATTAAAGTGCAAAGATAAAAAATGGTTAGCGCTGATCTACATACATCTATTCAACTGTGAACTAACAAATTATCCAAAGTGCTAGTGGTAGATAAATGAATACATTACATACCCAATAAAAAGCATCTATCAAAAAACGGAGAAGATAAATTGCTGCCATGCATAAAAACAATCTATATCCAAAAACATTGCCAGCATGCAGTAAAGTGCAATCAATATCCTGTGCAAAAAAGCAATAGTATTGTGATAAAATATATAAATCAAAAAAATATATGTTGAAAAATGTTTTATTATTAGAAAAAATACTCCCAGAAACAGTTCAATACTGTGCTGCGTGAACTTCTCAAAAGTGTAGTCCTTCTGTGTGTGTCACACCCCAGTTCTGTGCATCCACCATCCGTCACATTAAAATGACTCACTGAAGGAATTGCTGGTCAGATTATAAACCAGCTAATAAGCAAAGTTATCCTCATCTAATGGCTCCAACTCCCCTGCTCGAGACACAATTCCTCACAGAGAACTCATATGTGTTGTACATGGAAGGAGGATAGATGAAGGGAGGCTTCCATAAAGGGAATACGTCTAAAAATCAGGCTTTATTTTAAAACTACATTCCATAAAACTCACATTTTATAAGTGTCGTTCCAGACACTAGGATGACAATGTTCATTCTTGTTTCTATAGACTCCGGCCGGCATTCCGGACCGTGAGTATGATCAGCGCGCGTGATGATGAGAGCGACTTTGTCGCGCTCTACACATTTCGGCATGTGACATCTTCTCAGGGCTGAAGGATGCCTGCCATCACCACACCATCATTATAGAGGGCATGTGCCCCTCATTTACAAAATATCTCTAAACACCCCGAATATCTGCTTTACAATTATGCAATGTATACGGTCTCGGTGAGCAATCAATAATGACAGCCCCAGCAGATGACTCATATCCCACACAGAGCCTAAAGTATTTTGAAAGTTTACACCTTAGAGGCACACTCTAGACTGCATGCATGCAGTATAAACATAGATCTTAATTATCCATAACACCTAATGTCTTATCTCATTAAAAAGGCAACAAACAATTATAAAAAAAAATCTAATCATGTTCAAACGACTTCTTTCCTAATCCGAGCATCAATAATTTGTTAAAAAAAAACAGTTCAGGTCAATGTCTATATTTAAAAATCCAATGGGTTTCTCCTTTTGACACCCCTTTAGGTTATCGGTCCCTCTCCAGTGTCCCTCCACCCTGTCAATTCCATAGAAGGTCAACAAGCTGGGATCCCTATTGTGTTTCAATTTGAAATATTTGAAGACACTGTGGTTTTCAAAGCCTTTTTTAATATTATTAATGTGTTCTCCTATTCTGGTTTTTAATCCTCTAGTGGTTCTACCCATTTATTGCATTCGACATGGACACTCCAAAACATAAACTACATGGGAGGAGTCACAGGTGATCAGAGATTCAATCTTGTACCGTTCTCTTATTTGATGTGGAATTAAATTCCGCTTTCTTACTCTTCTCTTTTTTTGCTGCTCTACACTCTTTACACTTATTGCATCTAAAACCCTTTAAAGAACATTTTTGGTTTTATTGGGGGATCTACCAAATTTTTTACAATTTTTCTACATATTTTCTTCATATGGATCCCATAAAGAAACTTGGGATGTGTGAGGAGCACTTTTTTAAGGATCTCATCCTTCAGTAAAATGAGCCAATGCTTTTTGATAATTCTCTCTACTTCTCTTGATTGTATATTACAATCTGTAATAAAACTACAACCTATCGAATTGTTTTTGCTATTATTTTTCTCTGTGTGTAATACCTGTTATCTGTCCCTGGAAAGTATCCTATTTCTTTGTGTAACCAAGAATGGTTCCTTATATTCTTTGTCAGTGAACCTCCCTATAAGCCAATTGGTTTGATCAATGTAGTCAGAGTCAAAATCACAGTTTCTTCTGATTCTGGTAAATTGGCTGCTGAGAGTTTTGTATAGCCATCTCTGATGGTGACAGCTGGAGAAAGGAATATAACTATTGAAAAATGTTTTTGTATGAATCCTTCCATCTCTTTTAAAAGGGGTGAAATCTAGAAAATGTATTTGTTCCAAACTGTATTCACCCGTGAATCTTGGACCATACTCATTCTAATTTATTTTGTGCAAAAATGTTTTTAAAGTCTTCTTCCTGCCCCTCCCACACCATCAGGATGTCATCTATGTAGCGTTTGTATAGTGCCATCTCTGGCCATTTTTGATACATCTGCTCTTCCTCCCATTTTGCCATAACCAGATTAGCCACGCTGGGAACATACTTGACTCCAATGGCCATACCCTTGAGCTGTTGGTAGAACTGGCCTCCGTGCCAAAAATACAGTGCCTTGCTAAAGTATTCGGCCCCCTTGAACTTTTTGACCTTTTGCCACATTTCAGGATTCAAACATAAAGATGTAAAACTGTAATTTTTTGTGAAGAATCATCAACAAGTGGGACACAATCATGAAGTGGAACGAAATTTATTGGATATTTCAAACTTTGTTAACAAATAAAAAACTGAAAAATTGGGCGTGCAAAATTATTCCGCCCCTTTACTTTCAGTGCAGCAAACTCTCTCCAGAAGTTCAGTGAGGATCTCTGAATGATCCAACGTTGACCTAAATTACTAATAATAATAAATAGAATCCACCTGTGTGTAATCAAGTCTCCGTATAAATGCACCTGCACTGTGATAGTCTCAGAGGTCAGTTTAAAGCGCAGAGAGCATCATGAAGAACAAGGAACACACCAGGCAGGTCCGAGATACTGTTGTGGAGAAGTTTAAAGCCGGATTTGGATACAAAAAGATTTCCCAAGCTTTAACCATCCCAAGCAGCACTGTGCAAGCGATAATATTGAAATGGAAGGAGTATCAGACCACTGCAAATCTAAGAAGACCTGGCCGTCCCTGATCAGAGATGCAGCCAAGAGACCCATGATCACTCTGGATGAAGTGCAGAGCAGTGATGGATGAACGTCGGCCGGGGCGGTTCGCGAACGCCAGCCACGAATTTTCTCAAAAGTCCGCGAACCGCGAGTTCGCGGCGGGCCCCATTGACTTTAATGGGAGGCGAACTTTAAAAACCTTTAGGTCATATTTTCAGCCAGAAAAGACGTACTAGCTGTGCACAAATAGTCCCAGCACATGGACAATGTCATAACAGAAGTATTGCAATTGAAAAAGTTGCCCTAAATTTTTTTATTTTTTTTTACAGCAAAAAATATATATATTTTTTTTTATAAATCAGCCAGAACTGACAGCAGCCGGTAAATACATTGTCTAATACATATAGGGTCCATTCACACATCTGTAAAATGGGTCTGCATCCATTCCACAATTTGGCAGAACCTTTACAGACCCATTGTTTTTCATTTCCAGTCTGAAAAATTAGGCATTCACAAGATAAAGAAGTAAGTGTCGGCCATTCCAGGCCCCAAAAATTAACCCACATGCGTTTACCTGACAGCTAAGAACGTAGTATTCTGTGGCTGAAGGTACATTAGGCATTCACAGGTAACAGAAGTAAGTGTCGGCCATAAAAGGCACCAAAAAATAGCCCACATGGGTTTACCTGACAGCTAAGAATGTAGTATTCTGTGGCTGAAGGTACATTAGGCATTCATAGGATACAGAAGTAAGTGTTGCCCATTCCAGGCCCCAAACATTAGCCCACATGGGTTTACCTGACAGCTAAGTACGTAGTATTCTGTGGCTGAAGGTACATTAGGCATTCACACAGTATACAGAAGTAAGTGTCGGCCTGTATAGGCTGCAAAAATTAGCTCACGTGGTTTGAACTGACAGCAAAAAACTTAGTTTTTGATGGCTAGAGGTAAGGTAGGTGTTCACAGTACACAGAACCGTAAGTGTCGGCCTGTATAGGCTCCAAAAACGAGCTCACATGGTTTGAACTGACAGCAAAAAACTTCGTTTTTGATGGCTAGAGGTATGGTAGGCGTTCACAGTACACAGAACCGAAAGTGTCGGCCTGTATAGGCTCCAAAAATTAGCTCACATGGTTTGAACTGATAGCAAAAAACATAGTTTTTGATGGCTAGAGGTATGGTAGGCGTTCACAGTACACAGAACCGTATGTGTCGGCCTGTATAGGCTCCAAAAATTAGCTCACATGGTTTGAACTGACAGCAAAGAACTTAGTATTTGGTGGCTGGAGGTACATTAGGCATTCACAGAAAAACTAATTGTCGACCCTGAAAGGCCCCAAAAATTTGCCATTCAATGGACATGAAATGTCTTTTATGCTGCTGTATGTAGCGAAGCCAAGGACCAGGAATTGTTGTGGGTGGAGGAATTGCGATGAAACCTGGTCTATTGGTCACATGTGTTGAGATCCATGCCTCATTCATTTTTATAAATGTGAGGTAGTCTACACTGTCATGAGCTAGGCGAGTGCGCTTATCGGTCACGATCCCCCCTGCTGCGCTGAACGTCCTTTCGGACAGGACACTGGATGGGGGGCAAGCCAACATTTCCATTGCAAATTGTGCAAGCTCTGGCCAGAGGTCAAGTCTGCCCACCCAGTAGTCCAGGGGTTCATCACTCCTCAGAGCGTCCACATCGGCCGTTAACCCGATGTTGTCGGTCTAGGCGTTCCCTCATGCTGGATCCGGAGTACTGCTGTCAATGGTTCGGCTGAAAGAAGGATCTCATATCTGAAGTGACCAAGACATCTTCCAACTGCCTTCTTCTTGCAGGCGCTGTTGGATTGCTACCCGCAACTGTCTCTCTGTGACTGGAAATTCCTCTGCCAGTGCACGGAGAAGCAGAATGCAGCATTTCCAGCAACAAGGCCTGGAAGTGCTGCATTCTGACCGCCCTCTGTGATTGTGGTAACATTTCTGCCATTTTGTGTTTGTACGGGGGGGTCTAAGTACGTTGCCACCCAGTACTGGTCCTTAGCCTTTATGCGTTTTATATGGGGGTCCCCCTTAAAACACTGCAGCATGTAGGCCCCCATTCCCACTAAACTGGAAGCGGTATAGTGGCCTGCTTCCAGCTCATCATCCAGGATAATGTCGTCCTAGTTCTCCTCCCCCCATCCGCGGATAGCACCAGGGATCCCAGAAAGGTTTAAAGCATGCTCTTCTTGCTCCTCCTCATCCCCCCAGCACCATCCTCCTCCTCTGACTCCTCTTCAGACTCCTGCTGTTGATTTGTCTCAGATGGAGTAGCACCCCCTGGGAATTCATTCAACATTGCGACTTCCTAATCTTCCTGCTCCTGCTCCTTGACGGCTTGGTCAATGACACGATGCAATGCATGCTCCAGAAAGAAGGCGTAAGGTATGATGTCACTTATGGCGCCCTGGCCGTGACTGACCAGTTTGGTGATCTCATCGAATGGCTGCAGAAGTCTGCATGCGTCCCTCATGAGCAGTGACTGGCGAGGTGAAAAAACCCAAGCTACCCAGAACCTGTCCTGCCGCCGAGTTCGAACAGGTAGTCATTAACTGCACGTTTCTGCTGCAGCAGCCTATCGAGCATATGCAACGTTGAGTTGCATCGCGTCGGGGAGTCACAAATAAGACGTCTGAGGGGCAGGTTGTGTCGCCGCTGAATCTCAGCAAGGCGAGCCATGGCTGTGTAAGATCTTCGGAAATGGCCCGAGATTTTCCTGGCCTGCCGCAAGACGTCTTGGACCCCAGGGTATTTGGCAACGAATCGCTGCACCACCAAATTCAGGACGTGTGCCATGCATGGCACGTGTGTTATTTTGCCCTGTTTCAGCGCACTCAGCAGATTGGCACCATTGTCGCACACCACTTTACCAACTGCCAAATTGTTCGCTGTCAGCCACTGATCTGCCTGTGAACGCAAAGCTGAAAGGAGGGCAGGACCAGTATGGCTCTTGGCTTCCAGGCACAACAGACACAGCACAGCATGGCAACGTCTCACCTGGCATGTGGAATAGGTTCTGGGGATCTTGGGCGGCGCAGGAGAAGAGACAGTAGCAGCAGAAGAAGGAGAGTCAGCCGAGGAGAAGAAGGCCTGCTTACAATCCGTGGCGGTACAACTAAATCTACACGGGTGCCACGGGTTGCATGCTTAACAGCCGTCAGAAGGTTCACCCAGTGGGCAGTAAAAGTGATATACCTTCCCTGCCCGTGTTTGCTAGACCATGTGTCTGTGTAGATAACACCCCGCTTCAATCTGTGGTATTGGGGGGCCACATGTTTATCACACCAGTTCTACAAATAATTGGCCAGTATCTGTTGTCAATGTGTGTAGCACTGTTTACACAGCAAGAGGCCAAATTTTTGCAGGACTAAAATACACTCTTAGAAATGTATACTGTTAAATAACACTCCACTTCAATATGTGGCATTGGGGGGGGGGGGGGGGGGGGCACAGGTTTATTACACCAGTTCTACAAATAATTGGCCAGTAACTGTTGTCACTGTGTGTAGCACTGTTTACACAGCGAGAGGCCAAATTTTTGCAGGACTAAAATACACTCTTAGAAATGTATACTGTTAAATAACACCCCACTTCAATATGTGGTATTGGGGGGGGGGGGGGGGCACAGGTTTATTACACCAGTTCTACAAATAATTAGCCAGTAACTGTTGTCACTGTGTGTAGCACTGTTTACACAGCGAGAGGCCAAATTTTTGCAGGACTAAAATACACTCTTAGAAAATTATACTGTTAAATAACACCCCACTTCAATATGTGGCATTGGTGTAGCGCATCAGTTCAAAAAATTGGCCAGTGAGTTGTGTGTACCAGACCTCACTCAGCAAACTAGGCAATATTGTTGCATGACACAAATACACTTGAAAAAGTTTACTCAGATAACACCCCACTTCAATATGTGGCATGGGGGGGGGGGGGGCAATTGGTCTATCACACCAGTTATAATACATTATAAGTGCTTTTGTCACTGTGTGTAGTGTTGCTGCAGAAACGCTCAGTCTCACCACCACACCTGTCACAATGCTACACAGTGCACAATAATAGTACTAATCCACTATAATATGCTTTCTACAAAGTGTATTATACTGTGGATTACCCCACCCCCCCCCCCCTTTTTAGTGCACTGCACAGCAATACCAAAAAACATGCAGCCCTTTACATTACTTTTGTGAACATTAACAAAGCAATTTGTGTGTGACTTAGAGGTGTACCGAACTGTTCGCCGGTGGACAGTTCCCGGCGAACTTAGCATGTTCGCGTTCGCCGCTGCGGGCGAACATATGCGATGTTCGGTCCGCCCCCTATAATACATCATTGAGGCAAACTTTGACCCTGAACTTCACAGTCAGCAGGCACATTTCCAGCCAATCAGCATACCTCCCTCCCACACCCTCCCACCTCCTATAAATAAGCAAGGGCAGCATCCATCTTAGATCATTCTGAAGCAGTGTGTGTTAGTGAGAGCAGGGAGAGCTGCTGCTGCTGCTGCTGTTAAGCTAGGGACAGTTGTTAGTCAGTGTTCCTGGTCTTGCTAGTCAGTGTTCTTGGTCCACTACTGCTGTAAGGACAGCATCCTGACAGCACCCCAAAAAGCCCTTCTAAGGGCTGGTATTTGTGTAA